>NC_091994.1:110740191-111051642 GCF_044704955.1 Pristiophorus japonicus
AAACCATTGCAGTGTGGAAACTGTGGGCCACCCCGACCTGCGAGAGGGACACCACTGCAGGTCGGGGGTGTAAGAGCTGGAGCATGCCACTGCAGCTTCCAGCGCGAGCCGACACAAATGTGCGACGGCTTCGAGGTGGGCGACTGGGTGATGTCAAGACCCAGGTCGCCGTTTGGAGCGTGGGCAGAAGCATCGGCGGGGCTGTGGTACAGGGAAGGTCGTGGCAGACTTGCGACGAGTGATCGGGGCGGAGGAGTGCTGAGGGATCGTGGCTGAGATTTGGCGAATGTTTGTGGCGGAGGTGCAGCGAGAGTTCGTGGCGGAGGTGCGGCGAATGAGTCCACAGGGCCCAGAAGAGCCGAAAGCCCAGGAGCAGCATGGGCGAGCCCATGTGATATATGTATGTGCACTAGGTCCGTGCAGCAGAGCAGGTCTCCAGTCGTCCTGGTTAACCCTTGCCACTGGATAAAGACCGAGCTCTGTCAAGCTGATGTGGAACGGTCACCACACGTTAAAAAAATCCACGCACAGGCATCTTCCACCCCCTCAACTGGAGTTCAGGACTGGAACATCGGGTCCTTCATTGAAACATCTGTGAACTTTTGTGGAAGCAAGTCATCCTCGTTCAAGGGACCGCCGATGATGATGATGATGAGAAACCATTAAATAATATTTTGTACAAGACCTCTGGGTAGAAAAGTTAAATCTAATGAAGAAAATGGGGATTTCTATTGATTTTTTTTTGACTAAGCAGACCTTGGATACTTGGAGAATTTCTCACTAAAATTGAAGTTAATTAGGTTTATTTGGCAGTGGTTTTAATAATAATGAATAAGGATAGGCAATTTTGTAATGCAACAGGGGGTTTTAAGTAAAGGCTTTTGGACTTGTGGTGATTCAGAATTGTGTCATTTTTACTTTTATTGATTAGCAAATGGAATCTACCTAAAGTTCCACCAGTAATTTCCTTAATGCAGTGAAAGGAGCTGAGATTTGTGTTGGTATCACTAGATTTGTACTGTTCTTACTTGGATATTTGAATGGCAAGAGAAGGAAGAGAGAGGGACTTTGCTCGTGGATGTATATCTGAGCATATTTGTGTGCGTGTATATATTTTTTTTTTAAGTGTTGGTGTCCTAGCCAGCATTTATCCTGCGTCTAACTCCACTAAATACAGATTATCTGGTATGTATCTAATTGCTGTTTGTGGGACCTTGCTGTGCGCAAATTAACTGTCATATTTCCCAACATTGCAACAGGGGCCACATTTCAAAAGTACTTCACTGGCTGTAAAGCGCTTGAGATGTTCTGAGGACATGAACCATTCTTAATTTAATCATTTGTCTTATTTTCAACCTCCATATACAAATGTATGGGTCAGCACTGAATGGGAAAACTGCATTTGGACAGTAAGACTCTGGCATTACCCAGGAGCTGTGCAAATATATGGTCTATTTACCAGCCCATGCTGCATATGTGACCTCATTCTAGTATTCACAATTCCCTCTTGTGTTCTATCAAAAGTAAGGAGATGGAAAGTTTTTTTTTACCATTTTGTTCTTGTATCGCTAATTAATCTATAGAGTCTCCGGTATAGCTTGTCACAACTTTAAATGTGTATGACCTACATTAAATGTTGAAGTACATACTAAAAGTCTATCTGTAGACCAAACAAATCAAGTGTCATAGTGTTCTGATGAGATGACAGCAGTCCATTAAAATAACCATATTGTTTTGGTTAAATACAAACCGGGAACACTGCTATTCAGGAATGATGATCCCACTCAAAACCAATGTAGTTAATTTAATATTTAACTATTTCTAAATATACCAATCTGATAATAGTTACCAGTTAAGTGTTCAATTTATTTTTTCCAGCTGCCAGCTTGATTTCTCTGACCTACTTGAATATATAATCATATAAATGATCATTTAGAAACATAGAAACATAGAAAATAGGTGCAGGAGTAGGCCATTCGGCCCTTCTAGCCTGCACCACCATTCAATGAGTTCATGGCTGAACATGCAACTTCAGTACCCGCTTCCTGCTTTCTCACCATACCCCTTGTAGTAAGGACTTCATCTAACTCCCTTTTGAATATATTTAGTGAATTGGCCTCAACTACTTTCTGTGGTAGAGAATTCCGCAGGTTCACCACTCTCTGGGTGAAGAAGTTTCTTCTCATCTCGGTCCTAAATGGCTTACCCCTTATCCTTAGACTGTGACCCCTGGTTCTGGACTTCCCCAACATTGGGAACATTCTTCCTGCATCCAAACTGTCTAAACCCGTCAGAATTTTAAATGTTTCTATGAGGTCCCCTCTCATTCTTCTGAACTCCAGTGAATACAAGCCCAGTTGATCCAGTCTTTCTTGATAGGTCAGTCCCACCATCCCAGGAATCAGTCTGGTGAACCTTTGCTGCACTCCCTCAATAGCAAGAATGTCCTTCCTCAAGTTAGGAGACCAAAACTGTACACAATACTCCAGGTGTGGCCTCACCAAGGCCCTGTACAACTGTAGCAACACCTCCCTGCCCCTGTACTCAAATCCCCTCGCTATGAAGGCCAACATGCCATTTGCTTTCTTAACCGCCTGCTGTACCTGCATGCCAACCTTTAATGACTGATGTACCATGACACCCAGGTCTCGTTGCACCTCTCCTTTTCCTAATCTATCACCATTCAGATAATAGTCTGTCTCTCTATTTTTACCACCAAAGTGGATAACCTCACATTTATCCACATTATACTTCATCTGCCATGCATTTGCCCACTCACCTAACCTATCCAAGTCACTCTGCAGCCTCATAGCATCCTCCTCGCAGCTCACACTGCCACCCAACTTAGTGTCATCCGCAAATTTGGAGATACTACATTTAATCTCCTCGTCTAAATCATTAATGTACAGTGTAAACAGCTGAGGCCCCAGCACAGAACCCTGCGGTACCCCACTAGTCACTGCCTGCCATTCTGAAAAGTCCCCATTTACTCCTACTCTTTGCTTCCTGTCTGACAACCAGTTCTCAATCCATGTCAGCACACTACTCCCAATCCCATGTGCTTTAACTTTGCACATTAATCTCTTGTGTGGGACCTTGTCGAAAGCCTTCTGAAAGTCCAAATACACCACATCAACTGGTTCTTCCTTGTCCACTCTACTGGAAACATCCTCAAAAGATTCCAGAAGATTTGTCAAGCATGATTTCCCTTTCACAAATCCATGCTGACTTGGACCTATCATGTCACCTCTTTCCAAATGCGCTGCTATGACATCCTTAATAATTGATTCCATCATTTTACCCACTACTGAGGTCAGGCTGACCGGTCTATAATTCCCTGATTTCTCTCTCCCTCCTTTTTTTAAAAAGTGGGGTTACATTGGCTACCCTCCACTCGATAGGAACTGATCCAGAGTCAATGGAATGTTGGAAAATGATTGTCAATGCATCCACTATTTCCAAGGCCACCTCCTTAAGTACTCTGGGATGCAGTCCATCAGGCCCTGGGGATTTATCGGCCTTCAATCCCATCAATTTCCCCAACACAATTTCCCGACTAATAAGGATTTCCCTCAGTTCCTCCTCCTTACTAGACCCTCTGACCCCTTTTATATCCGGAAGGTTGTTTGTGTCCTCCTTAGTGAATACCGAACCAAAGTACTTGTTCAATTGGTCTGCCATTTCTTTGTTCCCCGTTATGACTTCCCCTGATTCTGACTGCAGGGGACCTACGTTTGTCTTTACTAACCTTTTTCTCTTTACATATCTATAGAAACTTTTGCAATCCGTCTTAATGTTCCCTGCAAGCTTCTTCTCGTACTCCATTTTCCCTGCCCTAATCAAACCCTTTGTCCTCCTCTGCTGAGTTCTAAATTTCTCCCAGTCCCCGGGTTCGCTGCTATTTCTGGCCAATTTGTATGCCACTTCCTTGGCTTTAATACTATCCCTGATTCCCCTTGATAGCCACGGTTGAGCCACCTTCCCTTTTTTATTTTTACGCCAGACAGGGATGTACAATTGTTGTAGTTCATCCATGCGGTCTCTAAATGTCTGCCATTGCCCATCCACAGTCAACCCCTTAAGTATCATTCGCCAATCTATCTTAGCCAATTCACGCCTCATACCTTCAAAGTTACCCTTCTTTAAGTTCTGGACCATGGTCTCTGAATTAACTGTTTCATTCTCCATCCTAATGCAGAATTCCACCATATTATAGTCACTCTTCCCCAAGGGGCCTCGCACAACGAGATTGCTAATTAATCCTCTCTCATTACACAACACCCAGTCTAAGATGGCCTCCCCCCTAGTTGGTTCCTCGACATATTGGTCTAGAAAACCATCCCTTATGCACTCCAGGAAATCCTCCTCTACCGTATTGCTTCCAGTTTGGCTAGCCCAATCTATGTGCATATTAAAGTCACCCATTATAACTGCTGCACCTTTATTGCACGCACCCCTAATTTCCTGTTTGATGCCCTCCCCAACATCACTACTACTGTTTGGAGGTCTGTACACAACTCCCACTAACGTTTTTTGCCCTTTGGTGTTCTGTAGCTCTACCCATATAGATTCCACATCATCCAAGCTAATGTCCTTTCTAACTATTGCATTAATCTCCTCTTTAACCAGCAATGCTACCCCACCTCCTTTTCCTTTTATTCTATCCTTCCTGAATGTTGAATACCCCTGGATGTTGAGTTCCCAGCCCTGATCATCCTGGAGCCACATCTCCGTAATCCCGATCACATCATATTTGTTAACATCTATTTGCACAGTTAATTCATCCACCTTATTACGGATACTCCTTGCATTAAGACACAAAGCCTTCAGGCTTGTTTTTTTAACACCCTTTGTCCTTTAAAATGAACTTTAGAAATGAACATTTTAAAAAAATATAATAAACTTCCCATAATATATAGTTTTCATTTTTAAAATACCCATGATCAGTTTTGGATTGTCTGCGGACATTGCATGTTTAGCAGAGATGTATAGCTTGTTCTCAACGGCTGTGAAAGTTTTGGTGTGCTCATTTAGTGTGCTTGAAGTTGGTCTTGAATTTAGCTCCTTGAGAGTGGCTGGAAGGAGGATTGAAGAGGCAAGAGACCGACTCAACACAGATCATCCTAGTTGTTGCCAATCCTACTGGGCCAAACCTACAGAGGAACCTCCGAGGCTTCACCTTCGAAGGGCAGGAGCTTGTCTGCTTTTGGCGTCAGACGGAACAAATGAGGAAGAATGTTTGATGTCGTCTTCCTCATTCTATGCATGTAATCCAATCTCCACAAACATGATACTTCCTTATAGCAACACGATTTCTGCGAATCTTTCGACAGAGCTGAGGTGTGCTACCTGAACAAAAACTTTTATGCAGTAGGGGCTAGGGAAGAACTATATGCTTAACTATATGTGTGAATCCAAATGGGGGAATCAATTGGTCTGCTTGCTGTGTCGTAATATGGTAAATGCTATTTTGGAATGCATTTATGATACTGTTACAGTGACCAGAACCGTTTCTTCCCCACGGTTTTTTTGTTTGAAGACAAGTTATTTGCAACAACAACTTGCATTTATCTAGCACCTTTAATGTAGGAAAATGTTCCGAGGCACTTCATCATCATCATAGGCAGTCCCTCGAAATCGAGGAAGACTTGCTTCCACTCTAAAAGTGAGTTCTCAGGTGACAGAGCAGTCCAATACGGGAATTACAATCTCTGTCACAGGTGGGACAGACAGTGGTTGAAGGAAAGGGTGGGTGGGGAGTCTGGTTTGCCGCACGCTCCTCCCGCTGCCTGCACTTGGTTTCTGCATGCTCTCGGCGACGAGACTCGAGGTGCTCAGCGCCCTCCCGGATGCTCTTCCTCCACTTCGGGCGGTCTTTGGCCAGGGACTCCCAGGTGTCAGTGGGGATGTTGCACTTTATCAAGGAGGCTTTGAGGGTGTCCTTGTAACACTTCCTCTGCCCACCTGGGACTTGCTTGCCGTGTAGGAGTTCCGAGTAGAGCGCTTGCTTTGGGAGTCTCGTGTCGGGCATGTGAACAATGTGGCCTGCCTAACGGAGCTGGTCGAGTGTGGCCAGTGCCTTGATGCTGGGGATATTGGCCTGATCGAGAACTCAGTCACATTATGGTACATAACACAATAGCATTATCAGACCCAGAGCCAAAGAAGGAGACATTAAAAGGGGTGGCTAAAAGCTTAGTCAGAGGTAGGTTTTAAGGAGGGTCTGAATGATGGAGAGAGGAATGGGGAGCAATGTCCCCTGTGTACTGCACTTTGTTCTGTGTGACCTGTTTCTTTTAATGCGGGCCCCTTTAAATTTCTGCGCATGCGCGGCATTTACAGTGTAAAAGCTGGTGAGCGTTCTGCATTGGACCTTTCAGATTATTGCGCGGCCGAAGGAACATTGGTGGAGAGGCGGTGAGGTTTAGCAAGGGAATTCCACAGCTTAGAACCTAGACAGCTGAAGGCACGACCGCCAATGATGGGGATCGAATTAAGTTCAGAGAATGAGACAGACCATTTATTAGTCATTTTATTCAATTTATGAAGTGTGAGCCAGTTTATTTTACTAACCATATGGAGTTTAGCAGGCTGTGCACAAATTGGTATTTGTCATCAAGTTGTCAGATGCTGCGAACTGTACATTAATGTGTATCTGTGTCTTTAAACACTAATGTAGCATTTCTAACTTCAAAACGGTTTGTTAAATCTGAACTAAGCTCCATAAGCGACTTCTTGTCATTTCAAAACAGTGGATGCCTCTTAAATAAAAATAGTGGCAGCACTCTATGTATTTGTGATTAATGACTTAATTACTACAGTGAGATTAATACAGGATTCAAATACATTCTAATGATGTAGAACCGCAAAATAAACTCTCAACATATGTTTTTATTAACAGAATTTATTGAGTGATTGCATTGGACTTTTAGTTACAGTTGAGTCCTGATATTTAGCAATAAATATTTAGCTTTTATTTAATATATTTGTTCGCAGTTCTTTGCATTTCCTGGCACCCACAATTGAATAGTCGGCTAAGTGCCAACATTTATTATATAGGCTCACATAGGCAGTGGATGGCAATCAGCATCCCAGCATGAGTCGACATCAGAGAGGGAGGGGTCAGAGAGAGAGAGAGAGAGCGCGAGTGGGGTCGGGGTCGGGGAGAGCGCGCGAGTGGGGTCGGGGTCGGGGAGAGCGCGCGAGTGGGGTCGGGGAGAGCGAGAGCGAGCGAGTGGGGTCGGGGAGAGCGAGAGAGAGAGAGAGCGAGTGGGGTCGGGGAGAGAGAGAGAACGAGCGAGTGGGGTCAGGGAGAGAGGGAGAGAGAGAGAGCGAGTGGGGTCGGGGAGAGAGAGAGAGCAAGCGAGTGGGGTCAGGGAGAGAGGGAGAGAGAGCGAGTGGGGTCGGGGAGAGAGGGAGAGCGAGCGAGTGGGGTCAGGGAGAGAGGGAGAGCGAGCGAGCGAGTGGGGTCAGGGAGAGAGAGAGAGAGCGAGCGAGTGGGGTCAGGGAGAGAGGGATAGAGAGAGAGAGAGCGAGTGGGGTCGGGGAGAGAGAGAGAGAGCGAGCAAGTGGGGTCGGGGAGAGAGAGAGAAAGCGAGCGAGTGGGGTCGGGGAGAGAGAGCGAGCGAGTGGGGTCGGGGAGAGAGGGATAGAGAGAGAGCGAGCGAGTGGGGTCAGGGAGAGAGGGATAGAGAGAGAGAGAGCGAGTGGGGTCGGGGAGAGAGAGAGAGAGCGAGCAAGTGGGGTCGGGGAGAGAGAGAGAAAGCGAGCGAGTGGGGTCGGGGAGAGAGCGAGCGAGTGGGGTCAGGGAGAGAGAGAGAGAGAGAGAGAGAGAGCGAGCGAGTGGGGTCGGGGAGAGAGAGCGAGCGAGTGGGGTCAGGGAGAGAGAGAGAGAGAGAGCGAGCGAGTGGGGTCAGGGAGAGAGAGAGAGAGAAAGCGAGCGAGTGGGGTCGGGGAGAGAGAGCGAGCGAGTGGGGTCGGAGAGAGAGAGAGAGAGAGCGAGCGAGTGGGGTCGGGGAGAGCGAGCGAGTGGGGTCAGGGAGAGAGAGAGAGAGAAAGCGAGCGAGTGGGGTCGGGGAGAGAGAGCGAGCGAGTGGGGTCAGGGAGAGAGAGAGAGAGAGAGAGCGAGCGAGTGGGGTCGGGGAGAGAGAGCGAGCGAGTGGGGTCGGGGAGAGAGCGAGCGAGTGGGGTCGGGGAGAGAGAGAGAGAGAGAGCGAGCGAGTGGGGTCGGGGAGAGAGAGAGCGAGTGGGGTCGGGGAGAGAGAGCGAGCGAGTGGGGTCAGGGAGAGAGAGAGAGAGAGAGAGAGCGAGTGGGGTCGGGGAGAGAGAGAGCGAGTGGGGTCGGGGAGAGAGAGAGCGAGCGAGTGTGGTCGGGGGGAGAGTGCGAGCGAGTGGAGTCGGGGAGAGAGAGAGCGAGTGGGGTCGGGGAGAGAGAGAGCGAGCGAGTGTGGTCGGGGGGAGAGTGCGAGCGAGTGGAGTCGGGGAGAGAGCGAGCGAGTGGGGTCGGGGAGAGAGAGAGCGAGTGGGGTCGGGGAGAGAGCGAGCGAGTGGGGTCGGGGAGAGAGAGAGCGAGCGAGTGGGGTCGGGGAGAGAGAGAGCGAGCGAGTGGGGTCGGGGAGAGAGAGAGCGAGCGAGTGGGGTCGGGGAGAGAGAGCGAGTGGGGTCGGGGAGAGAGAGTGCGAGCGAGTGGGGTCGGGGAGAGAGAGAGCGAGTGGGGTCGGGGAGAGAGAGAGCAAGTGGGGTCGGGGAGAGAGAGAGCGAGTGGGGTCGGGGAGAGAGAGAGAGAGCGAGTGGGGTCGGGGAGAGAGAGAGCGAGTGGGGTCGGGGAGAGAGAGAGCAAGTGGGGTCGGGGAGAGAGAGAGCGAGTGGGGTCGGGGAGAGAGAGAGCGAGTGGGGTCGGGGAGAGAGAGAGCGAGTGGGGTCAGGGAGAGAGAGTGGGTTGGGGGGAGAAAGCGAGGGAGAGTGGGGCCGGGGGGAGAGAGAGATATCAAGATCGATCTCGATCTCAATCGGGTAAGGAGAGAAAATTGGAAAAACGAACACTTCTAAAATTTGGCCATGGATTGACTGCATTTATACTTTAGCATTTAATCACTGAAAATATGGATGGATTATGCATCTCAAATATATTTTGAGTTTCCAGTTCAAAGACTGCAAAATTAATGCCACTTTAGAGGCTTACTTGGGCGCTAGTCACTGTGGCAATTTCAGCATGTTGATCCCGTAAAGGATTTAAGGTTAAGGGAGAAGCAACATTTTATCAGCACTGATCATAAATAATATTCCCCAATGCTCTTTGGAGAAACCAGTCACATTACTGAAGGAGAAATTCCATCCGGAAAGCTACCAGGCAACAGTTTAAAAAATTGGAACTATCCTGTTTCAAACTGGGGTGTCACGTTAAGTTTGAGACTGACCCATATAAATATAGATGACTGGGAAATATTATGTTTAGTACGCTGAGCATATAAAGTGGATAATTGGTTAGGATTTAGTGCAGGGCCAGAATTTTGAGTTTAGATATTTTGCTTAGATTCGGAGTGAATGTTTACCATATTGAAACTTAATGCTTTGATCAGATGTACAGTTATTTAAAGTTGACATTAGTTGTACAGAAGTACAAGGGTCATTTATTGTTGGATATTATCTGAAAGTTTGGAATATGATAGTCAAAGTAATATAGTTTCCACTGACATATGATCCTCTGATTAGTTCATGTTAAAAATCAAGGATCTGCAGGGAGGAATGGAGCGGAAATGAGTTTAGAATCATCGAATAGTACAGCGCAAAACGAGGCCATTCGGCCCATCAAGTCTGCCGGCTTTTTCGAAGAGCGATCTATTTATCTTTCATTCAAGACTGGACGAGTGCTTAATTATTCAAATTATTTATTTGGCTCATTTATCAGCACCCCTCAAGACTCCAAATAATGATGTGATTTTACTGAGAGTCAAAGACTCTCCTTGTTGAATGAGCTCTCGAGTTGCTGCTTCACTTTGACAGTAGCGGAAGTTGCTTTTAAAGTAAAATGAAAACATCATATTTATGGTCAATATAAACAGAAAATGCTGGAAATCTCAGCAGGTCAGGCAGCATCTGTGGAGAGAGAAACAGAGTTAACGTTTCAGGTCGATGACCCTTCGTCAGAACAGGCAAAAGTTTGAAATGTAACAGATTCTTAAGGAAGTGTAGGGGGAGAGGAGGAAAGAACAAAAGGGAATGTCCGTGATAGGGTGGAAGGCAGAAGAGATTCGAGAGACACAAGGGGATGATGGGCCAAATTGAGATGGTAATGGCACAAGTTAGGAAACAAAAGATGAGTCTAGATGGGGTGTGAATGGCAGAGTAATTACTAGCTGCCGTGGGAAACCGAGAAAAAAATTTTTTGGCCATCCTCGGCTCAGTTCAACATTTCAGAATGTAATTCATTTCATGTGTGAGGCTTTAGTTTTGCATTCGGTATTTCTGTTTTATGTGTATGCTTGTGCTCAGGGAGAGCACCATTGTTGATGGGATTTCCTTGTGTACATAACTTTAACAAAAAGATGCCATTCTTCATTCATTATGCGCCAGCGCTATATGTAAGCCTATTTATCCCATTGCCAGGAGGTCCATTCGGTCGGTGTGCCTGTGTTTGGTGCGACTACACCCAATGACCATTATCTTTGTTGTATTTGTTTTCAGTGTCCAACCGGGGCAGGTTCATTTTTCAATGTTGGTGTAGGATTTTTGTTATAAAGTACCTAACAATAGAATAACTTTGAGATTATGGCGAATACAGAAATAACACTGAGCATTGCCAAACTGCATTCAGGTTTGTTTGCTTTGGAATCAAATTATGATTTTGTTTTTCTAATACTTATGTATTTCATTGCCGCCAAATTGGCTATCTTCATGCCACGTGTCATATCAAGTTTGCTGGGTTGTTATGATTTAGGTGAAAACGGAAAGAAAATTGCTTGTTCGTTCAGTCGCCTTCACGTGCCCCAGAAAGAGCCAACACCAACAGCCCCCACAGGCAAAGTTCTTGTGCCCCACTGTGTCCTTTCGAGTACTTTGCATTCCAGTATGTGATCTTACTTCCCCAAAACCATATAATACCCTATTATGACTGCTTTCAGTTCCTTATTTCACGCTGTTGGCTTCAGTCACACAGGCATTGCTACCCCAATAGGTTGAGGATCTTTTAGTTACTTAGTCCATTTATTATGGTTTCCCTCACTGAATCAAGGCCATTTTACACGCCAAGTACCTGTTTGAACACCAGCATAAAAAGGTATTTCCATAAACAACGGTTACCAGTGACTTCGGTACTTCTTGTTGGCCCATGATATTTTGACGGCAGTAATTTGTAAAATCCAAAAGGGAATTCTCTCCAGTATTTGTTAATTAATTATTCTGGGAAGAATAGGCAATGTATTGAAGCACCACTTCAGTGTTTCTGGTGACATTTTTGCTCAAGGTCATGCTTGAATAAATCTTTTGGTCGGGAAATGTGCTCCGCTATATTTAGAACTGAGAAATCGGACCAACTCATTTTTCTCCAGGAAACCAGGAGATGATCAGACAGATGTTCTTGCCGACGGGAATTGCGTTGGGACAGCCCAAACTCATTGTACAAAGGACTCTTGCAACCAGCTAACTGGGAAGACCATTATCCTACCAATCCAGGATCTGGAGATGAAAGAGTGGTCTGATCGCCCATTGTGCCATGCAGTGCCCCATAATCAGTCTTGCAAAAGTTCATAACATCTTGATGTTTTTATAGTTTAGTCACATGTCTTCTTTCCATACTATGGAACAGCAAGGCATTGAATCACCTCACACAAACTCTTCACTCTTATGACAATAACTGTAGTGTTTACACAACAGCAAGCCCCTTTGCAGTTCCCTCCCAACTTATATGCAGTTGGTGTGAGCTACCAAAAGACGGCAGAGATAAGAAATTTTAGAGAGCTTCGATGTCACGTGTTGAACTCAAAACTCAAGGTTTTTACATGCCCCTGCAAAACTGCTCAGGCCTCTACGGTATTTACAGGTCGTTTGTCGACTTCATGTAGATTCAAATCATGACTCTGTTAGAAACATAGAAATTAGGTGCAGGAGCAGGCCATTCGGCCCTTCGAGCCTGCACCGCCATTCAATAAGATCATGGCTGATCATTCAACCTCAGTACCCCTTTCCTGCTTTCTCTCCATACCCCTTGATCCCTTTGGCAATAAGGGCCACATCTAATTCCCTTTTGAATATATCTAACGAACTGGCCTCAACAACTTTCTGTGGTAGAGAAATTCCACAGGTTAACCACTCTCTGAGTGAAGAAGTTTCTCCTCATCTCGGTCCTAAATGGCTTACCCCTTATTCTTAGACTGTGACCCCTGGTTCTGGAACTCCCCTGCAACAGGAACATTCTTCCTGCCTCTAACCTGTCCAATCCCGTCAGAATTTTATATGTTTCTGTGAGATCCCCTCTCATTCTTCTAAACTCCAGTGTATACAAGCCCACTTGATCCAGAGTCTCCTCATATGTCAGTCCTGCCATCCTGGGAATCAGTCTGGTGAACCTTCGCTGTACTCCTTCAATAGCAAGAACGTCCTTCCTCAGATTAGGAGACCAAAACTGAACACAATATTCTAGGTGCGGCCTCACCAAGGCTCTGTACAACTGCAGTAAGACCTCCCTGCTCCTATACTCAAATCCTCCAGCTATGAAGGCCAACATGCCATTTGCCGCCTTCACCGCCTGCTGTACCTGCATGCCAACCTTCAATGACTGATGAACCATGACACCCAGGTCTCGTTGCACCTCCCCTTTTCCTAATCTGTCACCATTCAGATAATATTCTGTCTTCCTGTTTTTGCCACCAAAGTGGATAACCTCACATTTATCCACATTATACTGCATCTGCCATGCATTTGCCCACTCACCTAACCTGTCCAAGTCACCCTGCAGCCTCTTAGCATCTTCCTCACAGCTCACACCGCCACCCAGCTTAGTGTCATCGCAAACTTGGAGATATTACATTCAATTCCTTCATCTAAATCATTGATGCATATTGTAAAGAGCTGGGGTCCCAGCACTGAACCCTGCGGCACCCCCACTAGTCACTGCCTGCCATTCTGAAAAGGACCCATTTATTCCGACTCTCTGCTTCCTATCTGCCAACCAGTTTTCTATCCACGTCAATACATTACCCCCAATACCATGTGCTTTAATTTTGCACACTAATCTCTTGTGTGGGACCTTGTCAAAAGCCTTTTGAAAGTCCAAATACATCACATCCACTGGTTCTCCCTTGTCCACTTTACTAGTTACATCCTCAAAAAATTCTAGAAGATTTGTCAAGCATGATTTCCCTTTCATAAATCCATGCTGAATTGGACCAATCCTGTCACTGCTATTTCATCTTTAATAATTGATTCCAACATTTTCCCCACCACCAATGTCAGGCTAACCGGTCTATAATTCCCTGTTTTCTCTCTCCCTCCTTTCTTAAAAAGTGGTGTTACATTAGCTACCCTCCAGTCCATAGGAACTGATCCAGAGTCAATAGAATGTTGGAAAATGATGACCAATGCATCCACTATTTCTAGGGCCACTTCCTTAAGTACTCTGGGATGTATCCCAATCAGGCCCTGAGGATTTATCAGCCTTCAATCCCATCAATTTCCCTAACACAATTTCCTGACTAATAAGGATCTCCTTCAGTTCCTCCTTTTCGCTAGACCCTCGAACCCCTAGTATTTCCAGAAGATTATTTGTGTCTTCCTTAGTGAAGACAGAACCAAAGTATTTGTTCAATTGGATAATTCTTGAATAATCTTTCGTACCTCTTTTTGTCAAGTATCAAAATAACTGAAATCCCTCCATGTACTCGCCCCTCCCTATCTCTGTAACCTCCTCCAGCCCTACAACCCTCCACGATCTCTGCACTCATCCAATTCTGGCCGATTTTCTTTGCTCCACCATCGGTGGCCGTGCCTACAGCTGCTTCGGCCCTAGCTCTGGAATGCTCCCTGCTTCTCTACCTCTACCTTTCTTCTCTTTTAAGGTGCTCCTTAAAAGCTACCTCTTTGACCAAGCTTTTGGTCACCTGTCCTAATAACTCTGTCAAATTTTTAATAGCAAGCGCTCCTGTAAAGTGCCTTGGAACGTTTTACTACATTAAAAGCGCTATATAAATTAAAGTTGTTGTCATAACAATTCTGATTTCAAGCACCTGCTACATAGACCAGGCCATTTTGCTGTCCTGTAACCTCCTAAAATGAGAATATTTGCAGCCCTTAATCTTTATCTCCCAGCATTCGTCAAATTTCATTAATCCTATTTTATGAACAAAGCTTGACATGAAGCAAAGTGCAATATCTTAATCTGGATAATCCACAGCATTTCACTGCAGGAACCCTTGTGTGCATTCATCTAGATTACACCTTTATTAACATGATTGAACAAATTACAAGGTAAATAAACAATCAAGAGCATAGTTTGGTTTAAATATCCTACAACTGACTTAAAATAATTCATTGCTATTTATTTTATAGGGTTTATGCACACACTGAATTTATTGCAAAACATTTTTGAAAAATTGCCACTTAGTCGAATGAACGTGGTTGGGTTCATGCTGGTTTAATGGTCATTGAGTGATATTGCCCAATTAGTGCCAGTCAGTGACAAATAATGTGTAGTCTCATGTCGAGATCGCTCATCAACCAGGAACTTGCCCGAGAAGCTCCTTTCACAAAAGGCCCTTAGCAGCTCTTCGAGAGATGTGTCTCCCATTCGTCTGTATTGGATTTAAAGTGGGTCTTTAAAGGATGGGCACAAATTTTAATCTACTGTGCCATCCAGTCCCTCCGTGATTTTAATTCATAAAGGAAGATTTTTTTTAAAAATCAGTATTCTTCAGTTGCTCAAAATATTCCATATTTTGTACAGCTTGTATACTATATTCTTCTGCAAGAGTATTAATTCAAAAGTGTCACTGAAATCAACTTTATTCTAAGAAGCTGGTGTAAGAATTAATTTAGTAACTAATGATCAAATCTAAATGGCTAGGTACAAGCTTTATTTGGCAAATGTTTTATCACACTTGGGTGGAATTGACGCGGCATGTTATACAGTGTGTCGGAAAAGCCTAGGATACAAAATGAAACCCCCAACCTGTGCTATAAATGTACAGATATTGGGTGGAGAAGGTCAGATCAGCGCCATTTCTAATTCTTCTATTGTATGTTGGTAACCATTTTAATGACACTACTACCTTGAACAAGTAGAAAGCTCTGTCCAGTGTTACCAAGACAAAATATGGGAATGTCTGAAAATGGGTTACTGTTTTGTTTCTCTTTTTGGAAATAATGGGAAAAGGATCATGATTCAAACCCATTTTATTTCTATTAATCATTGATAGAAACATAAAAACTTTTACAGCGCAGAGGGAGGCCATTTCGGCCCATTGTGTCCGCGCCGGCCGACAAAGAGCCGCACGGCCCTCGGTCAGCAGCCCTGAAGGTTACATATAAACCTATGAACAATGAACAATGGCGGAAAGGTAAAGAGCACCCAGCCCAACCAGTCCACCTCACACAACTGTGACACCCCTTACACTGAAACATTCTACACTCCACTCCAACCGGAGCCATGTGATCTTCTGGGAGAGGTAAAAACCAGATTAAAAACCCATGCCAATTGGGGGAAAAAATCTGGGAAAATTCCTCTCCGACCCATCCAGGCAATCGAAACTAGTCCAGGAGATCACTCTGGCCGTATTCGATTCCCTGAAGTACTTACCATCGTATCTGCACCAGCCAGCAAGAGGTTATCCAGTCTAATCCCACTTACCAGCTCTAGGTCCGTAACCCTGCAGGTCACGGCACTTCAAGTGCCCATCCAAGCACCTTTTAAATGTGGTGAGGGTTTCTGCCTCTACCACCCTTCCAGGCAGTGAGTTCCAGACCCCACCACACTGGGTGAAGAAATTTCCCCTCAAATCCCCTCTAAACCTCTATGGTGGTTTGTATGATTGTCATTACAACTTCTGTATATTACTTTTGTCACCTTACATTGTCAAATTCAATAATAACTTCTCACCCAGGTCACATGATGCTACAGTCAGCTATTGAAATGAGAAAATTGTCAGAAAATTATGATAATAGTACTGTGTTCTAATTTAAAAGGAGTTCCAGATTCTATTCCTCCAATGCCCCATGTAAAACAAATATATAATTATCATTACAAGTATTAGTGAATAGATGTTAATGTGAAAAAAATCTAATCTGCTTAAACCATGTCTTAATGTTTATGAATACAAGGGAATATTGTTGCTGGATAGTGGTAGAGCTTCTTTAAATTAGTTTTAATGACGATGCTGGTTAATTCTCGGTCAGAGCGATGGCCAGCAGCAGAGGTGACCAACCTAGAGCGCCATGCTTATTCGCTGACCTCTGTCGGAGAAGGATGGACTGCAAGCGGTCCACCTGATATGTACCTTGTATATCCGTTTATTATTTAATAGTTTAGCTTTGTCATTGTGAAGCTAATGCAATATTTTCTGAATACTCAATTCCATGTTTAACCCTTCTGCCTGAAAATAAAAACAATCTTGGAAAAACTTAATCCCAGACTTGTGGAGGGAAGATGGAATCAATGGTGTCCCTTTAAAACAGATGGGCAGCTTCTACCAGGTGGTGCAGGACGAGGATTACAGTTTGGTATTGCGAAGGACAATCCCTGACCTATTGCTCTTAGTATCATCATCATCAGAGGCAGTCCCTCAGAATTCAGGAAGACTTGCTTCCACTCTAAAAGTGAGTTCTCAGGTGACTGAACAGTCCAATACAGGAATTACAGTCTCTGTCACAGGTGGGACAGACAGTGGTTGGAGGAAAGGGTGGGTGGGGAGTCTGGTTTGCCGCACGCTCCTTCCGCTGCCTGTGCTTGATTTCTGTATGCTCTCGGCGACGAAACTCGAGGTGCTCAGCGCCCTCCCGGATGCACTTCCTCCACTTAGGGCGGTCTTTGGCCAGGGACTCCCAGGTGTCGGTGGGGATGTTGCACTTTATCAAAGAGGCTTTGAGGGTGTCCCTGAAACGCTTCCTCTGCCCACCGAGTATTGCGCTTGCTTTGGGAGTCTTGTCTCAGGCATGCAAACAATGTGGCCCGTCCAATGTGGTCAGTGCTTCGATGCTGGGGATGTTGGCATGAGGAGGACACTAAAGTTGGTGCATCTGTCCTCCCAGGGAACTTGCAGGATCTTGCGGGGACAACGCTGGTGGTATTTCTCCAGCGATTTGAGGTGTCTGCTGTATATGGTCCACGTCTCTGAGCTATACAGGAGGGCGGGTATTACTACAGCCCTGTAAACCATAAGCTTGGTGCCAGATTTAAGTACTTAGTATAGTATACTTAATATAGTAGCTAGTAAGAGAACTATAATTACTGTGAATCTAGAATAATGTCATTTCTTTTCTTGCATAGTGACACAACTACAAACAAACCTTACCTCAGTGCAGGAGCTTCTGGAACAGCAACAAGAGAGGCTACAGGAGCTGTCCCAGGAACTGATTGGTGCCAAGGTAACCATTGCTACAAAGCATATTTCCCAAAAGATCTTAGCCCAGTAATGCTTGAGTGAATTTGGCGTGTTAAACAGTTATTTGGTATTTCCATCATATGTGAAGTGATAATGAAACTTATCCTACTGCAGTCTTCAGTTTATACTTTTAATACCTTCATACTTGGCCAAATTAATGTACAGAGCTATCGATTGGTTATTAGCATGCACCTGTCTGAAATATTTGCTTCAAATCACTAAATTATGTAACAGAGGTCCAAACTGCCACCAAATTGAGGTGCAACACTAGCTATTTGATGTATTCCATCAACCTTTTCATAAGCATCCAGAAATATTAAGCAAGTGCCTTGGAAGTCTAGCGTCCGGGTTGATACACTAACACTTAATAAGCTGTTCCTATGGACACTCCATATCCATCCCTTTGATTTCCATGCAGCTGTCTGTTTTTTTTCCCCCTTTGCCAACTTAGCAAGTTAATTGCCTCATTGCACCCAACGCATTGCATGCCCTTTTGTGGTTTGCACAAGCAGGACATTTTTAAAAAGTGATGTACAGAGTCATCGAAGCTGTCTTGTTACTTGGGCATCCCTGAAGAGATGCTCTGAGCACAGTTCTAATCGGCTTTCCTGCACGCAACTGCATTTTCAACCTGGTCACCGACGGCAGGAGGGACTGCTGCCAGTGAGAGTACCACTACGGCTATTTTTCAAATGATGCGTGATTTGTCGGGAGGAAGGAAAAAGCAAATGTGAATAATAACCCGACACTGAGCAAATGGATATCAAAAGCTGAAGCAAAAAAGATGAGTAAAGAATCAAGTGAATAAATGGTGCGCTAAATTAAAGCAGAACATAGATGCTTCAATCAATAAATGAAGTGGAGAAGGGAGAGTAACGCCGGTTAAACTAATAAAAGGACAACAAATTGGCCTAACACTTAGGGTGGAGTATTCAACAGACCGGGGGGGGGGGCGGGGGGCTCTCTTTAATTACAGCCCAACTAAACTGTCTTTATTGAGAGGTAATCAGCTGGACTTCTTGCTAAATAATTGAATTAAAGCACCTTTAGCTTGAGTGGAAGATAAAGAAAATGTGTCACGACTGGTACCATCTCCTATGTTTCCCTCATGTAAGTAATCATGGTGCTCGAAGCCCAGACATTTTTGGTAGAGCACAAGCTTCTTTGTAAGGTCTCCCCTCAGCCCCTCTTCCACAGAAAACAAGCCCCAGCCTATCCAATCTTTCCTCATAGCTAAAGCTTTCCAGTCCTGGCAACATCCTCGTAAATTTCCTCTGCACCCTTTCTAGTGCAATCACCTTCCTGTAATGTGGTGACTAGAACTGCACGCAGTACTCGAGCTGTGACCTAACTAGTGGTTTATACAGTCCTAACATAACTTCCCTACTCTTGTATTCTATGCCTCGGCTAATAAAGGAAAGCATTCTGTATACCTTTTTAGCTACCTTATCGACCTGTCCTGCCACTTTAAGGATCTGTGAACATATTATGTTTGATCCGCTGATGCTCAATGTTGTCTGACATAGGAAGAATGGTCGCACGTGGGGTGGGATACCAGGAGCGAGGCTGTCACCTGTGCAACGTGCGCTAGAATGAGTCTATGCCTTCAGGAATGGAGGAGAAAAGCTAGTGGGCAGTTAGACTTTGACCTAATTTCTATTTCTATATATTTTTTCACTAAGCCATTGTTTCTTTGATATCCCCTGACCATTACCGATACTGGATTCCAATTACTGCTGTATTGCTACAATTAATCTTTTGTTTAGAATCTTTGTCTTTCGAGCTTGTGTGTTGGTTAGCATTTATTCGCTATTGATAGCTAGGAGATATATTTTGTCTTTTCATCTTCAAAAGATTACTACCGTTAATCTGGCCACTGGATTGGATACAGGATAAATTATCATGGTATGGTGCCCCTTTGTAACATTTAATGTCAGATTTATAAGATCGTAAGAACATCAGAAATAGGAGCAGGAGTAGGCCATACGGCCCCTCGAGCCTGCTCCGCCATTTAATAAGATCATAGCTGATCTGATCATGGACTCAGATACACGTCCCTGCCCACTCCCCATAACCCCTTATCCCCTTATCGTTTAAGAAACTGTCTATTTCTGTCTTAAATATATTCAATGACCCAGCTTCCACAGCTCTCTGAGGCAGCGAATTCCACAGATTCACAACCCTCAGAGAGAAGAACTTTCTCCTCATCTCAGTTCTAAATGGGCGGCCCCTTATTCTAAGATCATGCCCCCTAGTTCTAGTCTCCCCCACCAGTGGAAACATCCTCTCTGCATCCACCTTGTCAAGCTGTCGAAATCTCGACCTCCGAAAAGAATGACTCCGATACTTTCAGCTCCGACAGAAGTTTCTTTAATTTACTTGCTAGCAAGGGGCAGGTCACACTCAGTCAATGGCTAAGTGAACACCTCCGCAATGGTACAGTTTCACGAGATATTTATACAGTAAAACCCAAGTTATGGCCTCTCCCTGTGTATTGGCTCTGTCTCGCAGTCAGTGAATACAGATAAAGAGTTAATTACTACATCCTTGTCCTGACATGGTTTCCAGATATTTCCTTTTGTCAGGGTTATTAGTTGGCCAGCCGGCCATTACTCCATGAGAGTGTGGTAATGAGCTATTACCTGTCTTGCATTGTGTCAGGATTGTTCAGTTTCCTAGTCAGTTATCTGTTTGCATCAAATGGATGAGGTCTCTACAAGAGATAATGGCTGGTGGTTTGAGTACTTCGAAAAGGGTGGGGTGGCATGGAACTTGTGTCGTATAGACAATAGGAGGGGGGTACTTGTCTCAGCATGACTTGTTTCCTAGCTGTCTGATGGCCATCAGCTATCTCAAACCAGGTTTAGCTGTTTATGCAAGCTGACTGTTTTTATGCAGAAAGTTCTGGAAGGACCAGGACTCCATTTTGTTATATATATATTGCAAAGGGCACACAAATACCGTATGGTATCAGCTTAGATAAAAATACATTTCCACAAAGCCCCCTCATAATCTTACACGTTTCTATAAGATCACCTCTCATTCTTCTGAATTCCAATAAGTAGAGGCCCAACCTACTCAACCTTTCCTCATAAGTCAACCCCCTCATCGCCGGAATCAACCAAGTGAACCTTCTCTGAACTGCCTCCAAAGCAAGTATATCCTTTCGTAAATATGGAAACCAAAACTGCACGCAGTATTCCAGGTGTGGCCTCACCAATACCCTGTATAACTGTAGCAAGACTTCCCTGCTTTTATACTCCATCCCCTTTGCAATAAAGGCCAAGATTCCATTGGCCTTCCTGATCACTTGCTGTACCTGCATATTACCATTTTGTGTTTTTTGCACAAGTACCCCCAGGTCCCGCTGTACTGCAGCACTTTGCAATCTTTCTCCATTTAAATAATAACTTGCTCTTTGATTTTTTCTTCCAAAGTGCATGACCTCACACTTTCCAACATTATACTCCATCTGTCAAATTCTTTGCCCACTCACTTAGACTGTCTATGTTCTCCTGCAGCCTCTTTATGTCCTCCTCACACATTGACCTTCCTCCCATCTTTGTATCATCAGCAAACTTGGCTACGTTACACTCAGTCCCTTCTTCCAAGTCGTTAATATAGATTGTAAATAGATGGAGTCCCAGCACTGATCCCTGCGGCACCCCACTTGTTACTGATTGTCAACCAGAGAATGAACCATTTATCCCGACTGTTTGACAGCCAATCTTCTATCCATGCTAATATATTACTCCCAACCCTGTGAACATTTATCTTGTGCAGTAACCTTTTGTGTGGCACCTTGTTACATCCTCAAAGAATTCCAGCAAATTTGTCAAACGTGACTTCCCCTTCATAAATCCATGCTGACTTTGCTTGACCAAATTTTGCTTTTCCAAATGTCCTGTTACTGCTTCTTTAATAATGGACTCCAACATTTTCCCAACCACCGATGTTGGACTAACTGGTCTATAGTTTCCTGCTTTTTATCTGCCTCCTTTTTTGAATAGGGGCGTTACATTTGCAGTTTTCCAATCTGCTGGGACCTCCCCAGAATCTAGGGATTTTAAGCGTGTAGTCCATGGATCCCCTTGCTTCCCATAGTATATACAAGGAGTCTGTGTCCGATAGTTTAATTTTTCCCGGCTCTTTAACATCTCAGGATTAGCTAAGCATTGCGTGTTTTCGGGACTCATTTTGCTTAATTGTTTTTCCAAAGATTGAAGCAGTACATAGGGGTTAATTGCTTTAAATAAGAAATGTCTCTGAAATGGTGGGGTAACCGCTATCTATATTGCCAGTGACACAAAAAAGCAATCTCGCTCCCTTCCCTGAAGAGCCCGTCAAACATTGGCAGGTGTTGGGTACCATCCTGGAGCAGGTAGAAAATTCAACACGTGTTAAATTAAGGCTGTAATAAAATGGTCCAATGACAACAGTCGGCTCGCATTACGACCGTCCGAATTAATTTCAGATTTACTTTGGAAACACGGGGGCCTTGTAGTTCAAAGCCAGTGTGGAAAACCGAGCAATTGTTTCCAGGTGCTCAATGAGTGATTAGCAACACATGTTTCTTATATATATATATATAAAAAACACTTAGCATTAAGGCATTAGGGGTTTATGACTGTTCAGCTGTTAACATTACTTAAGTGATCACAGTTGGTAGAGTGTACAGCCATATGAGGCAGCACTATCTGTACACATATAAACTCAAAGACCAAGTTGGGGAATATATTGATCAATACCTACCTGTGCTAGATATTGGTACATGCTATAACCTTACTAATGTGGTTAAAAGTCTTTTCTCCACCACTGCCTCCGCCCCAAAAGTCTATGTCTACTTAATCGTTTTTGAAAGAGTTCATGTTTATCTGCTGTAATTATAGAAAGGCAGAGGGTTGGAAGCTGCAGTTTCAAATCAATCTCGTGTTTTTGGAACCCAGTATGTGCACAAATGGTGAACCCAGTGCATGGCTATAATCCCCCAAATTGGTTAATGTGGGCACTGCCCATAAAAATGGGCAGGTATATTTTGAGGTGAATTATGGATATAAACTCTCCTACACACTTCACGGCCAACTCCTCAACCTTGCCCCTCACGTGGCCCCTCTACTCCCATGGTCTCAATCACAGACAAGGCCCATCTCCGACCACTTCCTTGTATCCCATGTCACCCACATGCCCACAACCCCTTCCATCCCCACTTTATTCTGCATCTGCCAGGGAGGGGGGGTGGGAATCCTCCCCAAGTCGCTTACAATTTCACTTTCAAGCTACCAACTGCTTAGCCTTTGGGCCACCATTCGCCACATTACATCTGCAGCTGTTGATCTACTCAACCGCGCTCTCTCCTCCATCTATGCCCCTGTTCCCCTTCCCTTTGTCCACCAGACCAAACTTCCACCCCCCCCCCCACCAACCCTCCCCACCAACACCCACCCTCCTCAGGCTCCCCTCTGCCCTAATCCCGAACCTGCGTCTTTCTCTAGTTTCCCACCTAACTCCGCTCATCCCCTGTCCAAACCCATCTTATTCATGGGTCCCACTACTTGCTCCCATGACGCAGGGCTATTAAATTGCGGACTTCCTAACTTCCCCTTATAAGCCCCCATGCTAGCTGACATTATAAATGGTTCCCTCTGTTCTGTTCCCTTTCATCGCCCTCTCCTCAGAGACTCGCCCTGAACCCTTCGTCCTTGCAAACTACTGCCCAACTCAAACCTCCCTTTCGTCTCTAAAGTCCTTGAACCGTTATCGCCTTCCAAATCTGTGTCCGTCTTTTCTTGCAACTCCACATTTGGATATCTGTAAGCGGGTTACCGCCCCTGCCACAGTACTGAGACAGCCCTAACCAAAGTCACAAATGACATGCTCGACCTTTTTGCAGTCTTTGACAGTGGTCGACCACAGCTACCTCCTCGAACGCCTCTCCTCTGTTGTTCAACTGAGAGGGACTGTCCTCAATTAGTTCCACTCTTACATAACCAGAACATCTCCAGCAATGGCTTCTCTTCCTGCTCCTGCAGTTATTTCTGGAGTCCCTGAAGGATCAGTCCTGGGCCCTCTTCTCTTCCTTATCGACCTGCAGCCCCTCGGCGACATCATCTGCAGAAATCTGGTCAACTTCCAGAAGTATGCTGATGACACCCAGCATTACCTCTCCACAACCTCCCTTGACCCCTCCACTGCCTCTGTGTTGTCAGATTTCTTGTCCAACATCCAGTCTTGGATAAGCCACAATTTCATAAGATCATAAGAAATAGGAGCAGGAGTAGGGGAAACTAAAACTAGGGAACATAGAATAAGGGGCCGCCCATTTAAAACTGAGATGAGGAAAAATTTCTTCTCTCAGAGGGTTGTAAATCTGTGGAATTCTCTGCCCCAGAGAGCTGTGAAGGCTGGGTCATTGAATATATTTAAGGCGGAGATCGACAGATTTTTGAGCGATAAGAGAGGAAAGAGTCATGGGGAGCGGGCAGGGAAGTGGAGCTGGGTCCATGATCAGATCAGCCATGATCTTATTGAATGGCGGAGCAGGCTCGAGGGGCCAGGTGGCCTACTCCTGCTCCTATTTCTTATGTTCTTGTGTTCTTAGGCCATTCAATAAGATCATGGCTGATCTTCTACCTCGACTCCACTTTCCTCAAGTCCAAAAATCTAGCGATCTCCGTCTTGACGACACTCAAAGTCTGAGCCTCCACAACCCCCTGGGGTAGAGAATTCCAAAGATTCACCGCCCTCTGAGTGAAGAAGTTTCTCCTCATCTCAGTCCTAAATGGCCGACCCCTTATTCTGAGACTGTGATCCCTGGTTCTCGACTCCCCAGCCAGGGGAAACATCCTCCCTGCATCTACCCTGTCAAGCCCTGTAAGAATTTTATATGTTTTAATGAGATCACCTCTCATTCTTCTGAACGCTGAAGAATATAGGCCTAGTCTACTCAATCTCTCCTCATAGGACGATCCCCCCATCCCAGGGATCAGTCTGGTGAACCTTCATTGCACTCCCTCTGTGGCAAGTATTTCCTCCAGTTAAATATTTAGAAGATCAAAGCCATCATCTTCAGCCCTCACCAAAACGCTATACCCTTGCCAGCAATTCCATCCACTTCCCTGGCCACTGTCTCAGGTTGAATCAGACGGTCTGCAATCTCAGTGGCATGTTTGACCCCTAGCTGAGCTTATTGATCCTGTATTCACTAAATCACAAACACTCACTACTTCCACCTCCATAATTTCACCCTTCTTCACCCCTGCCAGAGCCTGTCAATTGCTGAAACCCTCATCCATGCCTTTTACTTACATCCCTTCATTCCTTACCCCTCCCTATCTCCTCCAGCTCTACAACATCCTCCCCGAACGATCTATCCCTCGGACTCTGGTCTCTCCCCTCGCTTCGCCCCACCATTGACGGCCATACCTTCAGTCGTCTATGCCATAGCTTCTAAAATTAACTCCCTAAATCTCTCCAGCTCCCAGTCCTTCTTTAAGACTCGCTTTAAAACCCGCCTCTTTGACCCCTCTCATATCTCCTTCTTTGGCGTCGGCGCCCATTTATTGTCTGATTACACTTCTCTGAAGCACCATGGGATGTTTTTCTATGTTAAACGTGTTGTATAAATGAAAGTTGTTGAATTGATTGTGCAACAGGGATTGTCTTGGGTAGTGAAAAATTCTAAACGACATCAAAGTGAAAACTCATTGTGCAACTAACATGGGGGTGGGGATAATTGCATGAAAATTAACTTGGAGATCCTTGAACTGCTGATAACATGGGTATAATTTTCATGAAGTTGCCAAGTCGGTTGTATACGTACAATAAGTGTAGTGCTGTATTATGTTAGGTTGCAAGTTGGAATGGTATTACACTCCAGGTAATCCTCACCTGTCCCATATACCCAAAATATAGATCCTGCTCATTTTGGCAAGAATTTTGTTTATAGTATGTATAACCAAAAAAAGCCTCTAACACATGCTGAGTGCTTGGGATAAATAGATCAGTAGTGAAGGAACCCAGTGCTGAGACAGCCTGGCTTTAAGTATTCACTTTTTCCTGTGAGTACTGAACCCAGGTTGCAGTTTCCAAACTTGAGCATTGGTTCGGTCATAAAACAAAACTAGTTTCTCGATCATTAATGCTGAGTATTATGCCTTTATGATCTTTATGAATCAGCAACAACAACTTGTATTTATATAGCGCCTTTAACGTAGTGAAACATCCCAAGGCACTTCACAGGACTGTTAGGAGATAAATAATTTGACTCCGAGCCGCATAAGGAGAAATTAGGGCAGGTGACCAAAAGCTTGGTCAAAGAGGTAGGTTTTAAGGAGTGTCTTGAAGGAGGAAAGAGAGGTAGTGAGGTTTAGGCAGGGAGTTCCAGAGCTTGCAAAAAATATAACAAAACTATAGGGACAATTCACACACTATAACCATATTGTAATTTTTTAAAAATATATATTTGCTGAAATTATTGGCTTGTATCCCAGAATGCTCACCATCATAGCGGCGGTCCTTCGTATCACAACTAGTTTAAAGCAGATTGTTCAATATGTGTCATTATTTTGGGTGGGTTAAGAAAGGAAATTCTGACTAGGAAGTCGAATTGCAATGTAACTCCCAACAGAAATTGTCAAAAGTCCAAATTAATGTCGGCGTTAATATTTAGCCACGGTAAATATAATTTAAGTTTTGATCTAGTATCCCAGGGGTTTTGTTCGCAATGCTCCGGCTAGATAATATTTGTTCAAATCTAAAACTGACATTTCAAAAATGATCAAATACCAGTGATTCCAAAAAGAACAAGACTGCGTTTAGTCAAATTGTCCTTTTATTACATGTAGGATTGATGATCCCCAAAGCAGTGTAAAGCAGTGTAATTATCCCAAACACTCAGCATGTGCTAGAGGCTGTTTTTGCTATATACTATAAACATTTCTCGAGGACAGTTAGGGATGGGCAATAACTGTGGCCTTGCCAGCGACGCCCACATCCCAGGAACCAATAATAAAAAAGCAATACAAAACTTCCTTTAAAAGTGGGGGTGTGGGAGCCAGTGTTCCCAGTAAATCCCGCTCACCCATCACCCCTGTGCTCGCTGCCCCGTGTCTTAACTCGCACCGAATCCCGCTCACCCATCACCCCTGTGCTCGCTGCCCCGTGTCTTAACTCGCACCGAGTCCCGCTCACCCATCACCCCTGTGCTCGCTGCCCCGTGTCTTAACTCGCACCAAGCCCCGCTCACCCATCACCCCTGTGCTCGCTGACCTACATTGGCTCCCGGTTAAGCAATGCCTCGATTTCAAAATTCTCATTCTTGTTTACAAATCCCTCCATGGCCTCTCCCCTCCCTATCTCTGTAATCTCCTTCAGCCTCACAACTCCCCCCAAAATATCTGCACTTCTCTTAATTCTGCACTTTTGAGCATCCCTGATTATAATTGCTCAACCATCGGTGGCCGTGCCTTCAGCAGCCTGGGCCCCAAGCTCTGGAACTCCCCTCTAAACCTCTCCGCCTCTCTTTCCTCCTTTAAGATGCTCCTTAAAACCTACCTCTTTGACCAAGCTTTTGATTATCTGCTGTAATTTCTTCTTATGTGGCTCAGTGTCAAATTTATTTATTTTGTCTTATAACACCTAGGAAGCGCCTAGGAACATTTTACTACGTTAAAGGCGTTATATAAATTAAAGTTGTTGTTGTAATCTGCACTTTGTTCTGCGCAGTCAGTTTCTGTTAATGCGTAGTCCCTTTAAATTTCTGCGCATGTAAAAGCTGATGAGCGGCTTGCACTGGACCTTTGAGATTATTCACAACTGCGCACTTTAATGGGAGCGTTGGTGGGAGCTGTGCAAAACCCTTTTTTCCTCTTCAGTCAAATAATGTGGAAAAATTCTTGCCTGTTTGGTACTCCTTTTTCTGAAGACGGCCCAAGGAAGTGATCTTTTTTGTAGCATGACCTAAATTATAGATCAGATCTTCTAAAAGATCATCCTTGATTTTGATGAAAGGAAAATCGGACAAGGTGTATCACGTGCAGCAGATCTGTCCCCCCCCTCTGAATTTGAACTTCACCCTCATAAGTAATGTTGTTAAAACCATACCTCAATAATAACAAAAAAGAACTTTATTACTCTTGTACTCTAATCCCCTAGTAATAAAGTCTTACTACAATTGTACAGGGCTTTGGTGAGACCACACCTGGAGTACTGTGCACAGTTTTGGTCTCCTTATCTAAGGAAGGATATATTTACCTTGGAGGCGGTTCAATGAAGGTTCACTAGACTGATTCCTGAGATGAGAGGTTTGTCCTACGAGGAGCGATTGAGTAGATTAGGCCTATACTCTTTGAAATTTAGAAGAATGAGAGGCGACCTTATTGAAACATATAAAATTCTGAGGGGCATTGGCAGGGTAGATGCTAAGAGGCTGTTCCCCCGGGCTGGAATCCAGAACTAGTAGGGGGCATAGTCTCAGGGTAAGGGGACGGCCTTTTAAGACCGAGACGAGGAGGGTCTTCTTCACTCAGAGGGTGGTGAATCTTTGGAATTCTCTGCCCCAGAGAGCTGTGGAGGCTCAGTCTCTTGAGTATATTCAAGGCTGAGATAGGTAGATTTTTGGACTGAGGGGAATCGAGGGATATGGAGATCAGGCAGGAAAGTGGAGTTGAGGCCGATGATCAGCCATGATCTTATTGAATGTCGGAGCAGGCCCGAGGAGCTGTATGGCCTACTCCTGCTCCTAGTTCTAAGGTTCTTATGTAACATTTTTTCTTTTCGCACAGGAAATGCTGGAAAGCCCTTCGGGTCAGTGCAGCATCTGTGAGCTTTCGTCCGGAATGGTCATCCACCTGAAAAGTTAACCGTGTTTATCCCTCACCACAGAAGATGCCTGACCTGCTGAGTATTTCCAGCATTTTCTGTCTTCAGCTTCCGCGGTGTTTTGCTTTTCCTTTACACGTTGAGTTTCATTGGGTTGAAGTCGTTTTTGACCATTATAAATGAATTTATTTTTTAAACCGACTATCTAAAGTTCCCGATCCCCCTCAGTAGTGTTACTCAAGCTGAAATAATATACAGAAGTAGTATTGTGGTTGATTTTAGTATCTTTTCTTAACATGGTTATTTTTTTTTTCTCGTAAATTTTTGTGAATACCATGAAAATTCTTCGTAAAGGTTAAGTGAAAAAGAATGTCACACGTCTTATTTCTCGTAAGCCGCTCTAAGCCAAAAGAACACTGTAATGCAGAAGTTGACTCATGGTAAACTTCTACCCATTACCAGAAAACTATCGTTGGTTAAGGGAGTACAGGCTATTTTCGGTTCTGGGATAACTGGATTGGCAGCTTTTCCTACTTCTATCCAGTGCCTTCTCCATAGACTCCTTCATGGAACAGGAGCAGCAAAATAACTCCGTCATTATCTCTGTCTATCAAAGTGCTGTGGGCTCTGGATTAGTTGAGTTATTTTGGGCTATTCAACAATAACCCATTTATACTTAAACTTAGCATAAAATTGCCTTCAGTTAAAAATTTGGTGTGAAAGTGATGCAGGTTGGACCTCCCTTATCGGGGACTCCCTCATCCGGCACCACCCCTCATCCGGCATGATTCTGGTGGCCGGGGGCGCATGCGCAGAACGCGGCTGACCTCCACCCCGATTTTGGGGCCCGCCAACACTCGGCACGCCGATACTTCAGGCCCACCCAGAGCACCGACCTCCTCCACCCCCCCCCACCCCCCCCCCTTCGGTGTGACCTCCCTTTATCCGGCAAAATCCCTTATTCGGAACAGGCCAGGTCCCAAGGGTGCCAGATAAGGGCGGTTCAACCTGTATAACATAATATGCACTGAAGACTTTGCCAAAAAAGCACATTCATTGTTGTGGCACACGATTTTTTTTCTCAAAAATTCTAAACATTATTCAGGGTTCCTATTCCCACCTGCTGGCCTTTGACTCCTGACGGGATCAGGTTTGATTGTGATGCTGCTGCATCACAATCAAATATCTTACTCGCCCTCATCCAGACTTGCACATGATGAGGAATGCCACTTGGGTTAAGTACTGGAAGGCTGCTAGTACCTGTGAAACCGTGGCCCAGGATCAGTCACCGTATTTGGGAGAAGTATTACAGTTTGGGGGGCGGGGTGGGGGGTTCCCAATGCCTGGTCTATTGTTCATGGTTGGATTACCATAAGCAGTCTAGACTGAGTCCCCAATGAACCAAACCCTTCATGTTTCACTGTTATGTATAAGCAACGCCTCAATTTCAAAATTCTCATCCTTGTTTTCAAATCCCTCCATGGCCTCGTCCCTCCCTATCTC
Organism: Pristiophorus japonicus; assembly: GCF_044704955.1. Taxonomy (NCBI): domain Eukaryota; kingdom Metazoa; phylum Chordata; class Chondrichthyes; family Pristiophoridae; genus Pristiophorus; species Pristiophorus japonicus. The sequence goes on from NC_091994.1 coordinate 110,770,101, forward strand.
TAATCTCCTCCAGCCCCACAACGCCCTCCCCCCCCCCCCCCCACCCCCACCCCGAAATGTCTGCGCTCCTCTAATTCTGCCCTCTTGAACATCCCTGATTATAATCGCTCCACCATTGGTGGTCGTGCCTTCTGTTGCCCAGGCCCCAAGCTCTGGAACTCCCCCCCCCCCCCCCCCCCTAAACCTCTCCGCCTCTCTTTCCTCCTTCAAGACGCTCCTTAAAACCTACCTCTTTGACCAAGGCACCTGCGCTAGTTTCTACTTGTGCGGCTCGGTGTCAAATTTTTATCTTGTAACACTCCTGTGAAGCACCTTGGGACGTTTCACTACGTTAAAGGCGCTATATAAATACAAGTTGTTGTTAGCATACCCAGGTTTAACAATTTACACTGAAGAATACACAAAATACCCTCCACATCTTTCTGGCATCTTCAAAGCTAGAAAATAGCATGTCGGCAGACTGTGTACAGGCTAAAACTGCTTGGTCAGATTTACTTATAGGTGAGATAATATAGAGACGAAAAAAGACACAGCAAGGTGTTAAAAGGAATACAACAACCAAATTTACACAATATATGCAAAAGCAAAATACTGCGGACGCTGGCATCTGAAATAAAAACAGAAAAAGCTGGAAATCTCAGCAGGTCAGGAAACATCTGTGGAGAGAGAAACAGAGTTAACGTTTCAGGTCGATGACCCTTCTGCTCGGGTCTGATGAAGACTCATGGACCTGAAACGTTAACTCTCTTTCTCTCTCCACAGATGTTGCCTGACCTGCTGAGATTTCTAGCATTTCCTGTTTTTATTACACAATATATGAACTGTTCTTGGGAAAAAATAAACAGAGAAAAGAGTGTCCTAAATCCTTGCTGTCCTTCTCCGTAAGTTCCCAGAAGCACAGCTCCTGGTGATCAGTTGCATGGGAGCAATTTCTCATAAATTCCTGTTATCAAGCGTGAGATCACTGGGACTGATATCCTGACGAGAACACAAGGCAAATCCTTAACCCCCTCACCTCGGCCTCATGTCAACAAACGGTTTATGCCTAGGAGTTAATGGTGCCAAACTGTTTTACCGTAACTAGTTTGGATAGATTAGCATTTATACCATCAACCTCCCATCAGGGTCCGCAACAACTCCCGAGTGAATGGATTAACTCATTCGCACCTATTACCAAAGAAGTCTCGACAACAAAGTCAAGAACTAACAATTGTTTGTTAACTTTAGAATCCTAGTTAGCAGCACATAAACATTGATTAGTAGATGGGGTTAATTGACAAAATAATTGAGAGGTTACAAAGGCAGTTCAGTTATGTCACAGTCATTTAACATTAACTGTTTGCTGATTATAAATTTACAGTTGAGATCAGTGTCTGAGATATAAATGGGTGAGATTAATTATTAGATAGCTGACTAGTTAGCGGCATTGAGTAAGGAATCTACTGAATAGATTGAAGTCTATATGCTTATACAGCCGTGTCCTTTTATAAACTGTTTGCTTTGCCTTCCTCTGGGTGTTAGCCTCCTGAGACATCAGTGATCAACCTCTGTCTGTTATCCATTCCTCCTGGATCCTCTGTTCCTTTACGACCCTGAAAATTGAGGCAGAGGAACTTGTCTTAATGCCGACTGGCCTAGAAAAGGGCGATTCTTTTGAATTGGTACAGAACATAAGAATTAGCGGCAGGAGTAGGCCATTCGGCCCCTTTGGGCCGACTTCGCCTTTTTTCTCCCCCAGCTTTTGTTCGTTTTATTATTTATATCGCACAGTGCTGAGGCAGGTGGGTGTAATGTTTGATATTTTCAGAGGCTGTGACCTCCATCCATAGAAGTCCTGCTGTTGTCAGATCCTCATTCCCTCCCCCTCAGGGCTACTCTCTGCTCACGTTGAGAAACAGGACATCAGTCAGAGAGAATCAGAGAGCACCAGTGGCAAAGACCTGCAAGGAGGTCAGCTCATCCTCACCTCGGGCTGAGAGTGAGAAAATGTGGGGCAGAAGAACTTACAAAAAATTTTAATTTCCTGACAAGAAAATTGCTATGTCATGTGTTAGAAGACTCAGTAACTGACTGTAGCTGTAACATTCCATACACAATAGCCAGCTCATTGGGAAATACATTTGTATATTTTTGAAACACAAACCTGGCCTACAGTTTAGACTCTGATTGCTTTCCATAGAATCATAGAATGGTTACAGCACGGAAGCCGACCATTCGGCCCATTGAGCCCGTGCCTATTCTCAGCCAGTCCCATTCCCTCCGCCCTTTCCCCGTAGCCCTGCAACTTTTTCTCCATCCGATACTTATCCAACTCCCTTTTGAAAAATAAAATGGAGTCTGCCTCCACCACCCTTTCAGGCCGTGCATTCCAGATCCCAACCACTCGCTGTGTAAAGACGTTTTCTCTTGTGTCGTTTTTGGTTCTTTTGCCAATCACCTTAAATCTGTGTCCTCTGGTTCTCCCCAGGCTGCCTCGTCAACAAATTGGCTTCTGGAGTCTCAGAGTGTTAATGAATTGAAAGCTGAGATCACCTCATTGAAAGGACTTCTCCTAAGCAGGTAAAGTTGGTCTGGGCTAGCACTGGAAATAGATGAACTGAAATCTGTCTGAAAAAACAGGTAAATACCAGTGCATACTTTTTGTGCAGAGAGTGCTAATTCACCAAAAATGGGAGGTTTCTGACATAAGGGAGTAAAGGGTTATGGGGAGCGGACGGGGAAGTGGAGCTGAGCCCATGATCAAATCAGCTATGATCGTATTGAATGGCGGAGCAGGCTCGAGGGGCCAAATGGCCTACTCCTGCTTCTATGTCTTACGTTCTTACAAGGAGGTTACTACCGAGTCAGATTTTAAGGTGAGCTTACCCAAAGGCCCACTGAGTAAAGGCATGAACCCACAGAGCCCAGTGGGTCCCAGGTTCAATTCCTGGTCTACGCTGAGTTAGCTGGTCACAGCTAGTGCAGCTATTGACTGCAATACCTCAGGCTAGTGAGAGCATCAGACTGTGTTTCCACTCCTGATTATAATCCAATGGCAGAGAATGGGATGTCCTCTACTGTCATAGAGTCGGTTAACACTTTCTATCGGGGCTTGCACATCAAGAATAGCTACTTGGCTGAGAAACTGGAGTTCTGCTAGCAACTGTGGACCTGTATTCCAGTAAGAATCAGCACATTCAGTATAAGAGAGAAAATTGACAACAACAAAAAATAGAAATGAGGACTGCAGGGGTATGTGGAAAAATACATATTTTTTAAATTGTGTGTTTTCCCAGACAAGCCCATGCTGAAGTGCTCAATAACTCTTTCCTATTTTATCTTTCCCCACCTTTCCTCCACCCATTCCCCAATCAGTTTTGGTTATTTGTTTCTTATTGTGAATGCTTCTTAGAGAGCTGTTGTTCCCCTAGTCTGTGTTTAGCTATTTAGATTATCTGTGTTCTCCTGACATCTTGGTGGGAAATTATATCACCATTGACTTTGGAGGCAGGCATTCCACAAAAGCAATGCCATTGTTCTCTCTGATTGCTGCCATGGGAGAGCTCGACACAAGAACTGTAACATCATTTTCCCATAAATCTCAGCTAGAAACATTTCACACGCAATTCAGGTTGGCTCACAGAATCAACAAATGAATACTAGCAAATTAATATATTGAGTTTTTTTAAAAAGTCATTCACTGGATATGGGCATCATTGGCAAGGCCAGCATTTATTGCCCATCCCTAATTGCCCCTTGAGAAGGTGGTGGTGAACTGCTGCAGTCCGTGTGGTGAAGGTGCTCCCACAGTCCTGTTAGGGAGGGAGTTCCAGGATTTTGACCCAGCGACGATGAAGGAACGGTATTATATTTCTAAGGCAGGATGGTGTGTGACTGGGAGGGGAACGTGGAGGTGGTGGTGTTCCCATGCGCCTGCTGCCCTTGTCCTTCTAGGTGGTAGAGGTCGTGGGTTTGGGAGGTGCTGCCGAAGAAGCCTGGGCGAGTAACAACACTAGTTTAGTTCCCTTTGAATTGTCACCTGTATTGTGAATCCATGTTAGATATCGTCTTGGGCTCAGTGGCGGTGCTCCCTCCTGCAAATAGAACCTTCATCTCTCGCGTTCAGGAATAATAGTGTACCAAACTCTAAAAAAAGAACCTACAGATGCTGTAGATATTTCCTGTAGATTTTACTGAAATTTTTTTATGATCATGAACATTCACAAACTTGTATTTTGGTTGTAGGCGACAGTTCCCATCTTCCCCTTCAGCTCCAAAGATACCGTCTTGGCAAATCCCCGTCAAACCATCCACAATAGCCACCTCTGTGACAGTCAATCACAACAACAGCAGCAGCGACATCTCGCCAGTCAGCATCGAGTCTGCTTCCACCTCGCCAGTCACCGAGAACCACAGCCCTGAAGGGGGCAGTCTTAGCCACATCATCGACAGCAGCGAAGTAGATGTTAAATGTCAAGTGAGGATGGAAGTCCAAGGGGAAGAAGAGAAAAAACAAGAGAACGAGGATGAGGATGAAGATGACGATGTTAGCCATGTGGATGAGGACGATTGTCCGAATGTGCAGACAGAGGATAGACGGGGTGGTGACGGACAAATAAATGAGCAAGTGGATAAACTACGACACCCCGAGGGTGCCAGTAATGAAAATGACAATGACTAATTAGTAAATGTGATCCAGTGATTGGCCTCCATGAACAGAATGTCCATAATTCCATTAATTTACTGTAAATATATGCTTATTGCATCCTGAGCAGTGGATTTTTGCAACCCAGCAAATAAGGCTGAGGCACATGTAAACACCAGATGAATATGTGTGACTAGTTACACCCAGTTGCACTCCGGTGCAACATTATTGCATGACCAGGTCAGAAGAGTTCAGGGTTCACCACGCGAAGGTGTATTACCTCAGTGGTGAAGAAGTCAAAACGCCCACCTACCATCTACCTGGTTGTAGGTTAAAACCCCAGCAAAATTCAACACCTTGTTTGTGATGCGTTTTGTCAGCACTCGGGCAGCTGTTGATGCGATGCAGAATCAACCAAGGCAACAAGGATGGGAATCCAGACCCTCCTTATATGTGAAGATACCGTGCCAGTAACAAATCTTCAGTAGGTGTTAGCAGTATACGTTGGTTGCTTGAAGCACCTCCGAGACCTGGTACAGGTGAATCCTGCTAGGAACCCAACTGGAAATGATAAGTTTGTGTTCGAATTATTATTGTATGATGGAAGTGAATGGCAATAGTACATTGCAGATTTTATGTTACATTAGATTAACTTTGTATTTGTCTGGCTGTGGCTGTAGTTGCAGTTACACACACTCACACAGACTGGGTTAGACCTGACGAATGAGACTGTGACAGAATTGATTTTGTTGCTTTCAAGCAACTTTAGGGTTCTAGTTCAAGAAATCCGTTTGTCACCTTTGTACCGTTATTTGTACAATCTTGACGCAGTACCACATAGTAAAACCATCGCAGTGAACCCTGAATTTGGAAAGCAACTTCAGTTAGCTCTTACGGAAATTCCATTAGATGAACCGACTTCCATTTCATTTCAGGGCGACAGTATAGTTCCTGAACTGTTCCGACAGGATTTCAAATTCAGCCCCAATAGCGACACTTTGACATGGCACTTCCATCAGACATTGTTCTCCTTTCTAGGGCCGTGTTCCAGTCCAGTTCCTAACTGGTGGAGAGAATCGCAGCAGTTCAGTAAGTAAAATGCTGTTATCTCTCGCCCTTTTTTTTTTGGTCAGGAGTGGGGTTGGAGAAGCAACAACAGTTTCCTGCATTTTAAGCACCTTTGCTTTCATTCATTTTGACTCCCAAGAAAGTTTTTAATATAAAATGGCAAAATATGGTGGCGAGGTCATTTGTTTATTTTTTAGAAACGCGTTTGTGGTGTTTAAATTGAACTTTACGGCAAAGCACATGAAATGGTTCGATACATGATGTATTCATTAATTTCGAAATACAGTTTATGATGTAGGCAATCAAAGTGGCACTGTCTCTTTTTAAAGTTATTTAATACTGGGAGGGAAACCACATTAAAGATTCAGCAACATTTGGGCCGGGGGTGGGGGTGTGGGTGTGCAGATTGTATTCAACAAGAATGAATTGAATGTATTGTTTTTATCATTAGTAAACCTTAATGTTACAACTTGCTTTTTATCATTTACCTTCTCCCCGGCCCAAATATCATCGTAATGCCTTCCCGGCAAGAAGGTGTTTATTTTCAAACATTGTGAACCAGCATATTTTGCCTGGACGCCTTTGATTGCGGAGTAATTATTTCAGTGGTAATTATTTTAATCAAATATTTAATTAAACAGTTTTGCAGTTGTATTGAAGTTACTTCACAAGTAAATTTTATGATGAAAACATCCTTTGGCCTTTAAGATAGAAGGAATTCCCATTTGTTTACTTGCCCAACTCCGGCTCAGAGATGGTATTTAATTTATCAATACACCATGGCACGCATTGAAAAATAAAACATTCAGCTCAAGCCGGTGAATAAAACGTGGTTAATGGCTGGACCGGAAATTCACTGGCCTGCTCAGCTCCAATATTGTTGTGCTAAAGCACAAATCATATGACACCCATTAGGTCAAGTGATTTAAAGGGGCGAGTGATTTGGTACCATTCAAATTCGCTCAGAAACCAACCCCTCCAACTCTCTGTGCATGACTGCAAAATGCTGGCAACAATTTGGACTTCACGTGATTTGTGGGAATTTGGGACATGTGTTACACCACATTAAATGATTTGCTTTGAGGCCCAGAAAACCCTCCGATGAAAGCGTGTGGATTGACTCACCTTCTCTGCAGTTGTATTGAAATTACTTCACAAGTAAATTTTATGAAAACATCCGCTGGCCTTTAAGATAGAAGGAATTCCCATTTGTTTACTTGCCCAACTCCTCCCTGCTTCCTTGCTGTAAAAACCCATTCATGTTTGTTCCCAGCAACATTTTCCACAGGTCTATCATTATTCCTTGTGTAAAACAAAATCTACCTGACCTTCCTCTTACTCCAAAACTTCTCGTGTTTAATTCCTGTCCCCTGATCCCACAAGCCTGCACCATAGTGAGCACCTGGATGGATTTCGTCAAACTCCCTTATAACGGTGAAACTTTCAATTCAGTCACTCTGAAGTGTCTCCTTTTCCAAAAATAACAAGCCCACGCTCCATAGGATTTCCTCATAATTTAAATTCCTGACACCTTGCTTATCTCTATACCCTCAAGTTGAATAATGATCTTGCTATAATTACCAGAGATTGGCATCGTACTCCAGGTGTGTGTTGACAATCTCTTACACTTGCACTGACGTGTACTGTCAGGTAACAGTTACAAATCCAGGTCTGTGATGGATACATTCTCGGGTTCAGTGCCGTGATCGTTCTTGTAAAGCCGTCTTTGAGTGTCCTAATTTTATGGGAATGGGCTCTCACTGCCCTACATCTATTTGTACAATCGCACAACCCCTTGTCATCTGAACGGGATATTTGTGTCATTTATATGTATTGTGTTTTCAATCTCTCTGAAGGCGGGCAGAGCTAATCTAGGCAACGCAAAGTTTGGTTTGAATCAGGAAGCTTTTTATTCCACAATTAGGTGACCATATAGAGCAATAGTTATGATCGAGTGTGCGTCGCTCAATCAGTATAGCTTCACGTAACAGCATGAAAAATGATCACTGGACATCATCCCGCTGACTGACTTAACTTAACTAGAACCTCACCTCTGTATTCTGCCCTACTGTTCCAGACCAGCCCCACTTCTCTCCACAGCCTTTTGCTGACAAGACTGTGCAGAATCCTCCCCCAAAACATCAGGCTGCCTTTTTGGTGTCTTGAGCTCTGATATTTAAAAGCCTCTTTCACTGTATCAAAAAGTCTATCCCTCTCATAGTCTGACAACAATCAAAGCGATTTCCAAAATAATGGTGAGAGGTGTCCATCCAAAACCTCAGACAAATCATATATTGCTGGGCCCCGAGAAGGAGCAATTTCTGATTAGCATCTTAACTACCTTTCATTCAAGTGCCTCTTCTAAAAACTTTTGAGATTGCGCATTTCTGTTTTTTAAACCAGCGTTCATCATCATCATTGTCATCATCATAGGCATTCCCTCGGAATCGAGGAAGACTTGCTTCCACTCTTAGCATGAGTCCTTAGGTGGCTGAACAGTCCAATACAAGAGCCACAGTCCCTGTCATAGGTGGGACAGACAGTGGTTGAAGGAAAGGGTGGGTGGGGAGTCTGGTTTGCCGCATGCTTCTTCCGCTGCCTGCGCTTGGTTTCTGCATGCTCTCGGCGACGAGACTCGGCGAGATTACCAGTAACAGTGATACCCTGCAGCATGACGAATCCAGCACTTTGCCTTTTCTTATTCCAGCAGAGCTCTGAACTATCTGTTTTGTAGAATTATTCAGAAAAGCCTCTGCTCCTGTCTCCTGATTTATATATTTTTTAAAGATGCCGAGCGCATTATTATTGCTCGGGAGTACCTTGAATTTTTTTTGGAAACCATCAAAGACGACCAGTGCCTGTTTTATTTCCACCAAAGGAACGTTTATTCTACATTCGATATTAAGACAGGAGTTTTCTGCCATGTACTTTTTTATTGGGATATACAATATTTTTTTAGGGTAGGTTTTTCCAACCTCATTGGCGTTCATTAATATTTACGCAAATTTTTAAAAAGACTTGGATTTATATAGCGCCTTTCATGACCACCGGATGTCTCAAAGCGCTTCACAGCCAATGAAGTACTCTTGGAGTGTAGTCACTGTTTTACTACAATTTTGCACAGGATATACCCCTCTATATGCTCTTCCCGTCCACTTGTAGGGAAGAGCAAAACTAGAAGCCATCAATATAAAACAGTCACTGAGAAATCCAATAGGGAATTCAGAAGAAACTTCTTCACCCAGAGAATGGTGAGAATGTGGAACTCGCTGCCACAGGGAGTGGTTGCAGCAAATAGTATCGATGTATTTAAGGGGAGGCTGGACAAGTATATGGGGGAGAAGGGAATAGAGGGTTATGCGGATAGTTGGAGGAGGAAAGGCGGGAGGAAACTCGAGTGGAGCATAAACGCGGCATGGACTGGTTGGGCCGAATGGCCTGTTTCTGTGCCATAAATCCCGTGTAATAATTGTAGTAAAAATTTGGGTAAATGTATTTCTATTATAGAATAGCACTTTTCCAACCTCAGTACTTTATTTTTGTGTTTTGCAGTTTTGCATGGCCCCACAAATGGTAAATGAGATCGAAGTCCAATTAATTTTTTTGGTGTGTTGGTTAAAGGAGAAATCTTGGCCATAACGCTAGAAGAACTCCTTGCTCTTTCAGTCGTGCCTTCCAATCTTTTACAGCCACCTGAACAGGCAGACAGAACTTCAGTCTAATATCTCATCCAGCATTGCAGCACTCCCTCAGTACTGCGTTGAAGTGTCAGCCTAGATTATCGGTTGAAATCTATAGGTAGTAGGATTTGAACCCAAATCTTGTGACCCAAAGGCAAGAGTGCAACCACTGAGCCAAACATGACACAATGCAAGTCTGTAATAACCTGTATTTTATGCGGCAGATGAACTATTAGTTTTTACATTTAACCTGAGCAAAAAACCAACTGAAAGCTGCACGTGAGTGTGACTTATAGTGAAAAATTACTACGTTTAGCACACTGTTCTGAAATGCATGTTAATACTGCACTTCAAAGGTTAATCTCCACTGATTTTGGTACAAAGTGAGATAGTTCAGGACCGAGTTACATTTCAGGGCACTATGTATCAGCATATATATTTGAAATTATCTTCCTCATCGCAATATAGTTTGGTAGTACTGGCTGATTTTTGATGCGGGGACAAACGTGTTGAAATCCTGACAACCCAAATAGACCAACCTTGAGCTGTGTGGTTATTGGGAAAAGTCGCTACAATGTTTTGCTAAAGTTCACAGAAACAGGCCATTCGGCCTAACCAGTCCATGCCGGTGTTTATGCTCCACTCGAGCCTCCTCCCGTCTTTCCCCATCTAAATCTAGCAGCATAACCCTCTATTCCCTTCTCCCCCATATGCTTGTCTAGCCTCCCCTTAAATACATCGATACTATTCGCTTCAACCTCTCCCTGTGGCAGCGTGTTCCACATTCTCACCACTCTCTGGGTAAAGAAGTTCCTTCTGAATTCCTGATTGGATTTCATATTCTTTCATTCTGGTTATTAATGGATTTTAATATTGCTAGGCTACTTATGTTTGCAATCAATAATGTGGGTGTAACAGGCCTGGCCACAGTGTCCCGTCAACAAGCCATGTGCCTAGTTGGCTGACTGCTCTAAAATATAAACAATAGCAGACTTGTCTTAAAATTCTCAAATTAAACCAAGCCAGAAGATGTTTTTTTCCCTTCCAATTAGGATTTCTTTGAGAAATTCTGTGCAAGTATTCTAAGACCAGCCAAATTAATATTAGTGGTTTCAGAGCCCATATGGAACAACCAGGGGCCAATTGTGATACAGGAAGTACTTTGGTCGTCATGTTACTGTTGCAAGTTGGAAGCATCTTCCCATATCCTTTAGTGACCAAGTTTATTGGAACCAGACACTGGTGTATGGGTGTCAGCCTTGACTCTGGGTGGGGTAGCATTCTCACCTCTGATCAGATGGCCATGGGGTGAAGTACCACTCCAGAGACTTGAGCTCATAATCTTGACTCTAATGCAGTACTGAGGGAGTGCTGCACTGTCGGCAGCGTTCCCACGCAGGCCGCTCACCAGCTTTTCAATGGAATTGACCGTGCAAGAGCGAAAATTTGAATGGCCCACACAGCCAGTTAAAGGGACCATGCACACACACAAAATGACAGGAAATATTGCCTGTCAGAGGGGCCATCTTTTGAGTAAGGCGTTAAACCGGGGCTCTTATCTTGCCTCTCGGGTGGATGTAAAAGAACCCATGGCACTAATCGAAGAACAGCTGGGGAGTTCTTCTGATGTCCTGGGGCCAATATTTATCCCTCAATCAACATCACTAAAAAGATTATCTGGTCATTATCTCTTGCTGTCGTGATCTTGTTCGCAAATTGGCTGCTGCGTTTCCTACATTACAACAGTCAAAATACTTCATTGGCTGTAAAGAGCTTTGGAATGTTCTGGGATCATGAAAGGCGCTATATAAATGCACGTTTTTTTTTCTTTAATTGACTTCTGTTCATGGGAAAAAGTCCGACCAGATTATGAACAGATAGGTACACCCTCGTGTGCCATGAATGGGATAGTGTGCGGCACATTGTCTGCATGCCCGACACGAGACTCACAAAGCAAGCGCTCTACTCGGAACTACTACATGGCAAGCGAGCCCCAGGTGGGCAGAGGAAACATTTCAAGGACGCCCTCAAAGCCTCCCTGATAAAGTGCAACATCCCCACTGACACCTGGGAGTCCCTGGCCAAAGACCGCCCTAAGGTGGAGGAAGTGCATCCGGGAGGGCGCTGAGCACCTTGAGTCTCGTCGCCGAGAGCATGCAGAAAACAAGCGCAGGCAGCGGAAGGAGCGTGCAGCAAACCAGGCTCCCTGCCCACCCTTTCCCTCAACCACTGTCTGTCCCACCTGTGACAGAGACTGTAATTCTCGTATTGGACTGTTCAGTCACCTGAGAACTCACTTTTAGAGTGGAAGCAGGTCTTCCTCGATTTTGAGGGACTGCCAATGATGATGAGTATGCAACAGAGCTAACAAATATCCAATAGATAATGGCATTATGCACCAGTGTGTGAATTCCTGGAAGTGAGTTGGAAGCTGAACTTGGTCATTGAATTGTCAATGAGCAGCAATGACAGTGTCTTTATACCAAAAGAAGTCTTTCATGTCACTGGTGTTAATGGTGAGCCAAGCATGCCTGGACTTTCTGATGGGGATGTATGTTGAGTGGGGTAGGACTTTTACTAAATTAGTACATGCCTCCAATGACCCCTGCCATGCTTCTGACCAGGGTCGTCGACATATAGAGAGCAGGCTGCTCAGACTAGGTCTGGAGACTTGCTGCATCGTTTTCGGGGGTTCTGCTGCAGTGGCAAGAAGGTGTTGGCCTCCAAGGCCCCAATCCATCAATTGTAAATTGCTGGATGGTATGGTCTCACAGGCAGCCCGATCACAATTGGAGCAAATGGTGGGTAATACAGGTGCAGCATCCGAGATCTGGAATGTTCCGGACTCCAGACCGATTGGTGGCAGGGTTGTCCGGAATCCATAAAATGTTCCGGAACCGCTGACCCTGCTGACCTCTAGGTCCCACCGCTGCCCGACCTCGGGGTCTCCTCGCCGGCCCGCCCGAACACCACCTCCGCGACGGGGCCCCGCCCGAACACCACCTCCGCGACGGGGCCCCGCCCGAACACCACCTCCACGACTGGGCTCCGCCCGAACAACACCTCCGCCGCGGGGGCCCGCCCGAACACCTCCGCGGCAGGGGCCCGCCTGAACACCACCTCCGCGACGGGGCCCCGCCCGAACACCACCTCCACGACTGGGCTCCGCCTGAACAGCTCCGCAACGGGGCCCCGCCCGAACACCACCTCTGCGACTGGGCTCCGCCCGAACAACACCTCCGCCGCGGGGGCCCGCCCGAACACCTCCCCGATGGGGCCCTGCCCGAACACCACCTCCGCGACTGGGCCCTGCCCGAACACCACCTCCGCGACTGGGCCCCGCCCGAACACCACCTCCCCGACGGAGCCCCGCCCGAACACCAACTCCGCGACTGGGCTCCGCCCGAACAACACCTCCGCAGCGGGGGCCCGTCTGAACACCACCTCCCCGACGGGGCCCTGCCCGAACACCACCTCCACGATTGGGCCCTGCCCGAACACCACCTTCGCGGCGGGGGCCCCGCCTGAACACCTCCTCCGTGACGGGGCCCCGCCCGAACACCACCTCAGCGACGGAGCTCCGCCCGAACACCACCTCCCCGACGGGACCCTGCCCGAACACAACCTCTGCGACAGGACCCTGCCCGAACACAACCTCTGCGACAGGGCCCCGCCCGAACACCACCTCCGCGGCTGGGCTCCGCCCGAACACCACCTCCGCGACTGGGCTCCGCCCGAACACCACCTCTGCGGCGGGGGCCCCGCCCGAATCGCTCCTCCGCGAGTAACCCCTCCCCCCCCCCCCCCCCCCCTTTCTGATGTTCCGAAATCGGGAAATACCCGAACTTGGGCTCGGATATTCGTGATGTCAGAAACAGAAAGTCCGGAGAAACGTGGAATCCGGAATGGCCTCGGTCCCGAGGGTTCCGGATTCTGGATGCTGCACCTGTATAGCGATGACCACTCATTAAAATTAAATTTGCATGCACCCGCCCACACATGTGGATACATTTTGGGCCACTGTGTCCACTCATTGGGAAATGGGAGGTTCAGGGTGGTGTGGGAGCAGAAAATCACGACCTTACTGTCTTTGTGAGTCCTCTATTGTCTTCGCTCCACCATTGTGCCTTCAGCCGGCTTGGCCCTATGCTCTGGAACTCCCTCCCTAAACCTCCTCGCCTCTCCTCCTTTTAAGACGCTTATTAAAACCTTCCTCTTTGACCAAGCTTTGGTCACTTGTCCTTATGTGGCTCGGTGTCAAATTTTATTTGATAATCACTCATTTGAAGCACCTGGAGTCGTTTTACTACTTTAAAGTGGCTATATAAATGCAAGTTGAGGCTTATGTGGAGCATAAACATGAGCATAGACCAGTTATGCCGAATGGCCTGTTTCTGTACTTTATATATAAATTTGTCTGCAGCCTTCAATCTATAAACTTGCATACATTAACATTTCTCAAAATGACTGAACCAGACATCAATGAATCTTCTGACACCTTTAATTTATAAATACAGCCAATTATATCCATGACGAAAATCATTTAGGGCAGATAACTTACTGAAATACAGCTGAATCGAGGGAACTGCTTGGCGAGATACAGAGGTATGGGAACGCTTAAAGATATACGTTATCCAAAGTTGATCTTCAATTCACATTGCTCCAACGAGCTAGTCATATAATATGGACATTTTCCTTATTTGACTAAGTTTCACTTCTGTCGCAGTAGAATTAAAATATTAATTCTGCTTGAATCTTTGAGCTTAAGGGAGCTTTTGTATGTTGCATAATAGCTTGCCTCTTCAAGGCTGAAGTGTGCAAATTAATGCAGTATTTTGTGGCCCAACCCAGTCTCTGCAGCCAGTTTAAGCCTCCACAGCAAAGCCCTATGGTCAGTGAATTTGAATCCTAACTGTGACTAAACTACCTGTGTGTCAAGCTTAATTAATTCTTACTGTGACTAGCTTGAGGCGGCAGTTCACCTATATTTGTTTCAGGAAAGTATATTGTCAGCAAACAGATCCATGATCAACTAGTTACAGCTGCTATGGTTCCATTTGCCTTCCCATGTTTGAGGCAGGAAGTAGAGAAATGCATTAGATCAGACCAGTACTCCATAGAGTGACAATAGTATCTGGCAAATTATTTCAGAATTACAATGGCTCTTTCTCAAATTTCACTGTTGATGAACCTGAGCAAAGCATGTCGGTCTTTAGTGAGTCAGCATGGACACAATTTATCAAATGGCCACCTTCTGTGCTGTTCTATGACCAAGTTGACCGCTCAAAGTGGAGGCGAAGCACCTCGAGTCTCTTCGCCGGGAGCACGCGGAAGCCAAGCACAAACAGCGGAAGGAGCGCACGGCAACCCAAGCCCCCCCACCCACCCGTCCCTCCAACCACCGTCTGCCCCACCTGTGACAGAGACTGTAGGTCCCGCATTGGTCTCATCTCTCACCTGAGAGCTCATGTTCATTGTCATAGGCAGTCCCTCGGAATCGAGGAAGACTTGCTTCCACTCCTGAAGTGAGTTCTTTGGTGGCTGAACAGTCCAATGAGAGCCACAAACTCTGTCACAGGTGGGACAGACAGTGGTTGGAGGAAAGGGTGGGTGGGACAGGTTGCCGCACGCTCTTTCAGCTGCCTGCGCTTGATTTCTGCATGCTCTCGGCGTTGAGACTCGCGGTGCTCAGCGTGCACTTCCTCCACTTAGAGCGGTCTTGGGCCAGGGACTCCCAGGTATCAATGGGGATGTCCCACTTTATCAGGGAGGCTATGAGGGTGTCCTTGGAGCATTTCCGCTACCCACCTTTGGCTCGTTTACCGTGAAGGAGCTCCAAGTAGAGCGCTTGCTTTGGGAGTCTCCTGTCTGGCATGCGGACTATGTGGCCTGCCCAATGGAGCTGATCAAGTGTGGTCAATGCTTCAATGCTGGGGATGTTGGCCTGGACAAGGATGTTGGTGTGCCTGTCCTCCCAGGGGATTTGCAGGATCTTGCAGAGACATCGTATTAGTGTCTCGTATTATACATCCAACTCATATTAGTGTAGAAGCAAGTCATCCTCGACTCCGGAGGACGGACGAAGAAGAGGATAACCCAAGTTAAAGAGAGATGGGGAGATTAGGTAACTGGAACACTGGGTGATACCAAGTGCAGCTTTAGAAAGCCTGCAGAATGTAGGAGGAAATGGAAACTGAAGGAGTAAGGAGTTCCAAGAAAAAAATGATTTGGAATAAAGAGACAATGAGTAATGAATCCCGTAGAATGAGGAGGCAGGCAAGGGAAGAGTATTGATGGTGGCTTGTTTGGAACCTAGAAGCACCAAAGATATTTCAATGTTGCAATGACCATCATGGTATTGATAAAATGTACGTAGGAGAGGTCGGCACAGAGTCGCAGGTTGGAGGCTACAGAGCAGAAAAGGATCAACAATCAGAAGACCAGTCATTCTTGTACCGTGTCCAGAAATCTGAGGGAGGAACCAGAGGACCCTCCTCAGATATACAGGCCGTATTCAAGTCTAGAATGTATGGGTTTGTAAAGAGTTGAGTTATTGAGAAATAAAGCTGGGGGGTGGGGTGGGGGGGGGGCAGGGTAAGCAGCTTCTTGGAGGTGGCATTAGCAATGGGCGAGATTTGGGAGTTCCATTTGAGATCCGAGGAGAGTGTGAATCAAAAGAGGGCTACGTTGGACCCATCTTAAGAGACGGTAGCTGTTTGTTGAACGTTCCAGAAATCTAACAAAACTTTCTTCAAGAGTTCGTGGATCGGAAGGAAATCAGTGAAAACATCAGGAAGAGAGTGGATGATGGATTATAACCATGAACATAACTTTGACGGAAGATCCATAAAATGGTAACAATGTTTAGAGGATCATGGTGCCAGCCCATATCAACAGGTTTGGAGATATCCAGGATGATGACAAGTGAATCACCAAAGTATTCAAGTGTAGTTCCAATGGTTTGTTACGTAACCAAAAAGATTCATCAATGGAACAGCCATGCCATAAACCAAAATGGGATTTGTGGATCCGGCAAGAACTTTCATAGCATCTGTGCAGTTTTCATGATCTTCAATGTTTAATTTAGTTGACACCAGACAAAACAGTAAAAATATGAAGAGCGTTATCATGAACATCTTGGTGAAACCATGGTCTGTGGACCAACCGAGTATCCTGTACCTTGCAGGTGTGTCAAGTTTTTTTTTAAGGATCTTCTCAATAAAACTGGTTTTATTCCAAAATGTATCTTTTTAAAAAATTCTCATAGTTTCATGTCTGATAAAACTATCTCCCTGCTTTTGGTGATATTTTCTAACTGAAGTATTGGAACAATACGATAAATGCCACCATGTTGGTTATCCACCGGGTTGTGTAATCTGGCTTCATCTTCCCTACTGTTCACATTAGTTACCATCCAAGTTTTAGCTTAGTGTTTGGGGTGTAATCTGTCTAAAATGGCACCAAAACGTTACATTTTTGCTCATGTGCTTTACATGCAGAGAAGGTTCACTAGGTTGATTCCGGGGATGTGGGGGTTGACTTATGAGGAAAGGTTGAGCAGGTTGGGCCTCTACTCATTGGAATGCAGAAGAATGAGAGGTGATCTTATCGAAACGTATAAGATTATGAGGGGGCTTGATAAAGTGGATGCAGAGAAGATGTTTCCACTGATGGGGGAGACTAGAACTAGAGGGCATGATCTTAGAATAAGGGGCCGCCCATTTAAAACTGAGATGAGGAGGAATTTCTTCTCAGAGGATTGTAAATCTGTGGAATTCTCTGCCTCAGAGAGCTGTGGAAGCTGGGACATTGAATATATTTAAGATAGAGATAGACAGTTTCTTAACCGATAAGGGAATAAGGGGTTATGGGGAGCGGGCAGGGAAGTGGACCTGAGTCCATGATTGGATCATCCATGATCGTATTAAATGGCGGAGCAGGCTCGAGGGGCCGTATTGCCTACTCCTGCTCCTATTTCTTATGTTATGCAACCCTGTGCATGCGCTAATATGACACTAACACACTGTTGCCATTGGTCAGCATCCTTGGATTATACAGAGCTGCTGTGATGTTTTGCAGCATTGTTGATAGCGATCTTATGACATCACCATTCACTGTAACAAACTAAACGTACAAAAACAAATTGTCCACATTTCCTTAGAAACATTTCATGCTTAATTTAGTTGAGTCAGTGGCTGTTTTTTTTGTTGTGAAGATGTTCATGTGCTGACAAAGCAGATTTTACAACCACTTTCCGCAAATTCACCTGTGACTAAAATCAAGGTCGATGCTTTGGCATCTTCCCCTTTGGCTCTTGCTACGAGTTTTAACCAAGGTCTTCCACTTTTCATCACTCCGACCACTGAAATGTTAAACAAACCTTGATTATAGTGTTTACATTACTAACCCAGTGTTGGGTACCATTTTAACTCTTTCTTGCCCAGAATGTTAAGACTGCCACTGTAGATTTTACAGTGTTGCAACTGTACTTTACAGTAATAAACAGAAAACGCTGGAAATCTCAGCGGGTCAGGCAGCATCTGTGGAGAGAGAAACCGAGTTAACGTTTCAGGTCAATGACCCTTTCGTCAGAACCTTACCGTGACTGTCTTGCTGGGTAGCTCAGACATGCTGTTGGATCAGTATTGGCAGAATGCACAGGGCAAGTGGAGAGCATGCAATGGTTTTGATTATCTGGGAGTGTTGATACTAATACTGTTGCTGGTGTTTTGGGATATTGCTCAATGTAGCTGACTCCACATGAATGTACTTCTCACATCATAATAAAAGTGGAAAGAAATTAAAAAAATGTTTTCAGCCTATACCTTTTGTATTCATTTCTCTTTAGGATGTTTCCTCACTAAATGTTTATCTACAACTGTAAAGCATTGCAAAAAGAAAAGGAAAATAATACAATCCTAGAAATGCATATGAATTATTTTACATTTAAGTATAATATCCTACATATTTTTTGCAGTTAGATGCTCTTTTTGTGGGTGGTGGAGGGCGAGTGAAATCATCTAACTCCTGTTCCTTAACTTCTCAATAACATCAGCTTAATTGTAAGGAACATTCCGAGACATTTCACAGATGGGCATAAGGAAAACGGCTGGAGGGCGGGGGCGCGGGGGTCAAAGGTTGTGAGGGGAGCCAAGGTCGTGTTCAAAGACAAAAACAGAAAATGCTGGAAAAACTCAGCGGGTCAGACAGCATCCGCGGTGAGAGAAACAGAGTTAATGTTTCAATTCTGAGACACTTTCCAGCATTTAGTGTTTTTGTTTCGGATTCCAGCATCTGCAGTATTTTGCTCATGTCCTGATCAAAGAGATGGGCTTTGATGAGGTTTGTAAAGTAGGAGGGGCTCGGGGACAAAATTCAAGACAGTAGGAGTCAAAGGTAGTGTGTTCAAGGGCGGGGAGCATTCGGCCTGGAGGAAGGGGAAGACGTCTTACTGCAATTATATCGGGCCCTGGTGAGACCGCACCTGGAGTATTGTGCACAGTTTTGGTCTCCCCACCCAAGGAAGGATATACTTGCCATAGAGGGAGTGCAACGAAGGTTCACCAGACTGATTCCTGGGATGGGGGGGATTGTCCTATGAGGAGAGATTGAGCAGACTAGGCCTATTTTCTCTAGAGTTTAGAAGAATGAGAGGTGATCTCATTGAAACATACAACATTCTTACAGGGCTTGACTGGGTAGATGCAGGGAGGATGTTTCCTCTGGCTGGGGAGTCTAGAACCAGGGGTCACAGTCTCAGAATAAGGGGTCGACCATTTAGGACTGAGAGGAGGAGAAAATTCTTCACTGAGGGTGGTGAATCTTTTGCATTCTCTGCCCAGAGGGCTGTGGAGGCTCAGTCGTTGAGTATATTCAAGACAGAGATCGATAAATTTTTGGATATTAAAGGGATTATGGGGATCGGGCGGGAAAGTGGAGTTGAGGTAGAAGATCAGCCATGATCTCATTGAATGGCGGAGCAGGCTCAAGGGGCCGAATGGCCGACTCCTGCTCCTAATTCTTATGTTGTTATTAATAAACCTTTGTGCACCATAATAAATTCCTGTTGTTCATAGCTCTGCTTTCATTCAAAATAATTTTCTAAATTATTTATGGGAAGTTTATTTATCTGAATTCTATATAATCCAAAATGTTATAAAGGGAGACAATTTACACTTGGATTTCTCTCATTAGTTTGTTCCACTCGAATCGGACAGTCCATCAGGAAGATATTCCAGTGTCGTGATCCCTTGATATTCTCCCCAGTGAGTGTGGGCAGTGCTGCTCCTGATCCACAGCTCATGTCCATTAGATCATGGAACAACAACTATTTGTATTTATATAGCGTCTTTAACATAGTGAAACGTCCCAAGGTGCTTCACAGGAGTATTATGAGGTGAGAAAAATTGACACCGAGCTGCATAAGTAGAAATTAGGGCAGGTGACCAAAGACTTGGTCAAAGAGGTAGGTTTTAAGGAGCGTCTTGAAGGAGGAAAGAGAGGTGGAAAGGTTTAGGGAGGGAGCTCCAGAGCTTGCGGCCCAGGCAACAGAAGGCACGGCCACCAATGGTGGAGCGATTATAATCGGGGATGCTCAGGAGGGCAGAATTAGAGGAGTGCAGAGATCTCTGGAGGGTTGTGGGGCTAGAGGGGATTACAGAGATAGGGAGGGGCGAGACCATGGAGGGATTTGAAAACAAGGATGAGAATTTTGTAATTGAGGCGTTGCTTAACAGGAAGCCAATGTAGGTCAGTGAGAACAAGGGCGATGGGTGAACGGGACTTGGTGCAAGTTAGGATACGGGCTGCCGAGTTTTGGATCACTTCTAGTTTACGTAGGGTAGAATGTGGGAGGCCAGCCAGGAGTGTGATGGAATAGTCAAGTCTAGAGCTAAAGGCACGGAAGTTCTTGATATTGTAAAATTCCCCTTTTGATAATCTCCCTTATTTACCTGTGGTCAGCAAACTGTTTTAAAGACTAAAATGCAACAAAGGACAATTGAGAGATATCAATAAAGGACAAGGCATTCCCCTGTGCAACACTGAAGATGTATGATAGTTTAGGTGAGTATAATTCCAGCTTCATTTTGCTGTAGTAATGTATTTACTTTTAGTTCTGAATCAGCCAGAGCTCAGAGGGCCCTTGAAGGTAATATTTAATTAATGTTCTTGACTTTAAATCAATAGGAATACAGTGCTACTGAGAAGTACCATAGCTTTAGTTTATATTTGAAACCAGGCTTATACTTATAAAGAAAGAAAGACTTGGAGCAGAGAAGGTTGAGAGGAGATTTGATCGAGGTGTTCAAAATCATGAGGGTTCTGGACAGAGTAGATCGAGATACTGTTCCCATTGGTGGAAGGGTGGAGAACCAGAGGACACGGATTTAAGGTGATTGGCTAAAGAACCAAAGGCGACATGAGGAAAAACTTTTTTACACAGCGAGTGTTTGGGATCTGGAATGCACAGCCTGAAAGGGTGGTGGAGGCAGACTCAATCTTATCTTTCAAAAGGGAGTTGGATAAGTATCTGAAGGAAAACAATTTGCTTGGGTATGGGGAAAGGGCGAGGGCGTGGGACTGGCTGAGGTGCTCTTGCAGAGAGCCGGCATGGGCTCGACGGGCCGAATGGCCGCCTCCTGTGCTGTAACCGTTCTATGATTCTATTCTATGACTTGCATTTATATAGCACCTTTCACGACCATGGGGCGTCCCAAAGCGCTTTACAGCCAATCAAGTACTTTTGAAGTGTAGTCACTGTTGTAACATGGGGGAAACGACAGCCAACCTGCGCACAGCAAGCTCCCACAAACAGCAACGTGATAATGACCAGATAATCTGTTTTAGTGATGTTGTTTGAGGGATAAATATTGGGCAGGACACCGGGAAGAATTCCCCTGCTCTTCGAAATAGTGCCATGGGATCTTTTACAACCACTTGAGAGAGCAGACGGGGCCTCGGTTTAACGTCTCTTTCTTCATTAAGATGGAGAGTGACACAGTTAATTCAGAGACTAGGGTCCTGAACTTAAAGATAGGTAACTTCGATGGTGTGAGACGTGAATTGGTTCAGATAGACTGGCAAATGATACTTAAAAGGTTGACGGTGGATAGGCAATGGCAGACATTTAAAGGTCACATGGATGAACTACAACAACTGTACATCCCTGTCTGGCGTAAAAATAAAATAGGGAAGGTGGCTCAACCGTGGCTAACAAGGGAAATTAGGGATAATGTTAAATCCAAGGAAGAGGCATATAAATTGGCCAGAAAAAGCAGCAAACCTGAGGACTGGGAGAAATTTAGAATTCAGCAGAGGAGGACAAAGGGTTTAATTAAGAGGGGGAAAATAGAGTATGAGAGTAAGCTTGCTGGGAACATAAAAACTGACTGCAAAAGCTTCTATAGATATGTGAAGAGAAAAAGCTTAGTGAAGACAAACATAGGTCCCCTGCAGTCAGATTCAGGTGAATTCATAATGGGGTACAAGGAAATGGCAGACCAATTGAACAAATACTTTGGTTCTGTCTTCACTAAGGAAGACAGGAATAACCTCCTGAAAATAGTAGGCGACCGAGTGTCTAGCGAGAAGGAGGAACTGAGGGAAATCCTTATTAGTCAGGAAATGGTGTGAGGGAAATTGATGGGATTGAAGGCCGATAAATCCCCAGGGCCTGATAGTCTGCATCCTAGAGTACTTAAGGAAGTGGCCCAAGAAATAGTAGATGCATTGGTGGTCATTTTCCAACATTCCATGGACTCTGGATCAGTTCCTATGGACTGGAGGGTAGCTAATGTAACCCCACTTTTTAAAAAAGGTGGGAGAGAGAAAACAGGGAATCATAGACCGGTTAGCCTGACATCGGTAGTGGGGAAAATGCTGGAATCAATTATTAAAGATGTAATAGCAGCACACTTGTAAAGCAGTGACAGGATCGGTCCAAGTCAGCATGGATTTATGAAAGGGAAATCATGTTTGACAAATCTTCTGGAATTTTTTGAGAATGTAACTAATAGAGTGGATAAGGGAGCACCAGTGGATGTGGTGTATTTGGACTTTCAGAAGGCTTTAGACAAGGTCCCACACAAGAGATTGGTGTGCAAAATTAAGGCACATGGTATTGAGGGTAATGTATTGATGTGGATAAAGAACTGGTTGGCAGACAGGAAACAAAGAGTGGGAATAAGCGGGTCCTTTTCAGAAAGGCAGACAGTGACTAGTGGGGTGCCGCAGGGTTCAGTGCTGGGACCCCAGCTATTTACAATATACATCAATGATTTAGATGAAGGAATTGAATGTAATATCTCCAAGTTTGCAGATGACACTAAGCTGGGTGGCAGTGTGAGCTGTGAGGAGGATGCTAAGAGGCTGCAGGGTGACTTGGACAGGTTAGGTGAGTGGGCACATGCACGGCAGATGCAGTATAATGTGGATAAATGTGAGGTTATCCACTTTGATGCCAAAAACAGGAAGGCAGATTATTATCTGAATGGTGACAGATTAGTAAAAGAGGAGGTGTAAAAAGACCTAGGTGTCATGGTATATCAGTCATTGAAAGTAGGCATGCAGGTACAACAGGCAGTAAAGAAAGCAAATAGCATGTTGGCCTTCATAGCGAGAGGATTTGAGTATAGGAGCAGGGAGGTCTTACTGCAGTTGTACAGGGCCTTGGTGAGACCACACCTTGAGTATTGTGTGCAGTTTTGGTCTCCTAATCTGATTCTTGCTATTAAGGGAGTGCAGCGAAGGTTCACCAGACTGATTCCTGGGATGGCAGGACTGACATATGAAGAAAGACTGGATCGACTAGGCTTATATTCATTAGAATTTAGAAGAATGAGAGGGGATCTCATAGAAACATATAAAATTCTGACTGGATTGGACAGGTTAGATGCAGGAAGAATGTTCCCGATGTTGGGGAAGTCCAGAACCAGGGGTCACAGTCTAAGAATAAGGGGTAAGCCATTTAGGACCGAGATGAGGAGAAACTTCTTCAGTCAGAGAATTGTAAACCTGTGGAATTCTCTACCACAGAAAGTTGTTGAATCCAGTTCATTGGATATATTCAAAAGGGAGTTAGATGTGACCCTTACGGCTAAAGGGATCAGTGGGTATGGAGAGAAAGCAGGAATGGGGTACTGAAGCTGCATGATCAGCCATGATCATATTGAATGGTGGTGCAGGCTCGAAGGGCCGAATGGCCTACTCCTGCACTATTTTCTATGTTTCTATGCTTCTATGAAAGACGGCACCTCCAACAGTGCAGCACTCCCTCAGCAGTGCACTGGAGTGTTGGCCTAGATTTTTGTGCTCAAGTCCCTGGAGTGGGACTTGAACCCACAACTTTCAGACTCGGAGGTGAGGGTACTACTCACTGAGGCACAGCTGACATCTGTTTAGAGTGTATGTAGAAACTTTTATCAAGAGTATATGTCAACATTGGGTATGTAAAGCAATAGTCTATTAGCTATCAGCGGGTATATCAGATTCTCGGTTTGTTTAATCATTAAGAGCCGTTTCATTAATTAGTCCTATGATGCATTGTATGAGAGAATCTGTTTTCAGGGAGTGGAGAATCTTAGTGAGAGTTGTCCCACAGACTGTGAGCAAAAGTTAAACCTTCAACCAACCTGGGATGAAAAATCCCAGGACACTTTGAAGATCAGGGCTGTGTCTCTGAATTTCCAGCAATGAAGCTGGAAAGTTGTCCCAATGAGTTTCAGTTCTTTATTGCAATCAAAGAAAGCTTTTCTGTGTGTGTTTTTTAGGAAGTTTGCTTTTTGAGTAACCTGCATGCAGACTGACTAATTTATTGACCATGATTTGGGATCACTTTGAGAGCACCTTGGCTGCCTTGTAACTGCCGCAGTGCATCCCACAATTAATGACCCAGTCTAATATCTCCACTGGAGTACGTGCTGAAGTGAATCCTAGTACACAGCCTTTTACAATCTGTGTTTTAACGCAGACTCTCTGTCACAAACACTTCCTGACCTGGGATTTGCCAACTCAAGCTGTTGACGATTGAATTTGTTCTTGTTGTTGCTTTTGCCTAATGGTGCAAAGTTTTAAACGGGAGGAAATGTTTACAGCCAAATTCCCCCGGGCTTTCATGCTTCATTACCTCTGAACAAGCCGACTCCACTTGAATTGTGATCTAAATGAATGCGGCTGTGTGATTTGGCCATTGGCTCAGTAATTGTAATTGCCGTGTGTGTATGTGTAGTTTAAGCACAGACGTTGCAAGTACTGGCTGCTTAACCATTATGATTAGCATTTAATGATTCGTGGGTTCAAGCACACTCCAGGATCTGAGCGCATAATCAGGGCAGTACCGAGGGAGTGCAGCATTGTCCGAGGTGCTGTCGTTTGGACAAGATGTTGGTCAGGAGGGGGGGAAATAAACTGGCACAATTCGAAGAAGAAAGGGGAAATTCTCTGACCAACATTAATCCCTCGCCCAACATCACCTCGACCGATATACTGCCTATTATCTCATTGCTGTTATCGGACCTTGCTCTGTGCAAATTGGCTACCAAGTTTGCCTATCTAATAACAGTCACCGCACTTAAAAAAGTAATTCAAAAGCAAAATACTGCGGATGCTGGAATCCGAAATAAAAACAGAAAATGCTGGAAAACTCAGCGGGTCAGGCAGCATCTGTGGAGAGAGAAACCGAGTTAACGTTTCGAGTCTGTGACCCTTGGTCGGAACTGGCGAAATGTTCGAGAAGAACAAATTCTGAAGGAGCACTGAAAGGGGGAGGGGGGAAAGAAAGAACAAAAGGGAAGGTCTGTGATAGGGTGGAAGGTAGAGAGACAAAAGGGATGATGGGCCGAATTGAAATGGTAAATGCCGGAGTTAGAGAAAGGTTAGTCTGGATAGGGTGTGAATGGCGGGGTAATGACCTGCTGCCATTGGAGACACAGAGCAAATAAACACAAGCTCCAGGGGGGGGGGGGGGGCAAAGATTGGCAGCGGTTACGCTCTGAAATTATTGAACTTGATGTTGAGTCCGGGAGGCTGTAAAGTGCTTAAACGGAAGATGAGCTGCTGTTCCTTGAGCTTGCGTTGAGCTCCGTTGGAGCAATGTCGGAGGCCGAGGATGGAGAGGTCAGAGTGGGAGTGGAGCGGGGAATTAAAGTGACAGGTGACCGGAAGTTCGGGGTCACCCTTACAGACTGAACGGAGATGTTCCGCAAAGCGGTCACCCAATTAAAAAAAAAGTCATTCATTGGCTGTAAAGCATTGTGGGATGTGCTAAGGGAGTGAACGGTGCTATATAAATACAAGTTCTAACTTACATGTTAAGTTAAAGTTGGTTTTAAAATGATTTTCACACCTGTTAACTACCACTTTATCACATCATTTGTGATGGTAATATACACAGAACCTAACCAGTCTCGGTTTCCCACGGCAACTGGTGATGATTCTGCCATTCACACCCCATCGAGACTCATCTTTTGTTTCCTAACTTGTCCCATTACCATCTCATTTTTGCTCCTTTTGTCTCTCTAATCTCTCCTGCCTTCCACCCTATCGCCGACCTTCCCTTTTGTTCTTCCCTCCCCTCCCCCTTTCACACCCCTTGCACTTCTTTAAAAATCTGTTGCATCTGGAACTTTTCCAGTTCTGACCAAGGGTCACAGACCCGAAACATTAACTCTGTTTCTCTCTCCACAGATGCTGCCTGACCCGCTGAGTTTTCCATCATTTTCTGTTTTTATTTCAGATTCCAGCATCTGCAGCATTTTGCCTTTGTGTCGGCCTCTGTTGCAATACAAGCTCCGATCTTTTTTGCTGCATGTGACAGTGTTTCGGTACGGGACACACATTCTGTTTACTGAAGCACCGTGCACGCTGTGCTCTGGTTGGAACCCCAGATGTCATTATTATTTAAACTAGAAATTTGTGAAAATGTTGCCTCATCCAGTTGAGGTTTCATTCGCAGGAAGGGAAATGCATTTCTCAGTCCCTGTCCTCCACTCCAGTAATGAGCTGGTTTATAGAACAGCAGTTTTCAGAACAGGATTACTAAACCAATAAGCCACAAAGTCATAAGTTGGTTACATCTTTCAAATTTACAAACCATGTGCATATTATAATTCATCGCCAGTAGATGAGGTACTCTGTTTATGACTCGTGTGAGTATTTTAAGCATTATGGTCTAACTTTACATTATTTCAACAACAACAACGTTTATTTATATAGCACCTTTAACGTAGTAAAACCTCCCAAGGTGCTTCACAGAGTGTTTTAAGACAAAACAGATAAATTTGACACCGAGCCACATAAGAAGAAATGACGACAGATGACCAAAAGCTTGGTCAAAGATGTAGGTTTTAAGGAGCGTCTTAAAGGAGGAGAGAGAGGTAGAGAGGCGGAGAGGTTTAGGGAGGGAGTTCCAGAGCTTGGGGCCCAGGCAGCTGAAGGCATGGCCACCGATGGTTGAGCGATTATAATCAGGGATGCTCAAGAGTAAGAGTATTTTTTAAACAGTAATTTCCAAGAGTTAGACAAATAAAAATGGAGCAGCAACTTGCGAAGCAGAGTAGTTGCAGTCTTTTTTAAAAAACAAAATAGTTCTCGGAATGTGGACAACATTGGCCCGGCCACATTTCTTGGACATCAGAGAAGGTGGTGGTGGGTTGTGTTCTTGACCTGCTCCTTGTACTGATGGTGCTCCTGCGATGGTGTTAGTTGGGGAATTCCACGATATTGATGATGAAGGAGCGACGATACATGTCCCAAGTCAGAATGGTGTATGAGTTGGAGATCATGGTATTCTGCTTCTGTCCTTCTTGGAGGTGCGCTGATGTTGGAGGGGTGGCTATTGAGTGCAGTGTCAGGGGTGCTGATCACGCCAACTGCCTTGTCCTGATTGCTGTCGAGCTTCTCGAGGGATGTTGCTGCAGAGCTCAGCCAGACGTGTGGCGAGTATCCTAATGCACTCCTAACTTGAACCTTGGAGATAGTGGAGCCATGTTGCAGAGTATCCAGCCACTGCCCTGCCGTTGTGGCCACAGTGTTGATATGGCTGGTCCAGTTAAACGTCTGGTCAATGGTGAGCCACACATGTTGTTGATGGGGAACTCTGCGATGGTGGTGCTAGAACATAAGAAATAGGGGCAGGAGTCGGCCATTTGGCCCCTCGAGCCTGCACCGCCATTCAATAAGATCATGGCTGATCTGATCTTGACCTCAACTCCCTTATCGTTAAAAAATCTGTCTATCTCCACTTTAAATATATTCAATGACCCAGCCTCCACAGCTCTCTGGGGTAGAGAACTCCAAAGATTCACGACCCTCTGAGAGAAGAAATTCCTCCTCATCTCCATTTTAAATGGGCGTCCCCTTATTCTGAAACTATGCCCCCTAGTTCTAGATTCCCCACGAGGGGAAACATCCTCTCTGCATCTACCCTGTCCAGCTCCTTCAGAATCTTACATGTTTCAACAAGATCACCTCTCATTCTTCTGAACTCCAATGAGTATAGGCCCCACATGCCCAACCTTTCTTCTGCTTCTTGCTGCTAATGGTCAGGGATGATGGCTGGGCTTGCTGTTGTTTGCGATGGTCATTACTTAGCACTAATGTGGCTTGAACGACTCCTTCCCCTTGTTGGCTTAATTACCTGAGTTACCTGCTGTAGTCTGTCATGGGTAGCTTCGTTATCAGAAGAGTTGTGAATATAGCTGAACAGTGTGGAACTGACCACAAATAGCCTACACCTGACCCTTTGACAGAGGGAAGGTCATTGATGAAGATGAAGGTGGTTGGGCTGAGGACACTTCCCTGAGGATCTCTTACAATGAAGTCCTGGGGCTGTGATGAATAGCCTCCAACAGCCACAACCATCTTCCTTTGTCTCAGGTATGGCTCCAGCCAGTGGATAGTTTTCCTGGGGCTCCTTGATGCCATACTTGACTGAATGTTGTCTTGATGTTAAGGGCAGCTACACTGACCTCCAATCTTGGGCATAAAGGAATGAAGACGAATTATCGTAAGCTCAGATGGGCTGTGTGATGCTGCAATGATGCTCATTAAAGACCTCTTCAGACTTCCTATTTGAATCTATTTCTATTCACTCAATTCAATATAAAATACTCCCACTGAGCCCAAATCTATTTGAAGAAACCATTTTAAGACAATACTTTCAGCCATTGATTATTTAAGATTAAATTCCTCGTCTCCCCACCATGCCATATTAATTCATTAATCAAATCAGTGAAAATAGGTGATTCATTCTTGTAAAGTAAGTCTTCAGCATAATAGTTAGCATTAGCAAAACTCAACAATCTTACTGTTTGCCAATGATGAGGGAGTGAAAAACGTGACCTTCAACCATTAAATTAATTTCATTTGGATAAGACTGACGATACAAAGCTAGGTGGGAAAGTAGGCTGTGAGAAGGCCACGTAGAGCCTGCAAAGGTATATAGATGAGTGGGCAGCAAGGCAGCAGATGGAGTATAATGGGGGGAAATGTGAGGTTCTTCACTTTAGTAGGAAGAATAGAAAAACAGAACATTTTTTTAAATGGTGAGAAACTATTAAATGTTGGTGTTCAGAGAGATTTGGGTGTCCCTTGTATAGGAAACACAGAGTTAGCAGGCAGCTACAGCAAACAATTAGGAAGCCAAATGGCATGTTGGCCTTTATTGGAAGTGGGTTGGAGCACAAGAGTAAGGAAGTCTTGCTACAATTGTACAGAGCCTTGGTGAGACCACACCTGGAGTACTGTGCACACGTTTGGTCTCCTTATCTGAGGAAGGATATACGTGTCTTAGAGGCGGTGCAACGAAGGTTCACTAGATTGATTCCTGGGATGAGATGGTTGTCCTATGAGGAGAGATTAAGTAGATTGGGCCTATACTTTCTGAAGTTTAGAAGAACGAGAGGTGATCTCAAGATTCTGAGGGGGGATTGACCGGGTAAAGGATGTTTCCCCGGGCTGCAGTATCTAGAACCAGGGGTCACCGTCTCAGGATAAAGGGTCGGCCATTTAAAACTGAGATGAGGAGGAATTTCTTCACGCGGAGGGATGTGAATCTTTGGAATATTCTACCCCAGCGGGCTGTGAGTACTCAGTCGTTGAGTATATTCAAGGCTGAGATTGATAGATTTCTGCACTCTAGGGGATTCAAGGGATATGGAGATCGGGCGGGAAAGTAGAGCTGAAGTTGAAGATCAGCCATGATCTTATTGAATTGCGGAGCAGGCCGTATGGCAGACTCCTGTTCCTATTTTTTACGTTCTTATGCATCATCTGTCACTGGATCCCTTTTACACTGAAAATGCATGTATTAAATGAACTGTAGACCAGTCAGTTTAACATTGGTGGTAGGCAAAATAATGGAATCCTACTAAAGAAGAAAATCAAAGAACATTTAGACGCCCAAAAATATAATAATGAATAGTCAGCATGGATTTCAAAAGAGAAGGTCTTGCTTGTCCAACCTCATTTAATTTTTTGATGAGGTAACCGAGAGGCTAGGCAAGGGTAATGCAATAGATGTAATGTATCTAGATTTTCAAAAGGCCTTCGATAAGGTACCCCCATAATAGACTGATGAACAAGGTCAGAGAATGCAGAGTCAGGGGACAAGTAGCAGGATGGATCGCTAGCTGGCTTCAAGACAGAAAGCAGAGAGTGGGGGTAAAGTGTTAACTACTCGCAGTGGCAGAAGGTGGGTGGTGTTGTTCCACAAGGATCAGTACTGGGACCACTGTTGTTCATAATTTATATTAACGAGTTAAACTTTGGATTCAGAAACACGGTGCGAAATTTGATAATGCCGATTGGGGGCGGGACCATCTGTGAGCCGCGGAAGTCCCGCCCCGTCGGCTAAATTGGGCTTACTGCCCCGAGAGGAAGCGGAGCGCAATGTCTTCTCTGGGGCAGTACCATCTGCAATTTTCCAGCGCTACGCGGAGAGGTGCGTAACTCTGGCAGGAGCACTGGCCCCGCCCCTTCCGTTAAAGGGGAGAACACGCTGCCGACTCTGCCTGGGGGAGAAGAAGCCCCCACTGGAGAGCAGGGTGCCGTGGCAATACCCCGGTACAGAAGTGGAGTGTCGGGCTGCACGAACCCCGCGGTTTGAGTAGGGCAAGGGCAAGGCCGCGACCGGCAAGTTGGCCATTTTAAAAAAAAACATTTTTTAAGATATCAGCGCCACACCTCCCATTTAATTTTTGCCCCGCCCGCGGAGTGCGGCCCGGTTTGCGACCTGCGAAGCTGGCGTGGACATCGCCCGCGGCAACCTCACGGGGCGCTATTGAACTTTCGCTCCGGGGCGAAAACGGGTCACTGTGCACAGTGATGATGATGATGTCGTCGCCAGCACAGTGACGCAGCCAGTTAGTGCCGCCGCTAACTCCGGCGGAACTTCGCTGGAGTCGGTTGTGGCCCCACGCTCCGGGCAAGAAGTTACAACGGGAGACGCAAACAACCCGAACTTCTCCCCATGATTTCTAAATTTGCTGATGACACCAAACTGGGGGTGATAGCCAATAGAAACTTACATGTCAGAAGGAGGCCATTTCGGCCCATCGTGTCCGCGCCGGCCGACAAAGAGCCGCACGGCCCTCGGTCAGCAGGCCTGAAGGTTATATATAAACCTATGAACAATGAACAATGGCGGAAAGGTAAAGAGCACTCGGCCCAACCAGTCCGCCCCACACAAATGTGACACCCCTTACACTGAAACATTCTACATTCCACCCTATCCGGAGCCATGTGATCTCCTTGGAGAGGCAAAAACCAGATAACAACCAACTGGGGGGAAAAAATCTGGGAAAATTGCTCTCCGACCCATCCAGGCGATCGACACTAGTCCAGGAGATCACCCTGGCTGCCTTCGATTCCCTGCAGTATGTACCATCGTATCTGCACCAGCCAACAACAGGTTATCCAGTCTAATCCCACTTACCAGCTCTAGGTCCAATACTGAGGGGGACTGCAACAAATGAGAGGAGGACGTTAATAAACTTGCAGACTGGGCATATCATTGGCAAATGAAGTTCAACACAGATAAATATGCGTTATTACATTTTGGTAGGAAGAATAGGAAGGTCACTTATTATTTGGAGGGTGTGAGTCTTGGTTGGGTAGAGGAACAAAGGGATCTCCGAGTACAAATACACAAATTGATAAAAGTAGCAACATGGGTCAACAAGTTCATAAAAAGAAAATGGGCACTAAGGTTTATTTCTAGAGGGATAGAATTGAAAAGTAGGGGAGTTATGCTAAACCTGTATCGAACCTTGGTTAGACCACACTTGGAGCACTGCGTACAGTTCTGGGCGCCATATAAAAAGGATATAGCGGCACTGGAGAGGGGGCAGAGAAGATTTACAAGGATGATAACAGAAATGCGAGGGTATAGCGACCAGGAAAGGATGAACAGGCTGAGTCTCTTTTTGCTTGAAAAGAGAAGGCTGAGTGGTGACCTAATAGAGGTCTTTAAAATGATGAAAGGTTTTGATAGAGTGGATACAGAGAGACTGTTTCCACTTGTGGGGAAGAGCATAACTAGAGGCCATCAATATAAGATAGTCACCAAGAAATCCAATGGGGAATTCAGAAGAAACTTCTTTACCCAGAGAGTGGGTGAGAATGTGGAACTCACTGCCACAGGGCGAATAGTATCGATGCATTTAAGGGGAGGCTGGACAAACATATGGGGGAGAAGGGAATAGAGGGTTATGCTGATAGATTTAGATGAGGAAAGACAGGAGGAGGCTCAAGTGGGGCATAAACACCGGCATGGACTGGTTGGGCCGAATGGCCTGTTTCTGTGCCGTATATCCCGTGTAATCCTATGTAAGAAGTTGTGGCATCTAATGGTAGAAATTAAGTTTCATGATATAGTTTCCTTATTACATTGTACAACTAACCTAACGACTACTCTTTAATAACTCTAAGATCCATTTACCTGTTATCCTGATCTGCTGTAAATTAAGTCATAGAAAACCCTGAAAGGTAGTGGCAGTGTCCACTTTAAGAATCAAATCTTTACACAGATATATTGTTGCTGGCTATCCTTTTGTTCTATTTGTGTTGATTATGTGAATAATTTTGGTTAAAGAGCATGCTGATGACATGGCACTGACTGGCAGAATTTCTGAGCCAAGATTAAGTATGTGTTTATAGACATTTTATAAATGTCTCTTCTGCCCAGATCTCTCACCAGTCCCCTTCTCACTCTGAGCTGGGAAAGGGCTGGCTCAGAATAACTCTCCCTCAGATTTTCCCTCCCTGAGACTAAAGAGTGCATTGTATTGAGTCCCACTGCTGCTGCATTGTGCTGCATTACTCCCTCAATGTGCTGCATTACTCCCTCAATGTGCTGCATTACTCCCTCAATGTGCTGCATTACTCCCTCAATGTGCTGCATTACTCCCTCAATGTGCTGCGTAGTGGGCCGCAATGCGCTGGATTTCTAGCTCTGCCCTGAAATAAAATATTTAAACACAAAACAGATCTAAAAAAACAGTAAGTGGATCAGAATCTTAGTTTGTTTTTTGAAGGAATACTGGGTGACGTGCTTATTTTGAGACAATCTGTTCCTCGTTAGATAAGAATTGATCTTAAATGTGCTCCAGTACAACCCTAATGTTTCAGTTGTTGACTCTCCCGCTTCAAGGCTATGCCCCGGGAAACGGAAGGTTTAACTAAGGAAGGGAAGTGGTCAACACGAGAAAAGTGTTAGCAAAATGGACTGTCGAAAACTCAGAACTTTGTATCCTGAGGTCTTTTGTCACCTCGAACTCTCATGGCCACCATTTTTGTATCTGTTTTAAAATTAGATTTATTAATACTTGTTTATTTTG
Organism: Pristiophorus japonicus; assembly: GCF_044704955.1. Taxonomy (NCBI): domain Eukaryota; kingdom Metazoa; phylum Chordata; class Chondrichthyes; family Pristiophoridae; genus Pristiophorus; species Pristiophorus japonicus. The sequence continues at coordinate 110,803,307 of NC_091994.1, forward strand.
TCCTTATTGCCTCTCCTCCGATCAGACAGGGCCTACCGAGATCTTCATGACTTCCCCCCCCACCCCCGACCCCCAGGTTGCTCTGTGGTCAGCCTTGGGGAGAGTGTCATTGTGTGACCCGAGGCGAAATTCCTGCTTGCCTGCTGTTGGGATTGGCTCAGATCTCTGGAACGTGGGCTGATCATCCAGCTCTGATCGGAGACTGGGATAAATCACTGCTCCAGTTAATGGCTCCACGCCAAAACTTTTCATCGCCCTCCCTAGCCCACTTCCCAGTGACATTTTGAAAAATGGAAACTATTCTTTGGGTTATGCATATTTGTACAGCTATTCTATACATTATTCAGCATTCGATATTTAGAGGAAATCATTTGGACAGAAGTTTATACATAAGTAATGTTAAAATTTTAAAGGGCACGCATTGCTTAAAGGAGTTATATTTATTCTGCAGAGATTGACAGTCGGGGTATCTGCCGATCATGGTGACTGGCCATATTTTTTTTTTCTGGCAAAATGTTTAAGTGGTAAAAGTCCTGCAGACACGGTGCCTGAATTGTGCAGCTTTCTGTTTGAGAGTGGTGCAGAGCTTGTCAGTGTTTGGGAAATGTGAGGATGACATTTCCCATTAGTGAGAGTGACACAAATCCCAGGCTGGTTCGAGCATCGGGAACGGTGGTAATTCTAAGAACGACAAACGTCAATTTGGATTGTGTCCCTCAACCCAGGATGGGTGATCCTGACTCCCGAGAAGTGACACTTGCGAGATGCCGGTCTGTTTGTGCACTTTCTGAAACACTGAGGAGGAACTCGATTTTTTTTTAGAAATGTGCAGGAACAAGAAGCAGCTTGCTGATTTAAATTCTTTCAAATCCTGTTTATGTAGGTCAAACCCCCCCCCCCCCAAAAAAAATGCCATGCAAAAATGTGTTTTTGCCAAAGGCCTTCCATAAGACTTCTGTTAACCTATAACATTCAGTGAAGGCTAGAACAAATCCCATTGGACAGTTTACTGGTTGCTATCACATGGACGGTGCAGGTATTGGCTGTTGCTGGGATTCTGGGACACAACTGGTGTGTCTTGTTGCTCTTACAGGTATCAATTCAGGATGGCCGCCGGGGTGACAGCTCCCTGGGGGAACTCCCCTGACAAAACAAATTTAACCTTACAATCTTGCACCATCCGACAACTTTTCACTCTCAACCTCCTCCCCTCCCATTGTCTAAACGTTCCCTAGCCTTAATAGACCCTAATAGGGGGTACATTTTCTTAAACTCTAGCGAGAAGGAGGAACTGAGGGAAATCCTTATTAGTCAGGAAATGGTGTTAGGAAAATTGATGGGATTGAAGGCCGATAAATCCCCAGGGCCTGATAGGCTGCATCCCAGAGTATTTAAGGAAGTGGCCCTAGAAATAGTGGATGCATTGGTGATCATTTTCCAACATTCCATGGACTCTGAATCAGCTCCTATGGATTGGAGGGTAGCTAATGTAACCCCACTTTTTAAAAAAAGGAGGGGGAGAGAAAACAGGGAATTATAGACCGGTTAGCCTGACATCGGTAGTGGGGAAAATGCTGGAATCAATTATTAAAGATGTAATAGCAGCACATTTGTAAAGCAGTGACAGGATCGGTCCCAGTCAGCATGGATTTATGAAAAGGAAATCATGCTTGACAAATCTTCTAGAATTTTTTGAGGATGTAACTAGTAGAGTGGACAAGGGAGAACCAGTAGATGTGATGTATTTGGACTTTCAAAAGGCTTTTGACAAGGTCCCACACAAGAGATTGGTGTGCAAAATTCAGGCACATGGGATTGGGGGTAATGTATTTACGTGGATAGAAAACTGGTTGGCAGACAGGAAGCAGAGAGTCGGGATAAACAGGTCCTTTTCAGAATGGCAGGCAGTGACTAGTGGGGTACCGCAAGGTTCAGTGCTGGGACCCCAGCTATTTACAATATATATTAATGATTTAGATGAAGGCATTGAATGTAATATCTGGGTGGCAGTGTGAGCTGTGAGGAGGATGCTAAGAGGCTGCAAGGTGACTTGGACAGGTTAGGTGAGTGGGCAAATGCATGGCAGATGCAGTATAATGTGGATAAATGTGAGGTTATCCACTTTGGTGGCAAAAACAGGAAGGCAGATTATTATCTGAATGGTGACAGATTAGTAAAAGAGGAGGTGTAACAAGACCTGGGTGTCATGGTACATCAGTCATTGAAAGTAGGCATGCAGGTACAGCAGGCAGTAAAGAAAGCAAATGGCATGTTGGCCTTCATAGCGAGAGGATTTGCGTATAGGAGCAGGGAGGTCTTACTGCAGTTGTACAGGGCCTTGGTGAGACCACACCTTGAGTATTGTGTGCAGTTTTGGTCTCCTAATCTGAGGAAGGACATTCTTGCTATTAAGGGAGTGCAGTGAAGGTTCACCAGACTGATTCCCGGGATGGCAGCACTGACATATGAAGAAAGACTGGATCAACTAGGCTTATATTCACTGGAATTTAGAAGAATGAGAGGGGATCTCCTAGAAGCATATAAAATTCTGACGGGATTGGACAGGTTAGATGCAGGAAGAATGTTCCCGATGTTGGGAAAGTCCAGAACCAGGGGTCACAGTCTAAGGATAAGGGGTAAGCCATTTAGGACCGAGATGAGGAGAAACTTCTTCACTCAGAGAATTGTGAACCTGTGGAATTCTCTACCACAGAGAGTTGTTGAGGCCAGTTCGTTGGATATATTCAAGAGGGAGTTAGATATGGCTCTTACGGCTAAAGGGATCAGTGGGTATGGAGAGAAAGCAGGAAAGGGGTACTGAGGGAATGATCAGCCATGATCATATTGAATGGTGATGCAGGCTCGAAGGGCCGAATGGCCTGCTCCTGCACCTATTTTCTATTTAAACCTAATCCTACAATCCCCATAAATTCGGGCCTACCTAAACTCCACACCACTCATCGACGACGACGACCGGACTACCAGCGATGACCGAGCCTCCTGCAGCGACCTGGATCTGTTCCCTCCTTCGGCGACCTTCTTCGGTGACCTCCTCCTTTGATGTCGACTCAGCTGCCCCACCCGATCCCCGATCCTCGACGACGCCCGGTGAAACAGGTGAGCCCTCCGACCAGATGATCGGGCCCCTCCAACGACAATCGGGCCATTCCCAACGACAACCAGGCCTGCTCCAGCGGAGGTCGGGCCTGCTCCAGCGGAGGTCGGGCCTGCTCCAGCGGAGGTCGGGCCATCTCCAGCGGAGGTCGGGCCTGCTCCAGCGGAGGTCGGGCCTGCTCCAGCGGAGGTCGGGCCTGCTCCAGCGGAGGTCGGGCCTGCTCCAGCGGAGGTCGGGCCTGCTCCAGCGGAGGTCGGGCCTGCTCCAGCGGAGGTCGGGCCTCCTCCTCTTCAGCGACGATGGCTGACCTCCCCTCCTCCTTCAATGGTGGCTGGACCTCACCTCCTCGACGGTGATCGGGCCTCCTGCCCTTCAGCAATGACTGGGCCTCCCCTTCCCCACTGGTGACCTCCCCCAGCACGTGGTGATTATCATGGCTGTGACCACCCTGCCCTCCCACACTGAGCTCCAGGGGACCGCTGACCCCCCCAATGCCTGCCCCCAACCAAGCAGCGGGCCACCTACCACCAAGGACGCTACCCAGCACCGAGCCTGCGGCCAACATCTATCTTTTTTTTTTTGGGTTGAAATTCGTAGCCAATCTTTCTAATTCTTTGTCAAATCACAAACGCCAGAGGTCACCTTGCACACATCAAGGATCACTCTGCGCCAATGCTCTTAGCCAAAAGGCCTAGAGCCACTGCACCGTTCCTGGAAGTACTGCAATACCAGGTTCGTGCCATGGAGGTGGATGGGTCAGGCCACCCACACACCTCCTATTTCCAAAAAAGCAAGCATATACCTTCCTGATCCAGGGAGAACCACCTTGGGGTTATGGTGGTTACTCCCCTGTCAGGTCAGTTACGCATGATCTTAGCCAAAAGGCCTGCGGCCAACATCTTGCCGTAAGCAACTCGGCTCCTACAGCAGTGCCTGGTCTCCAGTCGTCTGGGACCCCCTTGCCACTGGACCAAGACCTCGCTCAGCTAAGTCTGTGTGGTAGCCGGTGAGCAACGGCCACTCCCGTTAAAAGAACTCACGCACAGGCATCTTCCACTCATTTAATTTGACGGTCGGGACCTGGAACGTCAGGACCCTCACGGACAACTCCAACAGCGACAGGCCAGAACGCCGCACCGCCATAGTTGCCCGGGAATTTCGACGCTTTGACATCGACATCGCTGCCCGAAGCGAGACCCGGCGGGCAGGGGAAGGCCAGCTCAAGGAACATGGTGGAGGTTACACCTTTTTCTGGAAAGGAAAACCAGAGGAAGAACGCCGCCTTCATGGAGTCGGCCTCGCCGTCAAAAATGAACTGGTCGGTCGCCTCAAAGACTCCCCCTGCGGGGTTAACGAACACCTCATGACTCTTCAAATCACCCTATCCCGGAACTAATGCGCCACAGTCATCAGTACGTACGCCCCAACACTCGATGCAATGGACGAGGCTAAAGAGGGTTTTTATTCCAACCTCGAGACATCCCTGTCACGTGTCCCCACGGGTGACAAATTGATCCTCCTGGTGATTTTAATGCCAGGGTCGGCAAAGACACAGCCCTCTGTGGAGGCGTGATTGGCAGAGGGGGGCTAGGGAAAGCCAACTCCAGCGGTACCCTACTCCTGACAAAATGTCTAGAACACGAACTCCTCATCACCAACACCCTGTTCTGCCAGAGGGACAAACACAAGGAATCGTGGCAACATCCTCGCTCCAAACACTGGCACCTGCTCGACGATGTCATCGTCCGAGCCAGTGATCGCAAGGATGTGCACATCACCCGCGCCATGACAGAAGCTGGCGACTGCTGGACGGACCACTGCCTAATCCGATCCATCATCAACATTAACATAGCCTCAAAGCAGAGGGGACAGCAGAAGCAGTGCCGCAAAAAAGTTATTACCCGGGCACTTAAAGACTCAGCTAAGAGAGCCTGATACAGCCAGTGCCTCACAGCCAATCTGGCGTGCCTTGATGACCCTGAGTTGCTCAATACCCTCCAGGCCTCCATAACCAGCGCCTGTGAAGAGACACTTAGTGACTCAACCAGAAAACATCAGGACTGGTTTGATGAAAATGACCAGGAGATCCCCAACAACTAATAGATCATAAGTGCAGAGCATTTCTGAGCCTCAAGCAACAACCCAACTCGGGAGCTACAAAGCAACGTTACAGACGGCTCAAGGCTCAGGTCCAACAAAAAACCCGGGACCTAAAGAACAGGTGGTGGATGGAGAAAGCGCAAGTGATACAACGACTAGCCGACAGCCACAACATGCGAGGATTCTTCACTGCAGTCAAGGTCACCTACGGTCCAAACTCCCAAGGCCCCACCTCACCCCTGGCCAAGTACGGGGAAACACTCATCAAGGACACCAAGGGTGTCAGGGTCCGCTGGAAGGAGCACTTTGAAGATCTCCTCAATCGAGACTCTGCCTTTGACTCGAGTGTTCTCAACTCCATCTCGCAACATGCGACCCGCCACCACCTCGGTGAAACCCCAATGAGGTAGGCAAAGCCATAAAACAGCTCAAGAATAACAAGTGCAGATGGTGTTATGTATTTAACCCTTTGTAACCAGAGCGCCTACCTTGGGAGCACGGTATATAAGCAGGCCACCCACGAGGTACCTGCACTCTGGAGTCTCATTAAAGGAGCTAAGGTCACACTTGCTCATTGTTCACAGTACTCAGTTTCATCCTTTATTATGAATGTATCAATTGGCGACGAGATAACGAACAACCGCGCAAAAATGCAAAGAACATTTGGTATCCTGGAGAAGTTCTCAGAAGGGGATGATTGGGAGGCCTTCGTGGAGAGACACGACCAATACTTCGTGGCCAACGAGCTGGAAGGGGACGAGAACGCTGCCAAACGAAGGGCGATCCTCCTAACTGTCTGTGGGGCAACAACCTACGGTCTCATGAAGAATCTCCAAGTTCCGGCAAAACCAACAGCTAAATCCTAAGAAGAATTGTGTACGCTGGTCCGGGAGCACCTAAATCCTAAGGAAAGCATTTTGATGGCGAGATATCTGTCAGCGGTAGGAGGGCCAGGAAGTGGCAAGCTACATCGCTGAACTTAAGGCGCCTCGCAGGACTTTGCGAATTTGAGGGATTCCTAGAACAAATGCTTAGAGACTTTTTTGTACTGGGCATTGGCCATGAGGTAATCCTTCTCCAACTGTTGACTGTTGAAACTCCGAATCTAAGTAAAGCCCTAACGATAGCGCAGGCATTTATGTCCACCAGTGATAACACCAAACAGATTTCGCAGAGTAAAGAGGTTTCGGCCAGTACTGTGCACAAAGTAACGTCGTCTTCGAGCAGGAATATACATGGCAGGACGTACACGCCGGCTGCTGCTGCCCGACCTCAGATGACCCAGAGTCCGCCATCAATCGTAAATGTGAGGCAGTTAACACCTTGTTGGAGCTGTGGAGGTGATCATCAGGCCCCATCAATGCCGCTTCAAGCACTATGCGTGCAATGGTTACAGAACAATGGGACACCTCCAGCGAATGTGCAGACGAGCTGCAAACCCTGCAAACCACCAGGTTGCAGAGGAAGATCGATCCACTATGGATGAGACTGAATTGGAGACTCGTACCGAGGAAGCAGAAGTGTACGGGGTACACACATTCACCACAAAATGTCCACCAATAATGTTGAAAGTTGAACTGGACGCGGGTGCGAGTCAGTCCATAATGAGTAAAAAGGCCTCCGACAGGCTGAGAGTCAAAAAGGCACACAGGCCCAAGCTCAGCCCCATTCACACCAAACTAAGGACTTACACCAAGGAACTAATCCCTGTAATTGGCAGTGCAGAAGTCAAAGTCTCCTATGATAGAGCAGTACACAAACTCCCGCTATGGATCGTGCCAGGGGATGGCCCCATGTTGTTTGGCAGAAGCTAGCTGGAACTGGGACGACATCCGAGCGCTTTCGTCCGTCGACGAAGCCTCATGTGTCCAGGTTCTGAGCAGGTTTCCATCATTCGAGCCAGGTATTGGAAGCTTCTCGAGGGCGAAAGTGCAGATCCATTTGGTTCCCGGTATGCCACCACAAGGCACAGGCGGTACTATATTTGATGCGTGAGAAAGTGGAAATTGAGCTGGACAGGCGGCAACGAGAAGGCATCGAGAAGGTGGAATTCAACGAGTGGGCCAGTCTGATTGTCCCGGTACTCAGAGGACGGCAGGGTCAGAATTTGTGGGGAATATAAAGTAACGATTAATCGTTTTTCACAACAGGACCAATACCCGCTACCCAAGGCAGACGACCTATTTGCGACCCTGGCTGGAGGAAAAACATTCACCAAGCTAGACCTGACCTCGGCCTACATGATGCAGGAGCTGGAGAAATCTTCGAAAGACCTCACCTGCATTAACATGCACAAAGGTCTGTTCATCTATAACCGGTGCCCGTTCGGGATTCGATCAGTCGCGGCAATCTTCCAACGGAACATGGAGAGCCTGCTAAAGTCGGTTTCTCGCACCATGGTTTTCCAGGACGACATATTGGTCACAGGTTGGGACACCATTGAGCACTTGAAGAATCTGGAGGAGGTTTTTCGACGGTTGGATCGCGCGGGACTCGGGTTGAAACGCTCGAAGTGTGTTTTCTTGGCGCCGGAGGTCGAGTTCTTGGGAAGAAGAATCGCAGCAGACGGCAACAGACCCACCAACGCCAAGACGGAGGCCATCAAGAACACGCCGAGACCACAGAACGTGACGGAGCTGCGGTCGTTCCTGGGAATCCTTAACTATTTCGGCAATTTCTTACCTAGGGTAAGCACCCTGCTAGAACCCCTACATGTGCTACTGCGCAAGGGAGACGACTGGGTCTGGGGGAATTCACAAGAGGCTGCCTTTTAAGAAAGCCAGAAATCTGTTGTGTTCAAACAAACTGCTTGTCCTGTATGACCCTTGTAAATGTTTAGTGCTAGCTTGCGATGCGTCGTCATACGGGGTCAGGTGTGTGTTACAACAGGCTAACAAATCGGGGATTTTGCAACCGGTCGCTTATGCGTCCAGGAGTTTGTCCAAGACCGAAAGGGCCTGCAATATGATTGAAAAAGAGGCTCTGGCGTGCGTTTATGGGGTAAAGAAAATGCACCAATACTTACTTGAGCTTGAAACTGAACACAAGCCGCTCATATCACTGTTCTCTGAGAGCAATTAACATCAATGCCTCTGCCCGCATCCAAAGATGGGCGCTCACGCCGTCAGCATACAACTATGTAATCCGCCACAGACCGGGCACAGAGAACTGCACTGATGCTCTCAGTCGGCTGCCATTGCCCACCACCGGGTTGGAAATGGCACAGCCAGCGGACTTGCTCATGGTAATGGATGCATTTGAAAACGAAAAGTTCCCCGTTACAGCCCGCCAGATTAGGATCTGGACCAGCCAGGATCCTTTACTGTCCTTGGTTAAAAACTGTCCTCCATGGGAGCTGGTCTAGCATCCCAGCGGAGATGCAGGAGGCAATTAAGCTGTTTCACAGGCGCAAAGATGAAATGTCCCTGCAGGCGGACTGTCTGTTGTGGGGCAATCGCGTGGTCTTGAAAGGCAGAGATACGTTCATATGTGACCTACACAGCACCCACCCAGGCATTGTAATGATGAAAGCCCTAGCCAGATCCCATGTGTGGTGGCCCGGCATCGACTCAGATTTAGAGTCATGCGTGCGCCAGTGCAACACTTGCTCTCAGCTGAGCAATGTACCCAGAGAGACACCGCTAAGTTTGTGGTCGTGGCCCTCCAAACCGTGGTCGAGGATCCACGTTGACTATGCGGGCCCATTTCTAGGCAAAATGTTCTTGGTTGTCGTGGATGCTTACTCAAAATGGATTGAATGTGCAATAATGTCTGTAATCACGTCCACGGCCACTATTGAAAGTCTATGAGCCATGTTTGCCACGCACGGCCTGCCCGATGTCCTAGTCAGTGACAAGTTGCCGTGTTTCACCAGTGCTGAATTCAAGGAATTCATGACCCGCAATGGGATCAAACATGTCACATATGCCCAGTTCAAGCCCGCATCCAACGGCCAGGCAGAATGGGCAGTTCAGACCATCAAGCAAAGCTTGAAACGTGTGTCGGAAGGCTCCCTGCAGTCCCGGCTGTCCCGAGTGCTGCTCAGCTACTGCACCAGACCCCACTCACTCACCGGGGTTCCCCCAGCTGAGCTGCTCATGAAAAGGGCGCTCAAAACAAGGCTCTCTCTTGTCCACCATGATCACGTCGAGGGCAGGCAGCATCAACGAAGTGTCCACCATGATCGCGCAAATTTGTCACGCGATATTGAGGTCAATGATCCTGTGTTGTTTGTACTCAATTATGGACATGGTCCCAAATGGCTCGCTGGCACATTCATAGCCAAAGAGGGGTGTTTCAGGTCAAATTGGTCAATGGACTAATGTGCAGAAAACATTTGGACCAAATCAAATTGCGGTTCGCCAACAGCTACTAACAACCCGAAGAAGACACCCTCCATCACACACACACAAGTGGCAACTGACATCATGGTTGACAATGAAGCTGAACTCACCAACCCCAGCAGCCCAGTGAAAAACTAACTAACTCACCCACACCCGCATTTGTACCGAGACGATCGACAAGGGAGCGAAAAGCCCCAGATCGTCTCATGTCGTAAATAAGTGTACAATTGACTTCACGGGGGAGTGATGTTATGTATTTAACCCTTGGCAACCTGTATCACACCACCACCAGAGGGCCTACCTGTTGGATCCCGGCATCCCTTGGGAGCACTGTATATAAGCAGGTCTCCCACTAGGTACCTGCACTCTGGAGTCTCATTAAAGAAGCTAAGGTCACACTTGCTCATTGTACACAGTACTCCGTTTCATCCTTTATTATGAACGTATCAGATGGAATTCCTGCTGGGGCACTAAAATATGGCGGAGAGGCGCTGTTGGCGCGGATACATGACCTCATCTCTCTCATTTGGAGGGAGGAGACCATGCCGGGGTATTTCAGAGATGCAGTGATCGTGTCCATTTTTAAAAAGGGGAACAAATCTGACTGGCAACTACAGGGGAATCTCCCTGCTATCAACCACTGGGAAGGTTGTCGCTAGAGTTCTCCTCAACCGTCTTCTCCCTGTGGCCGAGGAGTTCCTCCTGGAGTCACAGTGCGGATTTTGTCCCCTACGGGGAACAACGGACATGATCTTTGTGGCGTGACAGCTGCAGGAAAAATGTAGGGAGCAGCGCCAGTCCTTATACATGGCCTTTTTCGATCTTACAAAGGCCTTTGACACTGTCGACCGTGAGGGCTAATGGAGCGTCCTCTTCCATTTTGGATGCCCCCAAAATTTTGTTAACATCCTTCGCCTGCTCCACGACGACATGCAGGCCGTGATCCTTACCAGCGAATCCATTACAGACCAAATCTACATCTGGACCAGGGTCAAACAGGGCTGCGTCATCGCTCCAGCCCTCTTCTCAATCTTCCTCACTGCCATGCTCCACCTCACAGTCAACAAGCTCCCCGCTGGAGTGGATCTAAACTACAGAACCAGTGGGAAGCTGTTCAACCTTTTGCCGTCTCCAGGCCAGGTCCAAGACCACTCCAACCTCTGTTGTCGAGCTACAGTACGCGGACGACGCCTGCGTCTACGCACATAGAGAGGCTGAACTCCAGGACAAAGTCAATGTATTCACCGAGGCATATGAAAGCATGGGCCTTATGCTTAACATCCGTAAGACAATGATCCTCCACCTCGCCGCATAGCACTGCCCCCCCAGTCATCAAGATCCACGGCACGGCCCTGGACAACGTGGACCACTTCCCATACCTCGAGAGACTCTTGTCAACAAAGGCAGATATTGATGCGGAGATTCAACATCGCCGCCAGTGCAGTCTTTGGCCGCCTGAGGAAAAGTGTGTTCAAAGACCAGGCTCTCAAACCTACCACCAAGCTCATGGTCTACAGGGCTGTAGTAATACCTGCCCTCCTGTTTGGATCAAAGGCATGGACCATGTACAGAAGACACCTCAAGTCGCTGGAGATATATCACCAACGATGTCTCCGCAAGATCCTGCAAATCCCCTGGGAGGACAGGCGCACCAACATCAGCGTCCTCGCCCAGGCTAACATCTCCAGCATTGAAGCACTGACCACACTCGATCAGCTTCGCTGGGCAGGCCACATTGTTCGCATGCCAGACATGAGACTCCCTAAGCAATTGCTCTATGTGGAGCTCCTTCACGGCAAACGAGCCAAAGGTGGCAGTGGAAACGTTACAAGGACATCCTCAAAGTCTCCCTGGTAAAGTGCGACATCAACACTGACACCTGGGAGACCCTGGCCGAAGACCGTTCTAGGTGGAGAAAGTGCATCTGGGAGGGCATTGAGCCGCGAGCGTGAAGAGATCAGGCGCAGGCAGCGGAAGGAGCATGCGGCAAACCAGTTCCACCTCCCTACCCTTCCCCCGACAAATGTCTGTCCCACCTGTGACAGAGTCTGTGGCTCTCATATTGGACTGTTCAGCCACCAAAGAACTCACTTTAGGAGTGGATGCAAGTCTTCCTCGATTCCGAGGGACTGCCTATCATGACAGGTGTTTGATGTCCCTCAACTAATTTAGCTTAATTTCTTATTCAACTGCCCCAAATGGTGCTTCCCGAAACAAGACTGGGTGAGGATTCTGCAAGCAGAGAATATCAATTTACAGTCTATCTGGCAGTGAAAAACAAACTCTCCTGGACTTTTAGATAATGCAACAAATCTAGTGTTCAGAACTAGGTGGACCTGCCACAGATTTAGTACCGAAATATTGCCCATGATGTATAAAAATATTCTTTTATTGTTCCGTGTATGGAATTCTCTACCACAGGAGGCTGTGGAGGCCAAGTCACTGAATATATTTAAGAGGGAGATCGATAGGTTTCTAGACACAAAAGGCATCGAGGGGTATGGGGGAAAAGCGGGAATATGGTGTTGAGATAGAGGATCAGCCATGATCATATTGAATGGCGATGCAGCCTCGAAGGGCCGAATGGCCTACTGCTATTTTCTATGTTTCTATATTACTTACAACAGTGACCAAAAGTACTTAATTGGCTGGAAAGCACTTTGAAATGTCCGATGGTCATGAAAGGCACTATATAAATGCCAAAAATCATCAATAATTCGATAAGACATCCTGTCCACCATTGCTTTAAGGATTGGGAACTGGTTACTGGTTACATGGGGGAGGGGACAAGGGATGGTGGTGTGTGCCGAGACACCAGGCTGGTTACATGGGGGAGGGGACAAGGGATGGTGGTGTGTGCCGAGACACCAGGCTGGTTACGTGAGTGATGATGCAGCAGTTGTGGCTGAAGATCAGCTGCTGTTTTCTATTTATTTCTTCTTAAAGGACAATCCCACCTTACTTGTAAATTATATAGACTCCACTTCTGAAACTCTTTACTTGCTTCACCCACCTCCCCACAAACACAACTCCACTTTGCTCAACACTCTGCCGCACATATCCTGCCCCCCCCCCCCCACCATAAATCCTTTCATGGCTTTGCCCACCCCCAGTCTCGTCAGTCTCCTCCAGCCCTATTTTCCTTCCAGTATGCTCCATTGCTCTGACCTCTGACCCCAGCCTTCTGCACACCCTCCCCCTCTCTTTGCATCACCAATGGTGGCAGACCCTCTAGCCCCCTTGATCCCGCTCTCTGGGACTTGAAATTTTAAATGTGTGGTATTGGAGAACAAAGGCTGTAGTAAGAACATAAGGGCCAGGAGCAGGAGTCGGCCATTCGGCCCCTCGAGCCTGCTCCGCCATTCAATGAGATCATGGCTGATCTTCGACCTCAACTCCACTTTCCTGCCCGATCTCCATATCCCTCGATACCCCTGGACTCCAAAAATCTATCGATCTCAGCCTTGAATATATTCAGAGACTCAGCATCCACAGCCCTCTGGGGCAGAGAATTCCGAAAGATTCACCACCCTCTGAGTGAAGAAATTCCTCCTCATCTTGGACCTAAATGGCTGACCCCTTATCTTGAGATTGTGACCCCTGGTTCTAGACACTCCAACCAGGGGGAAACATCCTCCCTGCATCTACCCTGTCAATCCCCCTCGGAATCTTGTATGTTTCATAGAAATATAGAAAATAGGTGCAGGAATAGGCCATTCGGCCCTTCGAGCCTGCACCATCATTCAATGAGTTCATGGCTGAACATGCAATTTCAGTACCCCATCCCTATAGAAACATTCAATGAGATCACTGCTCATTTTCTAAACTCCAGAGTTTCGGCCCAATCTACTCAATCTCCCCTCATAGGCCAGTCCTCTCATTCCAGGAATCAATCTAGTGAACCTCTGGTGCACCGCCTCCAAGGCAAATATATCCTTCCTTAGATAAGGAGACCAAAACTGTGCACATTACTTCAGGTGTGGTCTCACCAAGGCCCTGTACAATTGTAGCAAGACTTCTTTACTCTTATACTGCACTCCCCTTGCAATAAAGGACAACATGACATTTGCCTTCCTTATTGCTTGCTGTACCTGCATGCTCACTTTCTGTGTTTCTTGCACAAGGGACACCCAAATCTCTCTGAATACCAACATTTAAAAGTTTCTCAGCATTTAAAAAATACTGTGTTTTTCTATTGTAGGTCAGCAAGGACAGGGGTGATGGGTGAGCAGGAATTGGAGTGGGATGGGATAGGGGCAGCCGAGTATGTGGCTGAGCTGAAGTTTAGAGGGTGGAGAATGTAGTCCAGCCAGATCTGGTGATGAATGGCTATACCAGTTATGTGTCAGACACAGTCTGCACCACTTGGACTTGAGGGAGCAAAAATGGTGGCCATACCAGGGGGGACCAACTGGGATGGGAGAGAAAATGAAATGGTTGTGCCGGGACAAAGGTGGACCTAAGGGATTAGTTAAGCAGATCAGTGGGTGATGCAATATTGTGGCAAAAGATGAGCCAAATTCTAGGCAGTTGGATTTAGAAAGTGCGATTGTAAATGATCAATCTAATATTACAATCTAGTTAACCCTGGCAGATCCATGCCACGATTTCTATCAGCACTTGAACCAAAGAATTGCACAAATAGTTCATCACCTGTACCTATACTTAGCGAATCACAGAATGGTTACAGCACGGAAAGAGGCCATTCGGCCCATCGAGCCCGTGCCGGCTCTCTGCAAGAGCACCTCAGCCAGTCCCACTCCCCCGCCCGACACATTTTTTTCCTTCAGGTACTTATCCAATTTTGAAAGCCACGATTGAGTCTGCCTCCACCACCCTCTCAGGCAGCGCACTCCAGATCCTAACCACTCGCTGCGTAAAAACGTTTTCCCTCGTGTCGCCTTTGGTTCTTCTGCCAATCGCCTTAAATCTGTGTCCTCTGGTTCTCAATCTTTCCACCAATATAACCTTCAATCCCATTCTTCTTCTTAGGCAGTCCTCCGGAGTCGAGGATGAATTGTCCCATTCTTAGTCGATGAATGTCAGCGTACCTGTCTGACTGGAATAGGCTGGTGACAGTGGGCTGGTCCCATTGCTGATGGCACCTCATTCCTAATTAGTAAATCATGGTAATATGAAGTCCCAATGCTGTTTGTAACTCAGACTTGCAGGCTTTAGATGGGTAAGCATGAATGCTGACAGGCTGGACCATAGTGTAACCATCTCTCTCCAAGAGACCAAGATGCACTGGCTCAGTCTTCAAACAGAATATCTACAGAAAAATTAATAATAGATTGGCAACGATCTCCCCACTTTGTGAAATCAGTATGGTCTATTCCTTTAAAGAAAGAAAGACTTGCATTTATATAGAGCCTTTCACGACCACCAGATGTCCCAAAGCACATTACAGCCAATGAAGTACATTTGAAGTGTCGTCACTGTTGCAAAGTGGGAAACGCAGCAGCCAATTTGCGCTCAGCAAGCTCCCTCCAGCAGATAATGACCAGATAATCTGTTTTGCTTATGTTGATTTGAGGGATAAATATTGGCTCTTCTTCGAAATAGTGCCGCAGGATCTTTTATGTTGACCTGGGAGAACAGACAGGGCTTCAGTTTAACATCTCATCCGAAAGACGGCACCTTTGACAGTACAGCACTCCCTCAGCACTGCACTGGAGTGGGACCTGAACCCACAATCCTTTTGACTCCGAGGCGAGGGTGCTGCCCACTGAGCCACGGCTGGCACAGCTTTACGCCATCTAATAGAATTTTTATTATTGCCAACCTGTTTCCACTCTGCCCTGTTGCAAGTTGGTAGTTAGAATAATCCGGAGCGGATCAAGGCCCTTCCCAATATCGTTCCGAATCAGTCAATGGGATTGGTCTCTTGTTCCACAGAATTCATCTCCCCGGGATGTCTTCCAGGAGATGGAACAGGGGGAGCATGCTCTGTTCCATCCAGTAGCCTACAGTGGGAGGTTGATATAAAATAACTATGGAAGTGGGATTGCAACTGATCCCTCAGAATGGGAGTGCAGCTCTTTACAGTGAGAGCTGGCAGGCCTGTATCTGGCTTATCAAAATGTGTAGCATTGTGTTATATATACTATCTACTATATCCAGAGACGAGCACATAATATAGGCTGACACTCCAGTGCAGTGCTGAGAGAGTGCTGCACTGTTGGAGGTGCCGTCTTTCGGATGAGACGTTAAACCGAGGCCCCATCTGCCCTCTTGGGTGGATGTAAAAGATCCCACGGCACTATTTCGAAGAAGAGCAGGGGAGTTATCCCCGGTGTCCTGGCCAATATTTATCCCTCAATCAACATCAGTAAAACAGATTATCTGGTCATTATCACATTACTATTTGTGGGAGCTTGCTGTGCGCAAATTGGCTGCTGCATTTCCCACGTTACAACAGTGACTACACTCCAATAAATACTTCAGTGGCTGTAAAGCGCTTTGGGACGTCCAGCGGTCGTGAAAGGCTCTATATAAATACATGTCTTCCTTTTATATGAAACAGGTATTGTTCAATGATACATTTTACATCGTTATTTTACAGATTCAGTGAAATAATAAGCAAACGCAAACCTTTTAAACATAGCTTCGTGTCAATCAGCACCAGACTCTCTCAGGGTTTTAGCAATTGCAGTGTAATGATGAAGAGATTAAAAAAGACATTCATCCAAAATGACATTTAACCACATTAGTTGGTTGGTGGTTACAAAGGACATTGTTGGACAAGGCTCAGTGATGTGGAATTAACATTATATTCACTTTTTGAAATGTGTTTCATGCAGAAGGACCCCCAGGTCCCTCTGTACTGCAGCATTTTGTAATCTCTCTCTCTTTAAATAATAATTTTGCTTTTTTTATTTTTCCTGCCAAAGTGGATAATCTTTCACATTATACTGTACTCCATCTGCACACAAAGGTCCTCGACCAGCCTGTCCTCACTGCACAGCACTGCCCTGAACACCGTGAACCACTTCCCATATCTCGGGAGCCTCCTATCAACAAGAGCAGGCATTGACGACGAGATCCAACACTGCCCCCAGTGTGCTAGTGCAGCCTTCGGCCACCTGAGAAAAAGGGTGTTTGAAGACCAGGCCCTCAAATCTGTCACCAAACTCATGGTCTACAGGGCTGTAGTAATACCCGCCTTCCTGTATTGCTCAGAGACATGGGCCATGTACAGTAGACACCTCAAGTCGCCGGGAAAATATCACCAACGATGTCTCCGCAAGATCCTACAAATCCCCTGGGAGGACAGACGTACCAATATCAGCGTCCTCGTCCAGGCCAACATCCCCAGCATTGAAGCACTGACCACACTTGATCAGCTCCGCTGGGTAGGTCACATAGTCCGCATGCCAGACACGGGACTCCCAAAGCAAGCGCTCTACTTGGAGCTCCTTCACGGTAAATGAGCCAAAGGTGGGCAGCGGAAATGTTACAGGGACACCCTCAAAGCCTCCCTGATAAAGTGCAACATCCCCACTGACACCTGGGAGTCCCTGGCCAAAGACCGCCCTAAGTGGAGGAAGTGCATCCGGGAGGGCGCTGAGCACCTCGAGTCTCAACGCCGAGAGCATGCAGAAATTGAGCGCAGACAGCGGAAAGAGTGTGCGTTAAACCTGTCCCACCCACCCCTTCCCTCAACGCCTATCTGTCCCACCTGTGGCAAAGTCTGTGACTCTCGTATTGGACTGTTCAGCCACCAAAGAACTCACTTCAGGAGTGGAAGCAAGTCTTCCTCGATTCCGAGGGACTGCCCATGATGATGATGACTGCATCTGCCAAATGTTTGTCCACTCACTTAGCCTGTCCATATCCCTTTGCAGATTCTTTGTGTCCCCCTCACAATTTGCTTTCCCACCCATCTTTGTATCATCAGCAAACTTGGCTACATTACACTCGGTCCCTTCATCCAAGCATTAATATAGATTGTAAATAGTTGAGGCCCCAGCACCGATCTCTGTGGTACCCCACTAGTTACCGTTTGCCAATCGGAAAATTACCCATTTATCCCGACTGTCCGTTTTCTGTTAGTTAGCCAATCCTCTATCCATGCTAATATATTACCCCCAACCCCGTGAGCTGTTATCTTGTGCAGTAACCTTTTATGTGGTACCTTATCGAATGCCTTCTGGAAATCCAAATACACCACATCCTCTGGTTCCCCTTTATCTACTCTGCTTGTGACATCTTCAAAGAACTCCAACAAATTTGTCAAACATGATTTCCCTTTCATAAAAACCATACTGACTCAGCTTGACTGTATTATGCTTTTCCAAATGCCCTGCTACTGCTTCCTTAACAGTGGACTCCAGCATTTTCCCAATGGATGGGCTGGCCCAGAAATTTTCCTTTCCATTAGATTCCTCCCCAACTGATCGGAACTCAGTTCTGATCCGTTGCACAGGGCATTAACATTCAGCTGGGGAACCATTTCAGGGGTAAAGAAGTTTCTCCTGAATTCCCTATTGGATCTATTAGTCACTACCTTATATTTATGAGTTTATTTTGGTCTCTCCCACAAGTGGAAACAGTTTCTCTATATCTGTCCTATCAAACCCTTTCATAAGTTTAAAGACCTCAGTCAGGTCGCCGCTGTTTATTTGTAAATCGCCATTTTCTGGAGAATTCTGGGGTTTCTTGCTGTCGTTGGAAGAGTTCCACTGTCTCAACATAGTAACAAATTAGAGTTGTCAAAGGGTGTAATCTTAGGTGTAATTATTGCAGGCTTATAGGCAAATTACAGCTGTGAGAGGCAACCCCACCGTGTATTGTACACACGGTGATGGGCTCTGCTGACTTGTGCGTGACTAATTTAGCTGGGCAGCTGTGATGATGTCATTAACCACGAGAGCAGTGGTTAAATCGTTTTTGAATATGAGCAGAACGTTGAGATTGAGGAGTTTGCTTACTCCAGCTATTAGTAAACATTATATTTTAAAATCATTTTAAATGTTCCTTGTTATCTACTCTTTATTTAAAAAAAAAGATGAATCTGCAACTGGTGAAGTCATCATCACAGACGGTCCCTCGAGTCGAGGATGACTTGCTTCCATGTCAAAAAGTTCACAGGTGTTTCAATGATAGACCTAAAATTCCAGGTCCGAACTAAATCTTGAAGGGTGGAAGATGCCTGTGGGTGGATTTTTTTAACGTGGGGTGGCCGTTGCACACCAGCCATCACACGGGCTTGACAGAGCCAGGTCTTGGTCCAGTGGCAAGGATTAACCAAGACAACTGGACACTAGCTCTGCTGTATGGACCTAGTGCGCACAGATTACGCAGTGTGGGCTGGGCCGTGCTGCCCCTGGGCGCTCGCCTCTCCTGGGCCCCTAACACGTCCCTCTACAGTCTCTCGCCGCTCCTTCGCCCCGTCCTCGCCACTCCTGCTGTACCTGTCCACGCTCCAATCACCGACCTGGACCTTCATGATGTCGCTCTTCACCGCCGTTGCTCTCCTGCTCCAGCACGTGCTGCTCCCTGGAGTGGTACACCGCCACGCTGCTCATTCCGCTTCCCGGCCTGCTCCGATGGTGCTCACAGGCCGGGGGTCGCACAGAGAGAGACAGTGATGTACTGACAGTATAGGGTCCAGTTATTTGAGGCGGGACAGGCTTGTCTTGATCAATTCAGTGCAACGGAGGATATATTATGGTGTCAGCCAGCGTTCAGTGGGCAGCACACTCTCCTCTGGGTCAGAAGGTTGTGGGTTCAAGTCCCACTCCAGGGACTTGAGCACAAAGGCTGACATTCCAGTGCAGCACTGAGGGAGCACTGCACTGTCGGAGGTGCTGTCTTTTGGATGAGACGGTAAACTGAGGCCACGTCTGCTCTCTCAGGTGAATGTAAAAGATCCCGTGGCGCTCTTTTGAAAATGAGCAGGGGAGTTCTCCCCGGTGTCCCGGGGCCAATATTTATCCCTCAATCAACATCACTAAAACAGAATATCTGGTCATTATCACAGTACTGCTTGTGGGAGCTTGCTGTGTGCAAATTGGCTGCCGCATTTCCTACATTATAACAGTGACCACACTCCAAAAGTACTTCATTGGCTGTAAAGTGCTTTGGGATATCCTGAGGTTGTGAAAGGCGCTATATAAATGCAAGTCTTTCTTTTCTCAATCTCAAAATAAGCTGCTTAACCCATCCTCTGCTCTCTGTTCTCTAATCTCTTTATCCATACAGCTCCTTCCTCTTTAGTATCATGTGCCTTGATGGTCACCACAGATCTTGTGTGTGACCACCTTAGCCAATGCCTTCTGAAAATTCATATATACAACATCCTCCATTATTCTGCCATTCACACCCTATCTAGACTAATCTTTTATAACTTCTGCCATTCCCATCTGAATTCGGCCCATCGGCCCTTTTTGTCTCTCAAATCTCTCCTGTCTTCCACCCTATCACAGACCTTCCCTTTTGTTCTTTCCTCCCCTCCCCGTTTCAGTGCTCGTCAAGAATCCGTTCATCTCGAACTTTGCCAGTTCTGACAAAGGGTCACAGACCCGAAACGTTAACTCTGTTTCTCTCTCCACAGATGCTGCCTGACCCGCTGAGTATTTCCAGCATTTTCTGTTTTTACACATCATTCCCTATAAGCTCTTTGCAAAATATCCATTTTTTCCCCCCCCTGCACTACTCGGATTATTGCTGTTGCTGTTTAACAATATGGTGATGCACTTTGCCGCTGGCTCAGCACATTTAACCAATGAGTAACAGAGCCCGAGAACCAAGGCAGTGCCAGGTTTGATCGCCAGTCCATTCTGAATGAGCGGACCTCACGGGGGCACAGTGTGCTGCCAATGTTCTCAATGTTCTTGAGGTTGGAGAGCGGGAAATCAGACAGTGCCCCTGCTCCTTATGGCTATGTAGCAACTTCTGTTGGCAGTGTGAATGTGTGGCCATGAGAGGAGGACACGATCAGGCTTGGCTTTAATGCTCTCCTCAGTTGAAATTCCCGCCGACACTCACTGTCGAGGCTTGCACATGTCTAACGGACATTTTGTCGAGGTACTGAGGCTTGGCAGTGTCTATAGGACTGGAGGAAGTTAAATGGTGTGGCGCATTGAGCTTATATGGAAAGGCCCCTTTACACAGACTCTACACAAGAGCTGAAAAGACTTGCAAAGCAAAGAACTTGAAAGTACAGCAAAGGGGGGAGGGGGGGGAAATGGTGACACCAATTGCGACAAAATTGCCCTCCTCTACAAACAACTTTGTTGACCTTCCACATGCACTTTTATAACTAGGACACGTAACGTTATCAGATGTAACTTTCTGATGGAAAGCTTAGGCATTCACCATATTTTGTTAGTAATTCCATATCAGGAGAGTGACCAACTAATATAGTTATTAGTGCAACCCCTCTGCCCTGTTATGAGATGAGGAGAAAGTGTTCTCATTGAAGCATACAAAATTCTTGCAGGGCTTGACGGAGTAGATGCAGGGAGGATGTTTCCCCTGGCTGGAGAGTTTAGAACCAGGGGTCACAGTCTCAAAATAAGGGGCCGGCCATTTAGGACTAAAAACAGGACAAAAGATGTGCACTTACCTTTTGGTCGAATGCTCGCCAGAGATCCCGGACTCGAGGCCTCCTCTTATTGCGCAATGGAACACGTTCACGTTGGGACGTCCGTAGGAGTCACATGGGCTGGACACCCAATCATATAATGTATTTTCTCATTCATAGTAATAGGAGTTTTGTAAATCCGAAAATTCTATTACTATGAATGAGAAACACCCCCAAACATCCAAACACTACATAAAACATTTAAAAAACACCTCACATAAATACACTATAAAAATTAAAGTTGATGGAAATGTTTTTGAAAAAAAAATTTGCCGATTTTTTTTTTAACAGTTTTAATTATGGTTTAAAATTAAATTACCTGAGTGGGCAGGGTTTTTTAACATAAAATAAAATGTTAAAATACATATTTAATATGTTTTTGATATGATTTTAAACTCTTATGCTGGTAAAAGTAGGCTATGCGTCTATTTTAAGGACATTCACAGGGCAAGAGATGGGCAAATAGCCCAATCTCTGCCGTGGAAATGCCCTCGCTCCTGAAATATGGAGGATCTGTCAAGCCAGAAACTTGACGGATCAGAAAAGCTGATATTCAGTGCATGCGCATTGTGTGTCGAAAACCGATTTTTCCCATGCCTTCCCGGGTCCGAGAAACTCCGTATGGAGTCCATTAAGGTAAGTTTATTTTTAACACTATTCAAAAAAAAAACTTTTTTCTCCAGAACATTTAATTTAATTCCATTTCTATTGCTTTTAAATAAGTGAGTTTTTTTAATTTGATGTATTGTGTTTTGTTTGTTTTTGGGGGTATTCCCATTCATGGTAATGGGAGCTCCATACAAACAGAACTCACCATTACTATGAATGAGAATACTACATTGTGATTGGTGGTCCAGGCCCACATGATCCCAGGACGCCCGTACGCTCCTGGAATATGTGGGCCCACTCGCTGAGCTACACTTCTCTGCCTCGGAGTGCCACCAGGAACACCCGGTACTTTCGGAATTTTGTTTGTGGTTGGAGGCCTCCGCCCGCAGGAAGCCTCTGACTAGAGTTTCTGGGCCCTTTTGTTAACTTTACCATTTCTCAGCTGGGTGAGGAGAGACTGAATGAACATATCGAGCAGAGTGGGAAAAGGCCATTCGGCCCATCAAACCAACACCAGTTAGGTTCTGTCTATGCTTATACCAGCATAACAAAAAGTTAGTATGCAGGTACAGCAAGTAATTAGGAAGGCAAATGGAATATTGGCCTTTATTGCAAGGGGGATAGAGTATAAAAGTAGGGAAGACTTGCTACAACTGTACAGGGTGGTGGTGAGACCACACCTAGAGTACTGTGTATAGTTTTGGTCTCCTTATTTAAGGAGGAACATATTTGCATTGGAGGCAGTTCAGAGAAGGTTCACGTGGTTGATTCCTGAGATGAAGGGTTGTCTTATGAAGAAAGGTTGAGCAGGTTGGGCCTGTACTCATTGGAGTTTAGAAGAATGAGAGGTGATCTTATTGAAAGTATAAGATTCTGAGTTTGCTGGACAGGGTAGATGCAGAGAGGCTGTTTCCCATCGAGGGGGAATCTAGAACTAGGGGGCATAGTTTCAGAATAAGGGGGTCACACATTTAAAACAGAGACGAGGAGGAATTTCTTCTCTGAGGGTTGTGAATCTTTGGAATTCTCTACCCCAGAGAGCTGTGGAGGTTGGGGCATTGAATATATTTAGGGTAGAAATAGACAGATTTTTGAACGATAGGGGAGTGAAGGGTTATGGGGAGAGGGCAATATATCGGCCGTTCCTTCATCGTCACTGGTCACAATCCTGGAACTCCCTCCCTAACAGCACTGTGGGAGCACCTTCACCACATGGACTGCAGCGGTTCAAGAAGGCGGCTCACCACCACCTTCTCGAGGGCAATTAGGGATGGGCAATAAATGCCGGCCTTGCCAGCGACGCCCACATCCCAGGAACGAATATAACAATGTTATTGGCTTGTTTGTTGATCCCTGTGCTTTGGTGTAGCACCTTGGGACATCTTTCTATCACTGAGGGCAATCTTTATCAGGGCAAGTCATGGTCGAGTAAAGAGCGAGAACGGTTGCAATTGTTTTTCCAGTTTTTATTGAGTGAAAATCTCAAACCCTTGCATCAGTCATGCAGAACCAATCAAATAAATAAAACACATATATTAAATTTCTAACAGCACTAGATTCAAGTGGAAAAATATTCAGTTATCAATAACATAGGTGCCGAGGGGTCATATTCAAGTATTGGAGAACATTTTTTCCAAACCATATATAAAAAATTGAGTCGTCTCCATGTATAGAGCAATGTACATCATGTATGGATCACGCTCCCTCCACAGAGAAAAAAAATTACACAAATCCATATGATCTAGAGATGGCTTCTTATCCTAGTGTGCAATATATATTACAAAGGCTAGAATTCTCTTTTTGCTACATTGTAATTTTTCCTTTTTTTTTCATCTCCAAGATATCGATCCAGTTTTAGTTAAATTAACAGTAAAATGATCATTCGCTTCAGCAGCTTTGACTATTTAAAAGATCTGGAGGTGGTTTCTGTCTGGTTGTACATTATTATTATTTTCTTTTCTCTTCGTATTCTGGTAGACTATCTACACAATGCCATCTGGCAAACATCTGGGGATGTGTTACCCGTTTTTCAAAACATCACAGGAGAAAGGAAACAAACAAACTTAACAGCTTCGGACTTGAACATGCTCTATGTATTAAAAAAAATGACACACGCCAAGTTAATCCAAGTGCAGACACTGCCTCCCCGCTCTAAGCAATTTACAGGTATTTTTTTTTCTTTTCAAATCACATATTGTTTCGGAAAAAAAATAAAATTAAAATAAACAGAATTAATATTGCCTGCCCCTTGTCTGACTTTTAAATATAACCCACTTATCGGAGAGGCCGCGCAATAAAGAGCACACAAAATAAAACTGAGGGATAACAGTATTAAATTAACTAGCAAATTAATATTCATAGGAAACCTAAGTTAATTCACGTTCTACAAAATTCAAGTTAAACCTGAACCAAACTCCGTGTCAGTGCTAACAGTCTATGGCCTTATTGTTCAAAACGCCGTGTTACACTTTCATCTCTAAAGGAATTGCACACAAAAAATAAACCTACGGGCTATTCCAGAATTATTATTTTTTTAACAAAAGAAATCCTTCAAATACAACATATGATGTTTGTTATTATTCCCGTGCCTTTAACCCTGTGAGACATGGTGGGCTTGTTTTTGTTTGGGGAGGCGGTTCTTCAGCAGCAGCTTTAGTTAAATATTAAATTCCTGTCGACATGATGCTTGTGCAAAAAAAAATGAAAAAACGTACACAACGTGGGATGGTACAGAGCACAAGGAGAGTGAGGAACATACACACACAGGGTAGGTCTCTGCAGCACACAGTGACTACAATGGGAAACATTACAATCCTGCTTTACTTCATGATCTGGTGCGGAAAAGGCAACTGCTGTCCTCAAAGGGTTAACGCTACAGTTACAGTTCGGGGCCCCCGGGGCAAGAATAATGCGGGGCAAGTCATTCTTCAAACCAGAGTATGATGTACTAGGAAGGAATCGCTATTTGACACGGACCAGCTCGTGGTCTGTGTGTGTGCTTGCATCTGATCCAGAAGTCGAGCCCTCCCTAAATAATTCTTCACCACAATGCCATCTCGCTAACGTTTTTAAAAGCAAATTTATTGCCATTAAATAATCATAAGAAACTGAGACAGAGAGCAAGGAACGCTGGCCCTGCCATAATGGGGCTACGGCTGCTTTAAGACTTGGCAAATTAGTTTGGAGTTCTTGTTGTATTGTAACTGGTAGGGTCCACAACTGTCATTTCTAATTAGAAAACTGAATTAGTGCAAACTTATATATATATATGTTACAGAAAGACAAAATAAAAGCAGGTTAGCACACCCATTACTTTCAACACTCGTCCGCGGTGCTTCACCCAATGAGTTGTAGAAACATGTACCGTAAAGATGAGACATTGCCCTTTTAAGAGACTTCGACAAGGGCCCAAGTATCTCACCAAGTGTAACAATGGCAGAGCGGTGACACTGTGTAAAACATCTTCCAGCGGAGTCCACTGAGCAGTTAATTAAAAAAAAACTTTGCTGCAATTTAAAAGTATTACTTTTTAAACAGTTTTGAGGGAAGAGGGACAGAATCTTCAGAAGGTCAAAGTAAGAGGGAAATTGCCTCTTTAAGATGAAGGACCATCATAAGATTGCTTTTATTCCGTACATTAGTTCTGCAGGAAAAAGACTGTGTTACCTCATTCTCAATTAATGACAGTCTCCAACACAATTATTGTTTCCTTTGCCACCTGGTGATTTTCTATATATATTCTCAATTTTTAAATGTTGCACTTTCGATAACAATTCACACAGTGATTTTATATATTTTGTCATCATACTGATGGTTCAGTCAAAGTCTATTCGAATTTGACTGTTCCAGCACTGGATCACTTCACATCGCATCTATATCCCTGAATGTACAAGCATGTGACTGCCCCGTTTGGTTACACCCCAACTATCCCTTCAGAAGATTTCTACTTTGCCGATTCTGTCTTTACTCGGGATTCCCGTGTGATGTTTGGGTTGGGGAAGATGTTAGGATGGCGGCAGGGAATTCCAGAGTGTAGGGTCTTGGGTGGCTGAAGGCAGGGCCACCCAGTGAGGGTGCAGGGGAGTGGCAGAGGGGGTGCACAGGAGGCCAGTACTGGGGGGCTGGAGCGTGGTGGGGTGGGGTGGAGTGACTGACATGATGGAGGGACAAAGTTTTTGGTGGTGATGTACATGGAGGGTCAGAATGTTAATTGCACATGTTGGGGGAGGGGGGGGGGGTGTAACGGAGGGCCAATGCCGGTCAGCAAGGGCAGGGTGATCGGTGAGCGGGACTTGGTGCGGGGTAGTATAGGGGCAGCAAAGTTTTGAATGAGCTAAAGTTTGTGGAGTGGCAGGTTGGAGAGCGACCAGGGCAGCGTTGGAAGAGTGGGGTCTGGAGGTGACACAGTCACAGGCTGGCCGACGGGTGATGGACTGGAAATGGGGACAGAAGGTCAGCTCGGGCTCGAACAGGCCAACAGTCCTAGTTCAACCCGAGACCGTGGCCAGGGAGGGGGTGGAATTGGTGCGGATAGCACAGAGTCTGCGATGGAAGAAAAGACAATGGTCTGTGGTCTTCCCAATGTTCAGCTGCAGAAAACTCCAGCTGATCTAAGACTGGATTTCAGACACGCTGATCTGGGTGCTGTCAGAATACATGTGGAAAGTAACCTGTTGGTTTTGGATGGTGTCGAGGGGCAGTTTGTAGAGGAGGAGGCCCAGGGCAGATCCTTGGGGGAACAGAGTTCTCCGGACCTTAACTGCCCTCCACCTTAACTGCACACTTTTGGATACATGACATGATGTCTTTACACCAAGCGACCAGACAATTCCTGCCCACCACAGGAGGCTTTTTAAAATGCCAGTAAGTTTATACATTATTTTGAGGCTGAAGGCTGCAGTATTCCCTTTCACTTAGGGCGCCAATCCACACAATATTACCTTCTACTTCATCTGATTTTTCAAAATGAAAGATATTGAGCCAAAGTACGTCAGGGATGCTCCAAATAATATAATGCTTCCCCAATGGTGTATTGTTTGTGAGCAATGTGACTGTACCTGAAAAGATTGAACCATGGAAAGTATTTCATTGATCTTGTCCAGGAGTCTATACCTACAAGGACTACATATTAAAACTCATTTATTTAGAAAGGTGTTGGTATATTTACAATAACAGGACAATTTTATAGACATTTACACTGGCTAAACTCTACTAGTTAGTGACTAATGAGGTGTTAAACTGACCCCTTCAGAAGAGCAATTAACGGCCGCGCTTTCAGTAAAGGTGAAAATAGGTGTCATTAATCTGCTGCTGAAGTGTGCTCTGCGTCTGGACTGCAGATCTATACAATTAGCAGAGCAAGCATCCAGAGAGAGCAGGAGGGACGAGGTTGGGTGGGGGGTGGGGGGGGGCAAAGAGATTTTAAAGGCACGGTTACATTACAGAGGAGACCAGAGTCTCTCCCTGAATCGGCTGAATGCTATACTGGAAACAGGCTCCTTTGCCCTGGAACTCCCTCCCTAACAGCACTGTGGGAGCACCTTCACCACACGGACTGCAGCGGTTCAAGAAGGCGGCTCACCACCACCTTCCCAAGGGCAATTAGGGATGGGCAATAAATGCCGGCCTTGTCAGTGACGCCTACATCTCATGAATGAGCGTGACAGCGGGATCAGGGAGCTGGTTTTAGTTATATAAATTCGGGGGAGGCAGATCACCATAGGCAGTCCCTCGGAATCGAGGAAGACTCGCTACCACTCTTAAAATGAGTCCTTAGGTGGCTGAACAGTCCATTACGAGAGCCACAGTCCCCGTCACAGGTGGGACAGACAGTCGTTGAGGGTAAGGGAGGGTGTGGCAGGTTTGCCGCACGCTCCTTCCGCTGCCTGTGCTTGATTTCTGCATGCTCTCGGCGATGAGACTCAAGGTGCTCAGCGCCCTCCCGGATGCAGATCACACTCTCTTGGGCTCCTAATTGAGAGTGAAGCCCAGAATCTATAAAGACTGGTTCCCCACGCCCAATAGTTGCTTGTGGATCTGGAGTCACAAATCGGCCAGACTGGGTAAGGGCGGCAGATTTCCTTCCCCTGAAGGGTATTAGTGAGCCAGATGGGTTTGTACAACAATCCCGTAGCTTTTTATTCCAGATTTATTTGAATGAACTGAATTTAAATTCCACAGCTGCCCTGGTGGGATTTCAACTCCGGATCATCAGTCCAGGCCCAGTAACATAACCACTGTGCTACTGCACTCCCATTGACATGGATATCACTCTCCCGAGAATGGTTAAAGGGTTAAACATTGAAGGGTTAAACATTTGCAGGGGCTATGGGGAAAGAGCGGGTGAGTGGGACTAATGTGGTAGCCAAGTAATCTGGTTTCTAACTTCAATGGAACAGACTAACCACATTTCTCTCGTGACTGATGAAGCTCACAGGTAGAAAAGGGGCAGTCAATTATTGCCTAAGTTTGCATTGAAAAATAAAGCAGATACGACTAGCATAACAATACGACTTCTCACCTGTTTCCTGTCATTTCTTGCAATTCGCAAATTATATATTATATTCAGTTTTACAGACACAATGGCCTTAAACACACAGAGAAAAGTTAGCTTTTGATCAGAAACTCAAGCAGACCCCTTTGAACGGAGATACCACAGCTTTAAGCCTCAAAGGGACAGGAGTTAGATTCAGTGTGATTTGCAAATGATTTGCAAATAATGTCACCGTTGGGCCCCAAACTATCTACAATATTCATTTCTGCTTTAAATATAAAAAAATAATTTTGCTTGAAATGTTCTCATATCTACAAAACAAAAACAAAAAAAGTATAGAAACTTTTCAACTTTACAATTGTTAAAAAAAAAAAGGTCATTCTGGAACAGCCCCAACGAGCGGAGAAAGAAATGGAATGAAAGCCGGGATCTGCAGTGGCAAGTGACCTGGGATAAAAGTATCGAGTGAGAACGTTCTTAGGAGAGAGAAAGAGAGAAAATCTTCAAAACAAAATAAATTAATGGAAGAGCAGAAGTGAAACTTCATTCGGTTTGAGCGCAAATATTGCGTGCTACACGATGAACGTTTAATCTGCACTCATCTTAATGCTTCAGAATTTACCAAGAAGAAATCATTTTTACACGTCTTTGCCTCAAAGACTTCTCATCTCCCACAATTTGGTGCTAGAGGTGGTGGTAGGGCTGACTACAGAAAGTGGCTATTTAAAACTGCCTTTGTAAATTCTTTGTTTGCACACTCTGCCATACCATAATGTACACAACAGCTCAAAACGGCTTAGGATTCTCAGTATCATATACTTTTTTTTTTAAATTCCAAAAATTAAAACAATAAAATCTAGCAGACATGCACACACGCAACCAAGGAGTCTTCGGTAGCAAAGGTAATACCCAAATATTACATGATGTCCAACTTCAGAAACGTCGGATTATAGATTTTCGTTTTTTTTCCTGCATATTAAAAGGGTTTAATTATGTTGGTCATGTTGTAAACATCTTTCAGGGAACAAGTTCTTCCTCCTGCAGCTCGCCAAACATCATCCAAGGCCAACCGTTTTGTTCATCTATCTTCGCGATTCTTGTTTGTTTCGGGGACAGTCGTGTTGTCTCCAGTGGGTCTGGAAGCATCGCCGTGGACAGAGGAAGTTGAGGAACTCTCCATGCTGCAGAGCTGATGTGAAGGGAGCGACAAGGCTGCCTGGTACCCAGGCCCCTTCGCACTACAGCGCCAGTGGAGTTTTTGTTGTTAATTCTACTTTTTTTTTATTGAGGAAAATTGTCATCCCAGATAATTTAAACAAGTATATAGAGGACAAATTCTTTATAAGGGGAAAGGGGGGGAGGGGCGGGGTTCCCCCCAGCTACAGCCCTGTTGCGTCATCTTTCTCACTCAGGTCCATGTTCTCGGGCATGGTGCCATGGGTGCTGTCAGAGTCCGTGTTAAGATCGTCAACATCTTCATTCAGCTCCTCGTCTTGCGTCATGTCGTTGTCGTCTTCGGCGTCACCCGACGTTGCCGTGACATCCTCTTGAGCTGCGCCAGCACCCAGGGCCGCCTCGTGGGGCTTTGTGCTGAGATCCAGCGAGTCGTTCAATCCGATGCCCGCAGCGTTTTTGAGGAAGAAGAGCGAGCCATCCACGTTGGTGCTGAGGTTGAGGGAGCTGTCCAGGTTGAGGGAGGATCCCTGGGAGTCGTACTCCATGGCCACGCTTGTACTGTGCAGCCCCTCGCGGGCGGGCGAGACAGAGGTCACCTCGCCACGCTCCTGCTTCTCGTGCTTGCGCTTGTGGGAGTCCATCTGGGACATGCCCACCACCGTGTGTTTGCAGTCAGGGTAGGTGCAGTGGAAGTGGGAGCATTTGAGCTTGTATTTGCAGTCCGGGACGTCGCAGTCCACACTCGAGCTGTACTGGCAGAAGCCAGCGGCGGTGATCACGTCTTGCTTCCCGTGGTGTTTACGGTGGGCGGTGACCTTGGTGCTGTCGGTGCAGCGGAAGCCACAGCGGAGACAGTGGAAGTGGGTGCTGTTGCCAGAAAACTGACAGTCTGCAAAGTTGCACCGCAGCGAGGACTTGAAGCGTTTGAAGTCATCGAGAACCAGGTTGTCCACCCGGTCGTGGTGCTGGGCGTGCTTGTACATGTGGGTGCGGCCACAGAACTTGTAGCCGCAGTTCTCCCGGGTGCAGTGGTAGTGGGTGACCTTCAGCGAGAACTGGCAAGACGCGTCTTTGCAGTCTTCATAGAGGTCGTACCGTTTGAAGCCCTCGAGCATCATCCCTTCGTCCAGCATCTTCCGAGAGGAGGCTGTCTTACGGCGCTTTCCGAATGGAGACATGTCTTCGATGATCCAGAATCTTTTCTTCGCACCGGAAGCGGTTGGAAGAGAAATCGTGTTCCCTGGAGACACAGAAGGAAAAATCATCAAATCTGCTGCACTTCCAGAGTCTGGTTTTAATTAAAGCTTGCATTACAGGTATTTGCAATCTCTCACTGCGTTAATGTTCTTTCAAACCCAAATGACATATGGCGATACAGCTGCCTGTGAAACACCAAAGTACTGCAAACCTCTGTTTCTCCCAGAACCATCAGTGACTACATTACACATTAATGGACTACAGAGAGAAAAATTACACAAATTATACTGGATTGAATATACTACACAGGATTACATCGAATGTACAGCACAGAAACAGGCCATTGGGCCCAACGGGTCCGTGCCGGTGTTTATGCTCCACACCAGCCTCCTCCCTCCCTCTACATCTCCCCCCATATACTGTAGCTGTCCTGCTGAATACTTTGTCTGCCACAATTGTCTACCTGGTGAGAAAACCTGTGTAAGTAAAAGAGAAAGTGTCACTGGGAAATAGAGAGAGAACCAGTTCTACGATGACCAGTCATGTCTATCTTTGGAAGCACTTTGGGAAGTCTGAGGTCACGAAAGGCTTTATCTAAATGTCAGTTTGTTCATTTGTTCTACCAGACTGCGGTTATGAATCATCTCACTTCACAGCAAGGTGTTGTCTAAATGGAAGCTTGTTTACTTTTCTAATCCATCTGTGGTGATGAATCATATCCCTTCTCAGCATGATCCAATAACACAGCGCCCTGTGGATGGTGAGCTGGCTATATTGGAGGGCAGCTGACATTATCGCTTGGGTAGTCATAAGAAATAGGAGCAGTAGGCCATACGGCCCCTCGAGCCTGCTCCGCCATTTAATACGATCATGGACTCAGGTCCACTTCCCTGCCCGCTCCCCATAACCTCTTATTGGTTAAAAAACTGTCTATCTCTGTCTTAAATTTATTCAATGTCCCAGCTGCCACAGCTCTCTGAGGCAGCAAATTCCACAGATTTACAACCCTCAGAGAAGAAATTGCTCCTCATCTCAGTTTTAAATTCTAAGATTATGCCCCCTAGTTCTAGTCTCCCCTATCAGTGGAAACATCCTCTCTGCATCCACCTTGTCAAGCCCCCTCATAATCTTATACGTTTCGATAAGATCACCTGAATTCCAATGATTAGAGGCCCAACCTACTCAACCTTTCCTCATAAGTCAACCCCCTCATCTCCAGAATCAACAGAGTGAACCTTCTCTGAATTGCCTCCAAAGCAAGTATTTGCCCCCTGTGTAGGAGACCACAGACCAGACCTTCCTGCTCTCAAGACAATGCGATCGTGAACTTGGGCACCGGTGACCATTCAGGCATGTCCCAGAAAATGTGCACCACAGACCTGTACAATAAGCACAGAATAGAGAAGAATAGGTCCACAGTCAAGATGATCCTGAGCTTTTGATGTCACAGTGGGTAGCACACTCGCCTCGGAGTCAGAAGATTGTGGGTTCAAATCCCACTCCAGAGACTTGAGCACATAAACCTAGGCTGACACTCCCAGTGCAGTGCTGAGGGAGTGCTGCACTGTCGGAGGTGCCGTCTTTCGGATGAGACGTTAAACCAAGGCCCTGTCAGCCCCCTCAGGTCGACGTAAACGATCTCACGGCGCTATTTCAAAGAAGAGCAGGTGAGTTATTCCCGGTGTCCTGGGACCAATATTTATCCCTCAATCAACATCACTAAAAATGGATTATCTGGTCATTATTACATCGCTGTTTGTGGGAGCTTACTGTGCACAAATTATCTGCTGCATTTCCTGCCATCGACTGAGAACAGGATCAGCTGGCCACGATGCTCCCTACAGCTGAATAGTCTTAAAAGCACTTTGAAATAAATACCTAAATTGGGTGACTAGTTATCATGTTGATGTGGATGGAAAGCCCAGTGCACTCCTATCTTCCCACCTAATTATTGTTTGTGCTGTTGATATTAATATTTACAGTGGGAACAATTGAAAATTTCCCTATAATTTTCATAAATATTTCAAAACAGATATTTTCTTAAAAACCTACTGGCATGGCACCTCCCCACACACTGGGTTCCTGGCCATCCGAAAGGGGGCAACGTGTTTCCGACAAGGGGCAACCTTACTTGCTCTTGTCTGCTGTATAGTGGCCTGGGGAATCATAGGAGGAGAATGTTGCTGCCAAAGCCACATTTATTGCTACCCCTTGTTGTCCAGCTAGGAATTGCTTTACATCCATCTGCGAGGTCTTCCCTCTCAGGTGGATGTAAAAGAGCAGAGGAGTTCTCCCCGGTGTCCTGGCCAATATCTATCCCTCAACCCAATATCAGTAAAACAGATTATCCGAGTCATTTATCTAAGTGCTGTTTGTGTGCAAATTGGCTGCCGCGTTTCCTGCATTACAGCAACAACAACTTGTATTTATATAGTGCCTTTAACGTAGTGAAACGTCCCAGGACGCTTCACGGGAGTGTTATGTGATAAAAATTTGACACCGAGTCGCATAAGGAGAATTTAGCGCAGGTGGTTAAAGAGGTAGGTTTTAAGGAGCGTCTTGAAGGAGGAAAGCGAGGTAGAGAGGCGGAGAGATATAGGGCTTAGTGAAAAGGTGTCAAATTCTGTTTGATTACGCTCCTGTGAAGCACCTTGGCAGCTGAAGCGATTATAATCAGGGATGAGCAAGACGCTTGAAGTAGAGGAGTGCAGATATCTCGGGGGGTTTGCGGGGCTGGAGGAGATTACAGAGATAGGGAGGGGCGAGGCCATGGAGGGATTTGAAAACATGGATGAGAATTTTGAAATCGAGGCATTACTTAACTGGGAGCCAATGTAGGTCAGCGAGCACAGCGGGGTGATGGGTGAGCGGGATTTGGTGCGAGTTAGGACCTCGCCCCTTCCTATCTCTGTAATCTCCTCCAGCCCCACAACTCCCCCCGAGATGTCTGCGCTCCTCTAATTCTGCCCTCTTGAGCATTCCTGATTATAATCGCTCCACCATCGGTGGCCGTGCCTCCAGCTGCCTGGGCCCAAAGCTCTGGAACTCCCTCCCTAAACCTCTCCACCTCTCTGCCCCTCTTTTCTCCTTTGAAACACTCTTTAAAACCTAACTCGTCATCTGCCCTAACATCTCCTTATGTGGCTCGGTGTCACATTTTGTCTGATAATGCTCCCGTGAAGTGCCTTTGGACGTTTTACTACGATAAAGGCGCTGTATAAACACAAGTTGTTGTAGTTGTTGTAAAGTACTTTGGGACATCGTGAGGTCGAGAAAAGTGCTATATAAATGCAATTTCTTTTTTCTTTTATGATCATTTGTTTCTGATCCAAGCCCACGAGCTACCAGATTTAAAAAAATAATTTACAACTTCTAGATTGTTAGTCTAGTCCCAGAACGCCTACACCATGGGCAACAGATAGAGCTGATTGCAGAGAATAAAAATATAATAATAGAGAGAAAAAACTCTTGTCTTTAACAAAATGGAATAAATTGCATGTTTATATGTCATTGTCTAAATCATATACCCTTTAAACTATACTAACAACGTTATAAACCTTCACTATAACAAATTAAATTCAAGAAAAGTTGTAATCTGGAATGCGCTGCCTGAAAGTGGGTTGGAAGTAGATTCAATATTAACTGTCAAAAGGGAATCAGGTATATATTGAAAAGGAAACAATTGCAGGGCTATGGAGTAAGATCAGGGAAGGGGGACTAATTGGAATGCTATTTCGCAGAGCCGGCACAAGCAGGATGGGTCGAATAGCCTTCTCCTGTGCTGTATGATTCCATAGGCTGGATTGCCGGCTGTCTATTGCCTCGGTTAGCGGCCAGAGGGGCAATAATGGGACCGTCAGACGTTACCGACCGGGAGCGCAGTTTAGCACGGTGCACAAGCCTCCGAGTTTGCAACGGTAGACAGAAATAAGAGATCAGCTTGAGAAAAAGTGATTTCGGAAACTTTAATGGGTGTGTTACTTATCCGTGCCTTTCAGACTTGGCTTTTCCCGGGATCTGAATCGGAGTTCTGCGCATGCGCAATGACTCGGTTAAATTTAGCGCCGGCATTTCCGTTAGCATCCCCCCCAGCTCTGGTGTGCAACGGCTGATTTATCGCCACTGTCAGCTCTTCGACTGATTCTGACGAATTTCTGGGCAGAGGGCGCAAACTTTTTCAAGGCGCTAAAACTACCGCTCTGCCTGAGTTACCGCCCCAACTGAGGTGCAATTTCTCCCCCTATCATTCTAAAAGAGCCCTGAAAAATGTCATGGGAGTTGCCTTTTTCAATGTCCCAGGTGCCATGGTCCATAAAACAACAACTACTAAGCACGGTAGCATGAATTCAGGGACAGTAGGGAAGCTGGGTGTCTGCTTAGTCAATGGAGCCAGCTGTTAGCTTCAACAAGCGCTGTTTAAAAGGGGGGGGGGGGCAATGGGCCCAAGAGTGCTGTCAATGTTGACAGCACATCCTCATCGTTACCTGACCGGGGGTGGGGGGGCTGACATCCCTAATGTCACATAATGTCACAGGTGTCAACACCAGCTGTCGGCAGAAAGGAACAGCAAGCGTCAGACATAAACGTTAACCGCTCCACGCCAACGCTCGGAGGAGATTTTGAGGTGAAAGGCGGCTTGGTGATGGAACAGCTATGAAAGCTGCTTCGCAGTGCTGTTATGTTACAGGCCGCATGTTCCCAAGCCTGGTTGATACTCGCTCTACTGGTGACATGGATGCGCGAGGAGTTCAGTTCTTAGCAAAGCCATGGCCAGCAATTGTCTGCTACATTACATGAGCTGAACCCTTCCCTGCATACAGATATAGAAACATCGAAAATAGGTGCAGGAGTAGGCCATTCGGCCCTTCGAGCCTGCACCACCATTCAATATGATCATGGCTGATCATTCACCTCAGTACCCCATTCCTGCTTTCTCTCCATACCCACTGATCCCTTTAGCCGTAAGGGCCACATCTAACTCCCTTTTGAATATATCTAATGAACTGGCCTCAATAACTTTCTGTTGTAGAGAATTTCACAGGTTCACAATTCTCTGAGTGAAGAAGTGTCTCCTCATCTGGCTATTAGACTGCCCGAAACAATTTATTCTCTTTGTTCCTCATTTCCCGTTAAAGAAAGTGTAATGTATTTGCTTCATGGGTTCTTTGCTTAAGAATTCATAGCAACACATTGCTATTAAGAACCAGTTGGTTTATTAGCAAAAGGTTTAACAATCACACCACACATTACCGGTTCATCCACCAGGCTCACAACCACCTGCCTCATCGTGGATCCCCCGAATCCAACTGGTTGGGGTTTTATTGAGTCTTGTGAACATCACGTGACTGGCTAGGCCACTCCCAACTCAACAGCTCCACAACTATTTTAGTTTCAACAGCTCTACCAATCTGTGAGCATCCTCACAGGTGCATACATTATAGAATGACGTGATTATTATATCATGGGATCATACAGGAGGCCATTAGGCCCATCGTGCCTGTGCCGGCTTTTTGAAAGAACTATCTAATTGATCCCCCTCCTCACCGCCCCCCCGCCCCCGTTTCCCATCGCCCCACAATTCTTTTCCCGTCAACCATTTCTCCAATTCCCTTTTGAAAGTTACAATTGAATCTGCTTCCACCTCCTTTTCTATCAGTTATCTCAAAGAATGAATTGTCTTCACAGCAAATAATCTGGTGCACTCTGCAGTGATTCAGTGGTGATCGGCAGAACCGCCCCCCTGGAGAAGTGGCATAATCAGCCGTGAACAGTGTTTCACCGAAGTTGGGGCGGGTGATTGGGACAGACCCCGTGGGAATCCAGGGCAGCGTACTGAAGAAAGAAGAACTTGCATTGACGTAGCAGCCGTGGGATGTCCTGAAGCACGTTGTAGCCAAATGAAGTACTTCTGAAGTGCAGTCACGGTTGTATATGTAGTCAAACCATTATTGACCCACAACAAGACCCCACAAATAGCGGTGGGATAAATGACCGCATTGTCTGTTTTGGTCGTGTTGGTTGAGGGATAAATAGTGGCCCCAGGACACTGGGGAGAACTCCCCTGGCTCTTCTTTGAATAGTGCCGTGGAATCTTTTACATCCACCTGAGCAGGTGGCTGAGGCCTGAAGTATCGGCCTGGATTATATGCCCAAGTCCCTGGACTGGGGAACATTGCTGACCTTTAGTGATCATGTTTAGGAACAGAGGGTCAAGGTTTTTCAGGGAGGGGCCGGGTGGATATGGGAATCAGAAACGTTGCCATTTTTGTCAGCCAGTGTCAGCATAGAGTAATTCCAGGTTACTTGTAGCAGAGACTTGTTGAAAAATAATGTTCCGCCTATACCCCGATAATGGGGTCAAGTTTTCCATCTGCCAATTTTAGTGAGCAAGTCGCAATGAGTAAAAATGGTTAAAATGTAGTTAGAATGTGTTACTGGACGTGTTCAGTACCGATCTGAAAATACCTGTTCCTCCAACAAGGACTAATCAACACAAGGGAGGAAAGAGTACAAAGCCCCTTGTTTGCTTGCTAAAGCCCTGATAAAAGTCATGGGGCTGGATTTCCCGCTCCTGGCCGCCTCTGTTTTCGCCATGGAGGGGTGGCAAAGGCGGTGGCCAGCTCCCAGCACCCTGCTGGGGTTTTCCCGGTTTCGGCGGGGCACGGAGCATTACCGGGAGAGGCGAGTCAGTGTACAATGCACCTGGTTCACTCAGTCAATCAACCTGCTGACACACCCTCGACCAGCTCCGTTGGGCGGGCCACATTGTCCGCATGCCCGACACGAGACTCCCAAAGCAAGCGCTCTACTCGGAACTCCTACACGGCAAGCGAGCCCCAGGTGAGCAGAGGAATTGTTTCAAGGACAGCCTCAAAGCCTCCTTGATAAAATACAACATCCCCACCGACACCTGGGAGTCCCTGGCCAAAGACCGCCCTAAGTGGAGGAAGCGCATCCAGGAGGGCGCTGAGCACCTCGAGTCCCGTCGCCGAGAGCATGCAGAAATCAAGCGCAGGCAGCGGCAAACCAGACTCCCCACCCACCCTTTCCTTCAACCACTGTCTGTCCCACCTGTGACAGAGACTGTAATTCCCGTATTGGACTGTACAGTCACCTGAGAACTCACTTTTAGAGTGGAAGCAAGTCTTCCTCGATTTCGAGGGACTGCCTATGATGATGACATCAGCGAGTTCTCAAGTGACTGCGGGGTTTGGATTCTACTTATTGCTGCTGTTAATCACATCCCAATGTTTGGGGGTAAGAAGTCATTTTTGAATGCTTACTAGAGCCTAAATGAATGTCCCTTTAGGTTCGGACGCACTATGGAAATATAGGATAAGAGCGGTCGGGGAAGGCAGTCACTCAGGCAGTAAGTGGATGATGATGATGATTCATAATGTGTGATTGGAGCGTGGGCAGATACAGCAGGAGCGGCGAGGTCGGGGTAAAGGAGCGGCGAGATACCATAGAGCGACATGATTGGGGCCCAGGGGAGGCGTGAGTTTGTGTGCGCGCACTAGGTCTGTGCAGCAGAGCAGGTCTCCAGTTGTCTTGGGTAATCCTTGCCACTGAGCCAAGACCTAGCTCTGTCAAGCCCGTGTGGTGGCTGGTGTGCAACGGCCACCACACGTTAAAAAAATCCACCCACAGGCATCTTCCATCCTTGAGGATGTAGTTCGGATCTTTATTGAAACACCTGTGAACTCATCCTTTTTTGGCGTGGAAGCAAGTCATCCTCGTTTCGAGGGACTGCCTGTGATGATGATGATAATCACATCCAGGACTGAATCGTGTTCATTCTGTTAGTTGGGGTTTGTTTCTCTGAGGGTTGTAAATCTGTGGAATTCTCTGCCCCAGAGAGCTGTGGAGGCTGGGTCATTGAATATATTTAAGGTGGAGATAGACCGATTTTTGAGCAATAAGGGAGTGAAGGGTTATGGGGAGCGGGCGGGGAAGTGGAGCCGAGTCCATGATCAGATCAGCCATGATTTTATTAAATGGCGGAGCAGGCTCGAGGGGCCTGATGGCCGACTCCTGCTCCTATTTCTGATGTTCTTATGTTGCGACACCGGCTCGATGTTTGGTTGCTGCCCGATCTGCAGTGCCTGTGAAAGTGGGCGGCCCGACCTGCAGTGAGGGAAGTAATGTCAACTTCAGGTAAGTGCGATTACTTTTGCTTTTTTTTTGCGATTTACGTTGTGTTAGCGTGGGCTGTGGATTGGGAATGTTTTTGGTATTTTTTTCTCCCCAGGCCCCTCTCAAGGCCCTCCGAGGCCGGCTGTTACGCTCGGGGGATTTTCACTTGCTCAGCCGGCCTAGCGCCCTGAGAGAGGTGTGTAAGGCCTCCCTTAGTGCTCCGTCCAAGACTCAGGGCCCAGCTGCCCAATTTTGCTGACTGAGGCGCAAACTGTTTCCAGGCGCTTAGTGAGTTTAATGACCCGGGTTTAGTGAGTTTAATGAAAGGGAAGATTTCAAAGTATCCACGCAGCAACGAATAGAAGCCCATAATATTGTGGTGGGTGGCTGGGGGGGAAGGAATAACAACTGGTTCAAAC
The DNA here is from genome assembly GCF_044704955.1 of Pristiophorus japonicus. Taxonomy (NCBI): domain Eukaryota; kingdom Metazoa; phylum Chordata; class Chondrichthyes; family Pristiophoridae; genus Pristiophorus; species Pristiophorus japonicus. Next base: position 110,842,485 of record NC_091994.1, read on the forward strand.
AAAACCCCCAAAAAGGCAAGCGTTTGAGTTCCAAAAAACAGCTGTTGCTCGCACTGGCTCAGTTCGATTGATGTCCGATTACACCGTCACACACTGCTTTAGCGCTAGGTTCAGCCGTGGCTCAGTGGGTAGCACCCTCGCCTCCGAGTCAGCACGTTGTGGGTTCAAGTCCCACTTGAGCACAAAAAATCCAGGCTGACGCTCCCAGTGCAGTGCTGAGGAAGCGCCGCACTGTTGGAGGTGCCGTCTTTCGGATGGGAAGTTAAACCGAGGCCCCACCTGCTCTCTCAGGTGGAGGTAAAAGATCCTGTGGCACTATTTCGAAGAAGAGCAGGGGAGTTATCCCCGGTGTCCTGGCCAATACATTTTTTTTAATGTGTTTTGCGCTGAACCCGTAGTGACCCCGCCAGAGAAAGCTGGCGTGTAGAGCTGTCCCGACAATGGTGAGGGAAGCAATGACTGCATGAGGTAAGTGTGATTGGTTTTATTTCTTTTTGCGATTTAAGTTTATTTGATGTAATATAGAGGGAATGTTTTTTGTGTATTTTGTTCCAATTTTGTTATTTGCAGGGAGGCCTCTCGGGGCACTCCGAAGCTCGGGATATTCAGTTGCTCACACGGCCTAACACCCTGAGATAAGTGTGGAACGCTTCTCTGAACGCTCCGCCCCACTCTCAGGACCCAGCTGCTCACGCAAACCGTTTCCCGGCGCTAAATTTATCCAACGCTCGACATTAACGTCTCAAAAAATCGTCAACCTAATTTCCAGCCCCAGGTGTCTTAAGCGCAGTAAAATATGACCCTGGGTTACGGGAGTAATTGATTGTATCACTGAACGCTTCAGGTTACTTCTGTTGCCAAAGGCAAATACTTTCAGAAAATTTTAATCATTTATGAAATGATAGCAAAGCTCACATGCTTTCTCCCTCTGCCATAAACACAAGTAACAATAACTCACTCTCACATTTGCATAACATTTGCAAAAGGTTTCAATGCCTTTTGTATTTAACTATTGGCCCAGAAATCCCGATGTGTACGGACGTACGGGATGTGTACGGACTGTGTACGGTGTGTACAGTGTGTACGGACCCGGGAAGACATCGCAAAAGCTGGTTTTCAGCGTACAATGCGCATGCGCTGAAAAACGGCTTTTCCGATCTGTCACGCTGGAGCCTGATAGATCTTCCATATCTCTACATCCAGGACATTCGCATGGGCAGGATTGTGACCTTTACCCATATCTTGCCCAGTGAATGTCCTGAAAACTCTTGCGCCTGATAAAGGCAGTTGCATAGCCCACTTTTGCAGGCGTAAGAGTTTTAAAATACACAAAAACAAAATAAAACATAATTTTAAAAACCTTTTTTTAAAAATCGGAAAAAATATATATTTTTTTATAATACATTAATAACTAATTTAAACTAATAAAAATGTGGTTATTTTTTCTATTTTTTATTTGTGTTTTGTGTGTTTGGGGGGGTTTCTCAATCATCGTAATGGGAACACTCCAACTTACGGAGTTCCCATTATTATGAATGAGAAACAGATGGTAGAAAGGTAAAAAGCAATAGTGGAAGGCCGAGAAAACAAAGGCAAGAAACAAAAAGGGCCACACTACATCATAATTATAAAAGAACAAAGGGTGTTAAAAAAACAAGCCTGAAGGCTTTGTGTCTTAATACAAGGAGTATCCGTAATAAGGTGGATGAATAAACTGTGCAAATAGATGTTAACAGATATGATGTGATTGAGATTACAGAGACGTGGCTCCAGGATGATCAGGGCTGGGAACTCAACATCCAGGGGTATTCAACATTCAGGAAGGATAGAATAAAAGGAAAAGGAGGTGGGGTAGCATTGCTGGTTAAAGAGGAGATTAATGCAATAGTTAGGAAGGACATTAGCTTGGATGATGTGGAATCTATATGGCTAGAGCTGCAGAACACCAAAGGGCAAAAAACGTTAGTGGGAGTTGTGTACAGAGCTCCAAACAGTAGTAGTGATGTTGGGGAGGGCATCAAACAGGAAATTAGGGGTGTATGGAATAAAGGTGCAGCAGTTATAATGGGTGACTTTAATATAGATTGGGCTAACCAAACTGGAAGCAATACGGTGGAGGAGGATTTCCTGGAGTGCATAAGGGATGGTTTTCTAGACCAATATGTCGAGGAACCAACTGGGGGGGGGAGGCCATCTTAGACTGGGTGTTGTGTAATGAGAGAGGATTAATTAGCAATCTCGTTGTGCGAGGCCCCTTGGGGAAGAGTGACCATAATATGGTGGAATTCTACATTAGGATAGAGAATGAAACAGTTAATTCAGAGACCAAGGTCCAGAACTTAAAGAGGGTAACTTTGAAGGTATGAGGCGTGAATTGGCTAGGATAGATTGGCGAATGATACTTAAGGGGTTGACAGTGGATGGGCAATGGCAGACATTTAGAGACCGCATGGATGAACTACAACAATTGTACATCCCGGTCTGGCATAAAAATAAAAAAGGGAAGGTGGCTCAACCGTGGCTATCTAGGGAAATCAGGGATAGTATTAAAGTCAAGGAAGTGGCATACATATTGGCCAGAAATAGCAGCGAACCCGGGGACTGGGAGAAATTTAGAACTCAGCAGAGGAGGACAAAGGGTTTGATTAGGGCAGGGAAAATAGAGTACGAGAGGAAGCTTGCAGGGAACATTAAAACGGACTGCAAAAGCTTCTATAGATATGTAAAGAGAAAAAGGTTAGTAAAGACAAACGTAGGTCCCCTGCAGTCAGAATCAGGGTAAGTCATAACGGGTAACAAAGAAATGGCAGACTAATTGAACAAGTACTATGGTTCGGTATTCACTAAGGAGGACACAAACAACTTTCCGGATATGAAAGGGGTCAGAAGGTCTAGTAAGAAGGAGGAACTGAGGGAAATCCTTATTAGTCGGGAAATTGTGTTGGGGAAATTGATGGGATTGAAGGCCGATAAATCCCCAGGGCCTGATGGGCTGCATCCCAGAGTACTTAAGGAGGTGGCCTTGGAAATAGCGGATGCATTGACAGTCATTTTCCAGCATTTCATAGACTCTGGATCAATTCCTAAGGAGTGGAGGGTAGCCAATGTAACCCCACTTTTTAAAAAAGGAGGGAGAGAAAACAGGGAATTATAGACCGGTCAGCCTGACATCGGTAGTGGGTAAAATGATGGAATCAATTATTAAGGATGTCATAGCAGCGCATTTAGAAAGAGGTGACATGATAGGTCCATGTCAGCATGGATTTGTGAAAGGGAAATCATGCTTGACAAATCTTCTGGAATTTTTTGAGGATGTTTCCACTAGAGTGGACAAGGGAGAACCAGTTGATGTGGTGTATTTGGACTTTCAGAAGGCTTTCGACAAGGTCCCACACAAAAGATTAATGTGCAAATTTAAAGCACATGGGATTGGGGGTAGTGTGCTGACGTGGATTGAGAACTGCTTGGCAGACAGGAAGCAAAGAGTAGGAGTAAATAGGTACTTTTCAGAATGGCAGACAGTGGCTAGTGGGGTACCGCAAGGTTCTGTGCTGGGGCCCCAGCTGTTTACATTGTACATTAATGATTTAGGCGAGGGGATTAAATGTAGTATCTCCAAATTTGCAGATGACATTAAGTTGGGTGGCAGTGTGAGCTGTGAGGAGGATGCTTTGAGGCTGCCGAGTGACTTGGATAGTTTAGGTGAGTGGGCAAATGCATGGCAGATGACGTATAATGTGGATAAATGTGAGGTTATCCACTTTGGTGGTAAAAACAGAGCGTCAGACTATTGTCTGAATGGTGACAGATTAGGAAAAGGGGAGGTGCAACGAGACCTGGGTGTCATGGTACATCACTCATTGAAGGTTGGCATGCAGGTACAGCAGGCGGTTAAGAAAGCAAATAGCATATTGGCCTTCATAGCGAGGGGATTTGAGTACAGGGGCAGGGAGGTGTTACTACAGTTGTACAGGGCCTTGGTGAGGCCACACCTGGAGTATTGTGTACGGTTTTGGTCTCCTAAGTTGAGGAAGGACATTCTTGCTATTGAGGGAGTGCAGTGAAGGTTCACCAGACTGATTCCCGGGATGGCGGGACTGACATATCAAGAAAGACTGGATCAACTGGGCTTGTATTCACTGGAGTTCAGAAGAATGAGAGGGGACCTCATCGAAACGTTTAACATTCTGATGGGTTTAGACAGGTTAGATGCAGGAAGAATGTTCCCAATGTTGGGGAAGTCCAGAACCAGGGGTCACAGTCTAAGGATAAGGAGTAAGCCATTTAGGATCGAGATGAGGAGAAACTTCTTCACCCAGAGAGTGGCGAACCTGTGGAATTCTCTAGCACAGAAAGTTGTTGAGGCCAATTCACTAAATATATTCAAAAAGGAGTTAGATGTAGTCCTTACTATTAGGTGGATCAAGGGATATGGCAAGAAAGCAGGAATGGGGTACTGAAGTTGCATGTTCAGCTATGAACTCATTGAATGGTGGTGCAGGCCCGAAGGGCCGAATGGCCTACTCTTGCACCTATTTTCTATGTTTCTAACATACTTTACCTGATTGGCTGCCCAGAGCCATGTGACTGCAGCAACAGCCCTGTGTATGTCCCGGCGTGCACGTGCTGTGATACGCAGTCAGTGGAGGCCTCGGGACCGGGAACTCGCGTGGGCGCAGCAGGAACAGGTAGGTGCGCATCTTTTAAAAACTTTTTTACCCGATCGCCCGCAGGAAGCAGCCGACAGAAATTTCTGTGCCATTATTGTGATTCGGCATCAGCAGCTAATTTTGGTTAGTTTTGTCATGAACACCACAAATGGCTTCATTTATCACACAAGAGGTTTGAGTGTATGCCAGGATGTTTCTGCTGTGATGCTGGGGGCTGATGTGCACATTCAGTAAACACACAGCATCACACCAAAACTCGTTTGGTTCCCGGTGGTATTTTCTGTCTTTCTCCACCGTGTTTCAACATTCTCCCTCCCCTCCTTTCCCCCTCTCCTGAGCATCACTAAAAAAGATTATCTGGTCATGATCATATTGCTGTTTGTGGGAGCTTGCTGTGCGCAAATTGGTTGCATATAAACACTACAAATGCAAAACGAGTGTGCATACAATTACTGTGGATGTGACGTCACACTATTGAAGTGCATTCAGATACGGTTTATAAATAATACAACAATGCTGTTCAGTCCATTGCCCAGAAACTGTGATTCTGTCTAATGGTACAATTACGCATATATTCCAATGAATATGGTTCTAGTCTATTCGGGGACGAGGTTCATGAACGTTTCCGGGGGAGTCAGTCTTTGAGACCGATAGATTTTTGGATATTAAGGGAATCAAAGGATATGGAGACAGTGCAGGAAAGTGGAGTTGAGGTCGAAGATCAGCCGTGATCTTATTGAATGGCGGAGCAGGCTCGAGGGGCCGAATGGCTGACTCCTGCTCCTAATTCTTATGTTCTTATGACACAGTACCTACCTCATCTGGGGCCTGGCCCCGGCCAATGGGAACGTATGGTCACCCTAAATTATCTCCAGTTGATTTTGTGAAGAAACTTCCCCTCGGCTGCATTGGGTGCCGGGGAGATGCTCTGGGTTATATTGTGGAGTGGTGTTGTCATTGTAGCGTTGATGTTGCTGTACAATAGACACCTCAAGTCTCTGGAGAAATACCACCAACGATGTCTCCGCAAGATCCTACAAATCCCCTGGGAGGACAGACGCACCAACATTAGCGTCCTTGACCAGGCCAACATCCCCAGCATTGAAGCACTGACCACACTCGATCAGCTCCGCTGGGCAGGCCACATTGTTCGCATGCCAGACACGAGACTCCCAAAGCAAGCGCTCTACTTGGAGCTCCTTCATGGCAAATGAGCCAAAGGTGGGCAGTGGAAACGTTACAAGGACACCCTCAAAGCCTCCCTGATAAAGTGCAACATCGCCACCGACACCTGGGAGTCCCTGGCCAAAAATCGCCCTAAGTGGAGGAAGTGCATCCGGGAGGGCGCTGAGCACCTCGAGTCTCATCGCCGAGAGCATGCAGAAACCAAGCTCAGGCAGCGGAAAGAGCGTGCGGCAAACTAGTCCCACCCTTCCCTCAATGACCATCTGCCCCACCTGTGACAGGGACTGTGGTTCTCGTATTAGACTGTTCAGTCACCTAAGGACTCATGTTAAGAGTGGAAGCAAGTCTTCCTCGATTCCGAGGGACTGCCTACGATGACGATGATGTTGCTGCGGACTAGCCCGTGTTGCTCATGTTAATTTGTGCGGTAACCCACACACTTTAAACCGTGTGAGAGGTTTCATTTATCATTTCCTCCTCAACATCCAAATGAAAAATGTTGGCCCTTGTCGAACGGTGTCTAACATTTCACGAAGATCGCAAAGTTAAGCAGAGATGATGGAGCCCATTTTTTCCCCATCCAGCTCACCTTTCCATAGAAACCAGAAATCCTCGCCACATTTAACAAGTACTTGGGTGTGCACTTGAAGTGCTGTAATCTACAGGGCTATGGACCAAGAGCTGGAAAATGGGATTAGGCTGGATAGCTCTTTGTCGGCCGGCACAGACGCGATGGGCCGAAATGGCCTCCTTCCGTGCTGTAAATGTCTCTGATTCTACCCACAGTACAGGAACAGAAGTAGACGATTCACTTTAATCCCTTTGTAACAAAAGCTAACATACCATTTGCTTTCCTAATTGCTTGCTGTACCTGCAGGTTAACTTTCTGTGATTCATGTCCCTCTGAATGCAAACATTTCCCAGTCTCTCACCATTCAACAAATATTCTGCTTTTTTATTTTTCCTACCAAAGTGGATAACTTCACCCTTCCCCACATTGTATTCCATTTGCCATGTTCTTGCCCACTCAGTCAACCTGTCTATATCTCTCTGCAGCCTCTTTGCATCCTCCTCACAACTTACTTTCCCACCTAACTTTGTATCATTGGATATGTTACACTCAGTCCCTTCATTAATACAGGAGATGGAGTTAGGTCACAGATAAGCCGTGATCTTATTCAATGGCAGAACAGGATCGAGGGGCTGAACAGCCTCCTCCTGTTCCTGTGTTTCCTTCAGCAAACCGGCATTTCCAGCTCACCCTTTTCAATACGCTATTAAACTGAATGCCACTGATTTGTGGCCATGCGGTAACTAGGGGTTACATAAGAACATAAGAAATAGGAGCGGGAGTAGGCCATTTGGCCCCTCATTCAATAAGATCATGGCTGATCTGGTCTTGGCCTCAACTCCACTTCCCCGCCCACTCCCCATAATCCTTGCCTCCTTTATCGTTTAAAAATCGGTCTATCTCCACCCTAAATATATTCAATGACCCAGCCTCCACAGCTCTCTGGGGAAGAGAATTCCAAAGATTCACGACCCTCTCAGAGAAGAAATACCTCCTCATTTCTGTTTTAAATGGGCGAGCCCTTATTCTGAAACTATGCCCCCTAGTTCTAGATTCCCCCATGAGGGGAAACATCCTCTCTGCATCTACCTTGTCAAGCCCCCTCAGAATCTTATATGTTTCAATAAGATCACCTCTCATTCTTCTAAACTCCAATGAGTATAGGCCCAACCTTTCTTCACAAGACAACCCCTTCATCTCAGGAATCAACCTAGTGAACCTTTTCTGAACTGCCTCCAGTGCAAATATACTAGGTCCGTACAGCAGAGCAGGTGTCCAGTCGTCTTGGTTAACCCTTGCCACTGGACCAAGACCTAGCTCTGTCAAGCCCGTGTGGTGGCTGGTGTGCAACGGTCACCACACGTTAAAAAAATCCACACACAGGCATCTTCCACCCTTCAACATGTAGTTCGGGACCTGGAATATTAGGTCCTTCATTGAAACACCTGCGAACTCATCCTTTTTTGGTGTGGAAGCAAGTCTCCTCGATACGAGGGACTGCCTAATACTATCTTGTATCCCTTCTTAAATATGGAGACCAAAACTGGATGCAGTACTCCAGGTGTGGCCTCACCAACGCCCTGTACAGTTGTAGCAGGAGTGGGCTGAGCCAGACCAACATTAGCACTGATGGACCTCTCCCCACCAAAAGGCCCTTTTAGTATCCCGATGGGTTTGGCCACACGTCGCCCAGGGAGCGTCCGCTCTCTCTGTTTCATTTCATTCTCTCTCTCGCCCGAAACAATGATCAAAAAACACATTCTACCACATTTTCACCATGAACAGCGGATCTCTTCGGCGGTTCCGCTGAAGTGGTTAAACCTTGTCTGCATGTACCTGCGGCATCCTGCACTATTGGAGTGTCACTTTTAATGATTGGACTGAGGCCGGGCGAGCTGGTCGGTATGACAACATTCCTGGTGGATCCGAGGGTTGCGCTGAGTAGAGAGTATGAGAGACAGGATGGAGAGAGGAGGTATGGTAGTGAAGGAGGGGTAGATCTGAGCAGGGCTTGTGGGAAGGATGGAGATGGTGCATTGTGGACAGCGTCAGCAGCAGTAGCAACCAGGCAGCCTAAAAGAATATTCAGAAAAGCAGAAGGAAAAACAAAACAAAACTGAAATGAAATCGCAGCCAAGCACCACAGTGAAAAAGATGAAAATGGAGAAGCAGTAAAAACGGTTAACTTAAACTAATAACAGTAAGAACAATGCAAGTTATACAGCTGTTGTGGATCGTGGGAACCTCCTGCCTGTTATATTTCTGTCTTCTTTTGGGGATCTTAATGCATTAAAATATACAGATCTTTCTTTCATAATATCCATTCAGGTTTCTTTCTCTCTCTCTCACGTTAGTTAGGGAATCGGGCGAGAAAGTGGAGTTGAGGTCGAAGATCAGCCGCGATCTCATCAAATGGAGGAGCAGGCTCGAGGGGCCGAATGGCCGACTCCTGTTTCTGATGTGAGGTGGTGAAAATGGTGAGCGGGTTGACTTGTCACGAACAGGCTACCAAAATGGAGCCCTGTCCTTGGCCAAGCCACGTCTCAGACATCTGCTCCTTTCATCCCATAACCTCCGGCATCATCCTGCGTTCCGTGTCTCGGGAGGACTCCGGTTTACTGACTGGATTAAGGAGGCGGCAAGTTCTCGGCATTCCTGGATCACGGACACCAGATGGTGGTAATCCAGTTCCACCCATTGCAGACTGCCAAAGCAACACATCAGGGAATCCGGCCTGGGTTTAGTGGCTCCATCATGTTAACCTATCCATCTCTTTCAAAATTCTCATCCTGGTTTACAAATCCCTCCATGGCCTTGCCCCTCCCGATCTCTGTAATCTCCTCCCGCCCCACAAAGCCCCCCATGATGTCTGCATTCCTCTAATTCTTCCCTCTTGAGCAGCCCTGATTATAATCGCTCCACCATCAATGGACGTACAAACATAGAAAATAGGTGGAGCAGTAGGCCATTCGGCCCTTCGAGCCTGCACCACCATTCAATAAGATCATGGCTGATCATTCACCTCAGTACCCCTTTCCTGCTTTCTCTTCATACCTCTTGATCCCTTTAGCCATAAGGGCCATATCTACCTCCCTCTTGAATATATCCAATGAACTGGCATCAACAACTCTCTGCGGTAGGGAATTCCACAGGTTAACAATTCTCTGAGTGAAGAAGTTTCTCCTCATCTCAGTCCTAAATGGCTTACCCCTTATCCTTAGACTATGTTCCCTGGTTCTGGACTTCCCCAACATCGAGAACATTCTTCCTGCATCTAACCTGTCCAGTCCCGTCAGAATTTTATATGTTTCTATGATATCCCCTCTCATCCTTCTAAACTCCAGTGAATACAGGCCCAGTCGATCTAGTCTCTCCTCATATGTCAGTCCTGTCATCCCGGGAATCAGTCTGGTGAACCTTTGCTGCACTCCCTCAATAGCAAGAACGTCCTTCCTCAAATTAGGAGACCAAAACTGAGCACAATATTCCAGGTGAATCTTCACCAAGGTCCTGTACAACTGTAGTATGACCTCCCTGCTCCTATACTCAAATCCCCAAGCTATGAAGGCCAAGGTACCATTTGCCTTCTTCACCGCCTGCTGTACCTGTATGCTAACTTTCAATGACTGATGAACTATGACACCCAGGTCTCATTGCACCTCCCCTTTTCCTAATCTGCCGCGATTCAGATAATATTCTGCCTTCGTGTTTTTGCCACCAAAGTGGATAATCTCACATTTATCCACATTATACTGCATCTGCCATGCATTTGCCCACTCACCTAACCTGTCCAAGTCACCCTGCAGCCTCTTAGCATCCTCCTCACAGCTCACATCACCACCCAGCTTAGTGTCATCTGCAAACTTGGAGATATTACATTCAATTCCTTCATCTAAATCATTGATGTATATTGTAAATAGCTGGGATCCCAGCACTGAACCTTGCGGCACCCCACTACTCACTGCCTGCCATTCTGAAAAGGATCCGTTTATCCCGACTCTCTGCTTCCTGTCTGCCAACCAGTTCTCTATCCACGTCAGTACATTACTCCCAATACCATGTGGTTTAATTTTGCACACCAATCTCTTGTGTGGGACATTGTCAAAAGCTTTTTGAAAGTCCAAGTACACCACGATCCACTGGTTCTCCCTTGTCCACTCTACTAGTTACATCCTCAAAAAATTCTAGAAGATTTGTCAAGCATGATTTCCCTTTCATAAATCCATGCTGACTTGGACCGATCCTGTCACTGCTTTCCAAATGCACTGCTATTTCATCTTTAATAATTGGTTCCAACATTTTCCCCACTACTGATGTCAGACTAACCGGTCTATAATTACCCGTTTTCTCTCTCCCTCCTTTCTTAAAAAGTGGTGTTACATTAGCTACCCTCCAGTCCATAGGAACTGATCCAGAGTCGATAGACTGTTGGAAAATGAGTACCAATGCATCCACTATTTCTAGGGCCACTTCCTTAATACTCTGGGTTGCAGACTATCAAGCCCCGGGGATTTATTGGCCTTCAATCCCATCAATTTCCCTAACACCATTTCCCGCCAAATAAGGATTTCCTTCAGTTCCTCCTTCTCACTAGACCCTCGGTCCCCTAGTATTTCTGGAAGGTTATTTGAGTCTTCCTTCGTGAAGACAGAACCAAAAGTATTGTTCAACTGGTCTGCCATTTCTTTGTTCCCCATTATAAATTCACCTGAATCTGACTGCAAGGGATCTATGTTTGTCTTCACTAATCTTTTTCTCTTCACATATCTATAGAAGCTTTTGCAGTCAGTTTTTATGTTTCCAGCAAGCTTCCTCTCGTACTCTATTTTCCCCCTCCTAATTAAACACTTTGTCCTCCTCTGCTGGATTCTAAATTTCTCCCAGTCCTCAGGTTTGCTGCTTTTTCTGGCCAAGTTATATGCCTCTTCCTTGGATTTAACACTATCCTTAATTTCCCTTGTCAGCCACGGCTGAGCCACCTTCCCTGTTTTATTTTTTTAAAATTTTTTTTAATTTTTAATTTATTCGTTGCCAATCTTTCCAATTCTTTGTCAGATCATCTTGTCAGATTACAAACGCCAGCGGTCACCTTGCACACATCAAGGATCACTCTGCGCCAATGCTCTTAGCCAAAAGGCCTAGAGCCACTGCACCGTTCCTGGAAGTACTGCAATACCAGGTTCGTGCCATGGAGGTGGGTGTATGCCCCCACCCACCTCCTGTTTTATTTTTACTCCAGACAGGGATGTACAATTGTTGAAGTTCATCCATGTGATCTTTAAATGTTTGCCATTGCCTATCCACCGTCAACCCTAAGTATCATTTGCCAGTCTATTCTAGCCAATTCACGTCTCATATCATCGAAGTTACCTTTCCTCAAGTTCAGGACCCTAGTCTCTGAATTAACTGTGTCACCCTCCATCTTAATAAAGAATTCTACCATATTATGGTCACTCTTCCCCAAGGGGCCTCGCACAACAAGATTGCTAATTAGTCCTTTCTCATTACACATCACCCAGTCTAGGATGGCCAGCTCTCTAGTTGGTTCCTCGACATATTGGTCTAGAAAACCATCCCTAATACACTCCAGGAAATCCTCCTCCACCGTATTGCTACCAGTTTGGTTAGCCCAATCTATATGTAGATTAAAGTCGCCCATGATAACTGCTGTACCTTTATTGCACGCATCCCTAATTTCTTGTTTGATGCTGTCCCCAACCTCACTACTTCAGCTGCTTGGGCCCCAAGCTCTGGAACTCCCTCCCTAAACCTCTCCACCTCTCTACCTCTCTTTCCTCCTTCAAGACGCTCCTTAAAACCTACCTCTTTGAGTAAGCTTTTGGTCACCTGCCCTAATTTCTACTTATGTGGCTCGGTGTCAAATTTATCTGTTTTATCTTTTGGGACATTTTACTACGTTAAAGGCGCTATATAATTACAAGTTATTTTATTCCAGATTTCAGCATCCGTAGTAATTTGCTTTTGGAATAAAAGTTGCTGTTGTTGTATTTATCTTTAGGCACTTTGCAACCTTCCAGACTCACTATCAAGTTCAACCATTTTAGATCATAATCACTGCTCCCATTTTTTCAGACAGCAGATAATAATTCTGCTGTTCATTTTATCTCCTGCCTCCTCCCCCACATCACAGACCTTCCCTTTTGTTCTTTCCTCCCCTCCCCCTTTCCTGCCCCTACACTTGCTTAAAAACCTGTTCCATCTCTAACCTGTTCCGGTTCTGACGAAGGGTCATCGACCTGAAACGTTAACTCTGTCTCTCTCGCTCCGCAGAAGCTGCCTGACCTGCTGAGTATTTCCAGGATTCTCGGATCATATTGCATCTATTGACCTGTCTTACTTATCGGGATTAGGGGCGAAGAAGCGGCGAGAGATTGTAGAGGGACGTGATCAGGGCCCAGGAGAGGTGTGAGTTTGGGGCCCAGAAGAGGCAAGGGCCCAGGGGCAGCACGGGCCAGCCCACACTGCGAGATGTGTGCGCACTAGGTCCGTGCAGCAGAGCTGGTCTCCAGTCGTCTTGTGGTTAATCCTTGCCACCGGACCAAGACCTAGCTCTGCGAAGCCCGTGTGGTGGCTGGTGTGCAACGGCCACCACACGTTACAAAAATCCACGCACAGGCATCTTCCGCCCTTCAAGATTTAGCTCGGGATCTGGAATATTAGGTCCTTTTTTGACGTGGAAGCAAGACATCCTCGATTCGAGGGACCACCTATGATGATGAGTGTTGTTCCGGTAACATGCTACATACACCGATACAAGTAGGGTGTGGGAGCTGCCCCGCTCAACAGTACGTTACAGAAGCCTCACCTGCTGCACTACTTTCATTTCCGACAGGAGTGCTGGTACAGCTTCGGTCTGGCACGGACGACTCAGACGAAAGGCCGGTGGGGCTCGTGCCCGCTGGGTAGTCCATGTACTCATCGGTCTCCGTGTCCATCAGGTTCGCCGTCGAGGTCATAGCCGAGGAGCCGGTAGCAGCAGACATGTTTCCCATGGCGTCGTCATTCCTGGGACCCTGCAGGGGGAGTGGGGGAGAAAAACGGAGTCAAGATGGCGGAAAGTCAAACGCGGTCAGCTTTACTCGCCTCGGGGCAGAACATGGGCGACCTCAGGAATGAACATAGGAGTAGGTCATTCGGCCCCTCGAGCCTTCTCCGCCATTCAGTAAGATCATGTCTGACCTTCGACCTCAACTCCACTTTCCTGCATTATCCCCATATCCCTTGATTCCCTTAATATCCAAAATCTATCGATCTCTGTCTTGAATATACTCAACGACTGAGCCTCCACAGCCCTCTGGGGCAGGGAATTCCAAAGATTCACCACCCTCTGAGTGAAGACATTTCTCCTCATCTCAGTCCTAAATTTCCTACCCCATATCCTGAGACTGTGACCCCTTGTTCTAGATTTCCCAGCCAGGGGAAACATCCTCCCCACATCTACCCTGTCAAGCCCTAAACTCTAGAGAATATAGGCCTAGTCTGCTCCATCTCTCCTCATAGGACAATTCCCCATCCCAGGAATCAGTCTGGTGAACCTTTGTTGCACTCCCTCAATGGCAAGTATATCCTTCCTTAGGTAAGGCAACCAGAACTGTACACGGTGAGGGCCGGGGATCTCCTGGGAGCTGGTCCCAATCCGCCCTAACTCCGCTGGGAACCTCGCTCATCTGCCGCGAGGAAATCCCCAGCCACGGTCACTGGGCACATCAACGCTCATCCCTCAGTACTCAAGTCTCCCAATACAGCACCAACCGTATGTCAATGTCCCGAACGATTCTGCCGCTGTGACCTTGCCCGGCACAGCATGCATCATGATCAAAGACACGTCTCGGAACATTCACCGGGAATAACCAAGCCATTGGTAGTTTAGCTCGATCATCCTCCATTATTCGCAGAGTAAAGTCATTGGGGGAGAAATTCGTATCGTTTGCGTCTGCCGTTGGCGCTGAACGACGTGTGGCCCGGGGCTGCTACCGACCCCTGTGAAATTACGCGGGAGTTTAGTTGAGGCGCTAATCGGTAGCACCCGGCTCCTGCCGGTAGCACCGACGATGACATCATCAGCGCGCCCAGCGACCCGATTTCGGCCCGCAGCAAAAGTTCGGTAGCGCCCCCGTGAGGCCGCCGCAGGCGTTGTCTGTGCCAGCCTCGCGGGGTCGCGAACTGGGGTTCAGTCCGCTCGCGGGGCGAGAATTAAAGGGGATGTGCGGCGCCAACATACCGGTCGGGGCCTTGCCCCCCTGCAATCCCAGGGTCCGTGCCGCCATGTTGCAGCCCGGCACTCCGCTGCTGCCACGGTTCTCCGCGTAGCGCTGGAAAATTCCCGCGGTTTGTGTCCCTGTCCAGCCCCCGAGAGGAATGCAGCGCGCGGCATTGCGTTCCACTTCCTCTAGGGGGCCGAATTTCGTTGCCAGGGCGGGACTTCTGCCTAGATTTATGTTTTCCAGTCCCTGGAGTGGACTTGAACTCACAACCTTCTGACTCAAGAGGCAGGAGTGCTGGCCACTGAGCCACGACTGACGCACTCTGCCATTTGTCTGCTCAATTGTACATCCTATCTCGATCCTCCCGTAAATCCTTTGTTGTATCCACTGTCTATACAGCTCATAGTTTGTCTAATTATCTTTAAACGCCCCATTAGCGCCAATGGCATAAAATCCCAGTTGGAGGCACTCATCTGAGGTGGGGCACGGCACATGTTGCTGGTACAGGGTGAAGGGGAGCTTTACTCTGGAGCTAACCACACAACACTCCCGCCAGAGGATGGATGGACCACACTCAACCAGCTCTGCTGGGCGGGCCACATCGCCCGCATGCCCGACACGAGACTCCCTAAGTAAGTGCTCTACTCAGAACTCCTTCACGGCAAGCGAGCCCCAGATGGGCAAAGGAAATGCTTCAAGGACACTCTCAAAGCCTCCTTGATAACAGAAAACAGAGAGTCGGGATAAATGGGTCATTTTCCAGTTAGGAAACAGTAACTAGTGGGGTGCAGCAGGGATCGGTGTTGGGGCCTCAACTATTTACAATCTATATTAATGACTTAGATGAAGGGACCGAGTGTAATGTAGCCATGTTTGCTGATGATATAAAGATGGGTGGGAAAGCAAATTGTGAGGAGGACACAAAAAATCTTCAAAGGGATATAGACAGGCTAAGTGAGTGGGCAAAAATTTGGCAGATGGAGTATAATGTGGGAAATGTGAGGTTATCCACTTTGGCAGAAATAATAGAAAAGCAAATTATAATTTAAATGGAGAAAAATTGCAAAGTGCTGCAGTTCAGAGGGACCTGGGGGTCCTTGTGCATGAAACACAAAAAGTTAGTATGCAGGTACAGCAAGTAATCAGGAAGGTAAATGGAATGTTGGCCTTTATTGCAAGGGGGATAGAGTATAAAAGCAGAGAAGTCCTGCTACAAATGTATTGGTGAGGCCACACCTAGAGTACTGCGTACAGTTTTGGTCTCCGTATTTAAGGAAGGATATACTTACATTGGAGGCTATTCAGAAAAGGTTCACTAGGTTGATTCCGAAGATGAGGGGGTTGAATTATGAAGATAGGTTGAGTCTATACTCATTGGAGTTCAGAAGAATGAGAGGTGATCTTATCGAAACATACAAGATAATGAAGGGACTCGACAAGGTGGATGCAGAGAGGATATTTCCACTCATCAGGGAAACTAAAACTAGGGGACATAGCCTCAGAATAAGGGGGCACCCATTTAAAACTGAGATGAGGAGGAATTTCTTCTCTCAGAGGGTTGTAAATCTATGGAATTCTCTGCCCCAGAGAGCTGTGGAGGCTGGATCATTGAATATAATTAAGGCGGAGATAGACAGATTTTTGTGCCATAAGGGAATAAAGGGTTATGGGGACTGGGCAGGGAAGTGGAGCTGAGTCCATGATCAGATCAGCCATGATCTTATTAACTGCAGGCTCGAGGGGCCAAATGGCTGACTCCTGCTCCTATTTCTTGTGCTCTTATGTAAAGTGCAACATCCCCACTGACACCTGGGAGTCCCTGATCCAAGACTGCCATAAGTGGAGGAAGAGCATCTGGGAGGGCACTGAGCACCTCGAGTCTCAACGCCGAGAGCATGCAGAAAACAAGTGCAGGCAGCAGAAGGAGCGTGCGGCAAACCAGACTCCTCACCCTCCCTTTCCTCCAACCACTGTCTGTCCCACCTGTGACGGAGACTGTAATTCTCGTATTGGACTGTTCAGCCACCTGAGAACTCACTTTTGGAGTGGAAGCAAGTCTTCCTCGATTTCGAGGGACTGCCTATGATGACGACTCCCGCCAGGGCCTGAGAGTACTTGATGCCGACACTGGGTTTAACCTTGAAGCCGCACAAAATTCACAAGAAAGAAAGCAACATGTTTGAATTATGAGTTTCAGAATTAGTTTCAAAGAATTCTCCAAAGCGGGAAAAGCAGGGGGTGGGGGGGCCGGGTACAGGCAATGTTCCCGTGGCCTGGAGACCCCACGCAGGCCGCCCGCCAGCCTCGCATCTGAAAAACCGTGCGTGCGCGGCAATATGAATGGTCCGCGCAGCCTGTTAAAGGGAACGCGCCCCCCTGCCCGCCCCCCAAAAATAAGAAGGAACGTTGGTGCGTGGTTCTCTAATTAAACAAATGAGTCGGGTTGTGATTTATCCGGATAAATCGAAAATTACCTGAGTCGGAAGCTTGTCAAAGTTTTTACCCAGCATCCTCCTCATGTGCTTGCGGGAATGTGAGGTCATCTGGTGCTTGAGCAGGAAGGAAAAATGGCACCCATCTCGAATGCAGTGAAAGTGGCTGTTTACCTGATTGTACTTGCAGCCTGCGGAGAGAGAAGGAAAAAAAACCCAGAATAAATAAATATATAAATGCTGCAATGCTACTAATGTTCGACTAATATCTGAAGAGTGGAAACAGTATCGGGGGTGGGCAGGTACCGGCTCGCCATGTTGCCGTGGTCGCACATTACCACATTACCTCGCTCGACCCGCCTCTCACAGAGTGAAGCACGCTGGAGTTGAGCAAATGACAGAAAGTTACAGAATCTTAGGCCTCTGCAAGCCGATATTCCAGGTATGTTTACGGCGGTTGCCGTGAATACCGTGGCCCAATTATCACTGAGCCTCACACGTGACAGTGGGAGGAAGCTTTGCGGTGTTTACAGGATCGTGCTGTGTAATTGTCGAAGATAAATTGACATTCTTTGAAAAAACCAAATTCTATTGTGCTGGGAATAATTGGCAAGAATTGCATTTGTCACCCTCTCCCCGAGTAGTCGACATTTGTTTCTCTGCCCTCTGACAATTTCCTTTCTCCTGCGTTCTGAGCTAATCAGAAAAATGATCTTTGTTGGGGTGGAAACAGTTTGTATTTTTCAATCAAACCCAGCTTGTAAAAGCTGTGGTAAATCAGCCGTCAGCTTTGTAATTGGCCTCGAGTTTAATTAATAAGATACTGAATTTAGCACAAGCATATTCATAAAGGTATTAGGAGCAGAGATCATATAAAGCTGCTGTGGAAAGGGCCTGTCTTTCAATCAAACTTAGCCGGTTATAGCTGCGAGCCACAGTATAGCAGACAATACCTGTTTTTTTGGTATTAAGCTTCTCTGAAAAGACAAACTAAGTGCAAGGATTTTTCTGTCCCTGTACTCCTCCTCCTGTAAACATCAATGAACATAATTCCCCCCCCCGCCCTCCCACATTTTCTCTGTATCTCTCCCTGAGCCCAGCTACAAGCTCCTTCAGGACAACGGATTATCCTGGAGTTTCTAGGGATTAATGAGTAATGTCCCGGTCACTGAACCCGGGAGAAAAAAAAATCATGGGGCACGTTAAAAAAAAAACAATGTCTGTTTTTCACTCTATTTGATAATCGCTCCTGTGAAACATAGAAAATAGGAGCAGTAGTAGGCCATTCGGCCCTTCGAGGCTGCACCGCCATTCAATATGATCATGGCTGATCCTCTATCTCAACACTATATTCCCGCGTTTTCCCCCATACCCCTTGATGCCTTTTGTTTCTAGAAATCTATCTATCGTCCTCTTAAATATATTCAGTGACTCGGCCTCCACAGCCTTCTGTGGTAGAGAATTCCACAGGTTCACCACCCTCTGTGTGAAAGCATTTCTCCTCATCTCGGTCCTAAATTTCCTACCCTGTATCCTGAGACTGTGACCCCTTGTTCTAGACTTCCCAGCCAGGGGATACATCCTCCCCGCATCCAGTCTGTCTAACCCCGCCAGAATTTTATACATTTCAATGAGATCACCTCTCATTCTTCTAAACACTAGTAAATACAGGCCCAGTCGACCCAATCTCTCCTCATATGACAGTGCTGCCATCCCTGGAATCAGTCTATGAAGCGCCTTGGGACTTTTTACTGCAAGTGAATAAATGCAAGTTGTTGTCATTGAATAAGTCCTTTCTGCTCGCGCTGCCCGTCTCCTGTTTACCTAGCCGGCCACATTCTTCCCGTTTGGTGAAGTACTTGAATCCATTAGCGGCCCGGCGCTCCGCCTTCTCATGCTTCTTGACGTGCCAGGGGAGCTTGGTGGTGATGTTCGTCACAAAGTTACAGAATGGTCGTAAACAGTGGTAGTGCCCCCTCATCCGGAACTCACAGTGCTGCAATGGAACAAAAGGTGCTATAACATCGATCGCAGCACAGTTTGGAATATGACAGCAACATGTGAGTGCATTCCCCCCAATTAAACTCCTCTTCTACGAACATAAGAAATAGGAGCAGGAGTCGGCCATTTGGCCCCTCGAGCCTGCTCCGCCATTCAATGAGATCATGGCTGATCTGATCTTGGGCTCAACTCCACTTCCCTGCCCGCTCCCCATAACTCTCCACTCCTTTATCGTTCCAAAATCTATCTCCACCTTAAATGTATTCAATGACCCAGCCTTCACAGCTCTCTGGGGCAGAGAATTCCACAGATTTACCACCCTCAGAGAAGAAATTCCTCCTCAGCTCAGTTTTAAATGTGCGACCCCTTATTCTGAAACTATGCCCCCTAGTTCTAGATTCCCCCAGGAGGGAAAACATCCTTCGATAAGATCACCTCTCATTCTTCTAAACTCCAATGAGTACAGGCCCAATTTGCTCAACCTTTCTTCATAAGTCAACCCCCTCATCTCCGGAATCAACCTCGTGAACCTTCTCTGAATAGCCTCCAATGCAAGTATATCCCTCCTTAAATACGGAGACCAAAACCACACACAGTACTCCAGGTGTGGCCTCACCAATACCCTGTACAGTTGTAGCAGGAATTCCATGCTTTTATACTCTATTCCCCTTGCAATATCCCTTGATTCCCCATAACTCCAAAAATCTATTGATCTCAGCCTTGAATATACTCCATGACACAGTATTCACAATCCTTGGGGTAGAGAATTCCAAAGTTTCACAACCAATGTTCCCATTAATTTTTTTTTGGGTGGGCGGCCCTGTTAAGGGGCCGTGCGGCCCATTCAAGATACAACACATGCGGGGTTTTTCCTATTTCAAAGCCGGTGAGGTAGCTGCATGGGGGCTGCAGAGCTTGAAGGGAACATTGTTCACAACCCTCTGAGTGAAGACATTCCTCCTCATCTTGGTCCTGAACAGCCAACTCCTTATCCTGAGACTATGCTCCCTAGATCTAGACTCTCTGCGTCCCATTCAATTGAGCAGGAAGATGCCATTCCAGCCACTGGGAACGACTGACTAGCCTTGGATTAAATGTTTGGGCCAGCCTTCACACTGAACCCATACCCGTGTAACGTAGACTGTCGAAGTGAGGTAATGTGGTGCCACACTGTTACGCGGGGTATTGGAGCGTCTGAATGATGACAAGAGGCAAAGACAAGACAAGGTCATTTGGCCCATCTAACGCCCACCTCTCTAACATCCAAACTTGTCATTCAGCCCCTCAGCCATCCCTGTGAGCAGGAAGTTAGAAACAGACAGATTAAGTGAGTGGGAAAAACTGCGGCAAATGCAGTTCAATGTGGGGAAGTGAGAGGTCGTCCACCTTGAATCCAAGAACGACAAATCAGGTTTTTTTCTTCATGGTGAGAATCTAGGAATTGTGGAGCAGAGAGATTTAGGTGTCCATGTACATAAATCACTAAAAGCTAGTGGTCAGGTACAAAAAGTTACCAACATTACAACAGTGGCTACACACCAGATGTACTTCATTGGCTGTAAAGCGCTATGAGACGTCCGGTGGACGTGAAAGGCGCTATATAAATGCAAGTCTTTCTTTCAAAAAAGATAATGGAATGTTGGCCTTTATCTCAAAAGGACTGGAATACAAAGGGGAGGAAGGGATGCTTCAGGTGTAGAGAGCCTGGGTCAGACCCCATCGCGAGGACTGTGTTTAGTTCTGTGCCCTGCCCCTCAGGAAGAATATATTGGACATGGATGGGGTACAGCGCAGATTCCCCAGAATGGTACCATGCTTAAAGGGTCAAATTATAAAGGCAGACTGCATAAATCATAGAAATTTACAGCACACAAGGCGGCGATTCGGCCCATTGTGTCCGTGCTGGATCGTATTCCCTTGAGTTTACACAGTTGACGGGTGACCTAATTGGGGTATTTAAAATTATTAAAGGATTCGATAGGGTAGATGTGGAGAAACTATTCCCTCTGGTGGGGGAATCCAGAACAAGGGGGCGTCATCTTAAAATTAGAGCCAAGCCGTTCAGGAGTGCTATCAGGAAGGACTTTTTCACACAAAGGCTAGTGAAAACCTGGAACTCTCTCCCCCAAAAAGTTGTGAATGCTGGCTCAATTGAAATTTTCAAGACTGTGATCGACAGATTTAGGTGTAATGTAGGCACGCGCACAGGTGTCCCTGGAGATGGAGCACGCGGCATCCAGCGGTACGCTTGCAGCCTTCCGTGAGAGGTAGGTGTCTGACGGACTGGAGTGCATCATCACCCCCGGCAACCAAATTTTAATTTGATTTAAGTTTACTGTTCAAAGTCTAATTTGTTTAAGTTTGTCGGTTTTAATGCCCCCCTTTAATCAGGGGGCACTTGATTTATAGGTTCTACCAAAAATAGTTGTAGAGCTGTTGCACTGTGAGTGGCTTAGCCAGTCACGTGATGTTCACAAGACTCAATAAAACTCCAGCCCAGTTGGGTCCAGGTCCTCCACGATGAGCCTGGTGGATGAACTGGTCGGGTTCAGTTTGATTGTTAAACCTTTGCTAATAAACCAATGAGTTCTTTACAGCAAATGTGTAGCTGTGAATGCTTCAGCAAAGAACCCATGAAGCAAATATACTCAATTAGGCAAAGGTACCAACGGATGGGGATCAAAGTCAGGTACATGGAGTTGAGGTACAGATCACCCACGATCTAACTGAATGACGCAACAAGCTCGAGGGGCTGAATAGACGACTCGCGATCCCATAATTTATGATTAACTCCGATGGTTTCATTTGAAATTTACAAATTGTGTTGGTTTCCGTGACTTCCGATGGAATCATTGCCACCAACTTTGAATACAGATTTGAATATCAAACCAAAAACAAAGCTTTCACTGGAAACTGGGTAACTTTCTCTGACTTGTTAGTTATCTCCTGACTATTATTTGATTGCCAACTGTAACATTCAGATCTGGCAGCTACTCAATCTGATCTCAATAGTTACATTGCCCAAGGGATTCAAGTCTTAATCAGCTGATGCCAACCAGACATGTAGGGGGATAGGGTAGCACAGCGGTTATGTTATCGGACCAGTAATCCCGAGGCCTGGACTAATAATCTGGAGACACAAGTTCAAATCCCACCAAGGCAGCTGGGGAATTTAAATTCAATTAATTAAATAAATTTGGAATAAGAAGCTAGTATCAGTGATGGTGACCATGAAACTACTGGATTGTCATTAAAGATCCATCTGGTTCACTAATGTCCTTTAGGGAAGGAAATCTGCTGCCCTTACCCGGTCTGGCCTATATGTGACTCCAGACCCACAGCAATGTGGTTGACTTGTAACTGTCCCCTGAAATGGCCCACTCAGTCATATTCAAGATGGTGGTTCACAGGGGCAATTAGGGATGGTCAATAAATGCTGGCCTTGCTGGTGATGGCAAAATGTTCAGTCACCTCCTGATCCACCATTACATAGTATATAAGGCACAGAAACAGCCCATGCTGGTGTTTATGCTCCTCCTGTCTTTCCTCATCTAAATCTATCAGCATAACCCTCTATTCCCTTCTCTCCCATATGCTTGTCTAGCCTCCCCTTAAATGCCTCTATACTATTCGTCTCAACCACTCCCTGCAGTAGTGAGTTCCACATTCTCACCACTCTCTGGGTAAAGAAGTTCCTTTTGGATTTCTTGGTGACTATCTTATATTGATGGCCTCTAGTTATGCTCTTCCCCACAAGTGGAAACATTCTCTCGGTATCCACTCTATCAAAACCTTTCATCATTTTAAAGACCTCTATTAGGCTACCCCTCAGCCTTCTTTTTTTCCAAGAGAAAAGAGACCCAGCCTGTTCATCCTTTCCTGGTATGTATACCCTCGCATTTCTGGTATCATCCTTGTAAATCTTCTCTGCCCCCTCTCCAGTGCCTCAATATCCTTTTTTCTAATATGGCGACCAGAACTGTACGCAGTGCTCTAAGTGTGGTCTAACCAAGGTTCAATACAGGTTTAGCATAACTTCCCTGCTCAATGCTCAAAGACCATTTGTAGCACATGGGATGAGAACAAGTCACCCAGCCCAGACTGGGAGTGAAGCTGGGACATACTCGGTGTTGCCTCCACCCTTCCAGTGAACACGGGTAAGCTAGCTCTTGGAGATCCTGCTGATTTCTGAAGTGCCGTCTTTAAACTCTCTCCAGCCTGCCTTTAATCTAAATAGCACCGATAGCTATTCCCCTTAGGCCACATCCCATTTATAGCTCAGCTCGCAATTGCAAGAGGTTCTAGATTTACAGCTGTTCCAATTCAAGCCAAACTCCAGCAATCTGTTAACACTGGTCGTTAATGCAGAATAAAACCTTACACCAGCTGGTGGGATTTTCTCTGAGATTGAATCAGACTAAAGAAAAAAAAACACTCCTGTGAGTTTGTGTTAATCGCCCCCCTCAAACGGACAAGCCGTCATTGATTGTGAGGCTCTGTTGGGGGCTCGTGGTGTGGAGCCTGACTAGATTTGTGCGTAGGCAGCGGAATTGGGGCCACTGTGTTGTCGCCCTACCTCCGACCTGTGTGTGCGTCCAGCAAGGCTCTGTGGCAGCTATAACTAGAGCTGGAGTGTCGGGCCCTGGAACACCGTGGGCTGCCCCGACCTGTGCGAGAACACCACCGCAGGTCGGGGCTATAAACAGAGCTGTAGCGCTGGGCCCTGGAACACCGTGGCGGAGGTGTGGCAAATGAGGGTACGGGGCCCAGAAGAGCCGAGGGCCCAGGGGCAGCCCACACTGCGATATGTGCGCGCACGAGGTCCGTGCAGTAGAGCAGGTCTCCAGTTGTCCTGGTTAACCCTTGCCACTGGATAAAGACCTAGCTCTGTCAAGCCCGTGTGGTGGCTGGTGTGCGACGGTCACCACACGGTAACAAAATCCACACACAGGCATCTTCCACCCCCTCAATTGGAGTTCAGGACTAGAACATCGGGTCCTTCATTGAAACATCTGTGAACTCGTGGAAGCAAGTCATCCTCGTTCGAGGGACCGCCGATGATGATGATGTGGCAGCAGCAATGCCTGCTTGATATTGGCTCTGGTGCGGTGCAAACAGTGGACAGCCCCGTTCCTGCTAAGCCGCACAACCGCGGAGCAGTTTGTAGGTCCCGCGCAGGCCACTCACCGGCCTCTCAGCGGAAATAACGCGCAAAGATTTGAACGGGCCGCTCAGCCAGTTAAAGAGACTGCGCAAGGAGAGAACACTGGTTGGAAGGTCAGTTGGTTTTCAATGCAATTCAAATGGAATCCAATCCGTAGAGCTAATCGCGTGTAGGTTTAATTCCAAGGTCGGAATGTTTCACACAGTTCTCCAGAATTGGAAATGTCAAAACGATTAACCTAGAATGTTTCAGCAGCTTCAGTACTCCAATTTTGCCTCTCGAGACTGTGAGTGCGGAGATGCCAGTCTAAAGGAGCATGTAACTAGTGGTCTTAATGGTGAATATCATCAGGGTAGATCCTGCACGATCGACTGTGGAGAGGGCTATTTTACTGTACAGGTGCAGCGTCCCAAATCCGTAAACCCAGGACCGAGGCTGTTTCGGATTTTGCGTTTTGCCGGATTTTGGAACATCTTTCTGACGTCATGAATCCGGAAACACTCGAGCCCAGGTTTGGTTATTTCCAGATTTCGGAACATCAGAAAGGGGGAGGGGTAGCTCGCCGAAGAGCTGGTCGGGCGGCCCCCTCGCGGAGGTGGTGTTCAGGCGGACTGGCGAGGCGAGGCCCGAGGTTGGGTGGCAGCGGCACCTTGAGGTCGGCAGGGTCCGGATTCCGGAACATTTTATGGATGCCAGACGACACTGCCACCAACCGGTCCGGATTCTGGAACTCCGGATTCCAGACGCTGCACCTGTACCAACATACGGACAATGACGGACAGGTAAAGACTACCTGGCCTATCGAGTCTGTCCCACACAATCGCGATACCTTGTGTATCACAACATATACACACTCCACCCCATCTAGAACCATTTGATCTCCTGGGAGAGGCAAAAAATAATGTTAAAGCCCAGGCCAATTTGGGAAATACCTCTCCGACCCATCTAGCCGATTGAAACTAGTCCAGGAGATCACTCCGGACTTGAATTCTCTGCAGTACCTACCTTCTGTAAGAGGTGATCTCCGCCACAGCCAGAAACAAATCCAGCTTTCACTTGAAAGAATTCAGCGGGTCTGCATCTACTGCATGTTCCAGAGTGCGACTATTCTCTGGGAAAACAACCACCTCCTGATGTGTAACCCAGATCTAACCCTATAACAACTTACATTTGTGACCCCTGGCCCTTGTCTGCTTACCTGATTCGGACAGAGGCACTGCAGGGAGAAGTAGGAGAATTGGTCACGCACGTTGACCAGATTGTTGTTGGGATTGATGTGGTCGAGACAATGGGACTCAGCCTTCCCAGACGTTTTACAGACGTACTTGCAGTTTCCAAACAGACAGTGAAAGTGGAACTTGTTTGCGTATTTACAATCGGTCGCCATACAGGGATCGCTGAAAGGAAGCAAAAACACAGTTTAGGACACGGGGTAGAGGGGGTGGACAGCCACTGAAATAGGAGCTGAATGAACATACAGCTACACCTGAAACCGTGTCGGGGTCTGGCCCATTAAGACTGTGAGCTGGCTGGGATGCCTCAATGTCAGCTTGGATCCCCCTGCTCTTCAGCCAAACTGGAAGCGCTCATCTGCTCTCTGACACAGAGCAAAATGTCCTAAAATCACACATGTGTGTTGGTGCTCTTGAGAGGATGTTACACTGTCAAAGGAGCACAGTTATATACGTGTGTGTGTGTGTGTGTGGAGCTTGTAATGAACAAAGCTTTGGATGTGGGCCTTCTTTTCAGGGTTGATTCATAACAACATAAGAAATAGGGGCAGGAGTCGGCCATTCGGCCCCTCGAGCCTGCTCCGCCATTTAATAAGATCATGGCTGATCTGATCCTGGCCTCAACTCCACTTCCCTGCCTGCTCCCCATAACCCTCGGCTCCCCTATCGTTCAAAAATCTGTCTCTCCACCTTAAATATATTCTATGTATCAGCTTCCACAGCTCTCTGGGGCAGAGAATTTCAAAGATTCGCAACCCTCTGAGAGAAGAAATTCCTCCTCATTTCTGTTTTAAATGGGAAACCTCTTATTCTAAAACTATGCCCCCTAGTTCTAGATTCCCTCACGTGGGGAAACATCCTCTCTGCATCTACCCTATCAAGCCTCCTCAGAATTTTATACGTTTCAATGAGATCACCTCTCATTATTCTAAACTCCAATGAGTATCGGCCATTAGACTGTGTTAGATTCCATGCTTTTTCCCATCCAGAAGATTTGCTCTTTGCTTTTAGTGGCTGTATTGTGTGCACCAGTGAACATGTTCAGAGGTTTGTGGAGCTGTTGCACTGTGAGTGGCTTAGCCAGTCATGTGATGCTCAAACGACTCAATAAAACCCCGGCCAGTTGAGTTCAGGTTCCCCACGATGAGGCGTACAGTTGTGAGCCTCGTGGATGAACCGGTAGGGCTCAGTTTGATTGTTGAACCTTGGCGAATAACCCAGCTAGCTCCTTACAGTGAATGTGCAGCTGTGAGTTCTTAAGCAAAGAACCCATGAAGCAAATACGCTGCAGTGGCCTTTGCTGTGAGTTGCGCGATGAACCTCAGCAAATCTGCAATAGCTCAGGTCGAGATTCACAATGGATGAGCACAAAGGAAAGTTTGCTGACAATACAAAGATGGGAGGAACAGCAATGTGTGAGGGAGACACAGAAAACCTGCAAAAGGACATAGACAGGCCAAGGGAGTGGGCAAAAATTTGGCAGATGGAGTATAATGTGGGAAAATGTGAAGTTATGCACTTTGGCAGAAAAAATCAAGGAGCAAGTTATTATTTAAATGAAGAAAAATTGTAAAGTGCTGCAGTACAGCGGGACCTGGGGGTCCTGGTGCATGAAACACAAAAGGTTAGTATGCAGGTACAGCAAGTGATCAGGAAGGCCAATGGAATATTGGCCTTTATTGCAAAGGGGATGGAGTATAAAAGCAGGGAAGTCTTGCTACAGTTATACAGGGTATTCGTGAGGCCACACCTGGAATACTGCGTACAGTTTTGGTTTCCATATTTACGAAAGGATATACTTGCTTTGGAGGCAGTTCAGAGAAGGTTCACTCGGTTGATTCCGGGGATGAGGGGGCTGACTTATGAGGAAAGGTTGCGTAAGTTGGGCCTCTACTCATTGGAATTCAGAAGAATGAGAGGTGATCTTATTGAACCGTATAAGGTTACGAGGCGGCTTGACAAGGTGGATGCAGAGAGGATGTTTCCACTGATAGGGGAGACTAGAGCTAGGGGGCATAATCTTAGAATAAGGGGCCGCCCATTTAAAACTGAGATGCAGAGGAATTTCTTCTCTTCTTGTAAACCTGTGGAATTCGCTGCCTCAGAGAGCTGTGGAAGCTGGGTCATTGAATAAATTTAAGGTGGAGATAGACAGTTTCTTGACTGATAAGGGAATAAGGGGTTATGGGGAGCGTGCAGGGAAGTGGACCTGAGTCCATGATCGGATCAGCCATGAAAGTATTAAATGGCAGAGCAGGTTCGAGGGGCCGTATGGCCTACTCCTGCTCCTATTTCTTATGTTCTAAAGGAAGACAGCGGACATCTTAAACCGCTGGGCCCAGTGTCCATTGATACAGGTACTCTGATACCCCAAGATTCCTGTATTGGCTCTATATCCCTCCTCACTGGGTAGTTTATATATCATAATACGCACAGTTTTGATGTATTTAATGGGTGTTGTAAATTCACAGTGACATTCCGACATTCACAGCTGCCTCGAGTCCTTGTGAAATGACATTGATGAATGAATATTATAAACTTTCATGATGTTCGAAAGTTCATGATATTAATCACGTAACTACAGTGAGATAATGGATAACTGGTATATGTTATACAGACAATAACAGATACCTGCAAATAGATGACACGGCTAGTTCAGTCAAAGGGTTTAGGTGGTATCGTGAAATACAAATTCTCATTTTACAAGCTTTGGAGGTTGGATTACTGCCTTAAGTTCACTTACAGCTATCTATCATTTGTAACAGAGAGTTGACAGCACACTTTTTAGTTCAAGTAGTCGAGGGAGGCTATTTTTGAGATATCAAGTTTTTTATGGTGTCAATCCAATTTTGAAATTCTTAAATAAATCAGGCAGGGGGTTGGCTCCTGTTAACCCCCTGGTGACCCCTGCAGAAAGTGTGTCGTCCGGGTCACCTTTACACCAAAAGCGGCTGAAGAAACCTGGTGGTAGGTTTATCGGGAACGTTTGGAGTTAAGTGAGAGCTTTGTGGGGGGAGGGTATAGTGTCAGCTGTGGCTCAATGGGCAGCACCCTCGCCTCTGAGTCAGAACGGTTGTGGGTTCAAGTCCCACTCCAGGGGCTTGAGCACAAAAATCTAGGCTGATACTCCCAGTGCAGTGATGAGGGAGTGCTGCACTGTCGGAGGTGCCGTCTTTCGGATGAGACGTTAAACCCAGGTCCCATCTGCTCTCCCAGGTGGACGTAAAAGATCCCATGGTGCTATTTCAAAGAAGAGCATGGGGAGTTGTCCTGGGGCCAATATTTATCCCTCAATCAACATCACTAAAACAGATTTTCTGGTCATTATCACATTGCTGTTTGTGGGAGCTTGCTGTGCGCAAATTGGCTGCTGCGTTTCCCACATTACTACACTTTGAAAGTACTTCGTTGGCTGTAAAGCATGTCCGGTGGCTGTGAAAGGCACTATATAAATGCAAGTCTTCCTTTCTGTGCTGCGTCTGGTCAGGTTATGTCCTGACAGCGGCCACCAATGGTTATTGAATCGCAATCGCACTTGTAAGAAAAGAATGAAGATGTCATTGCTGCAGGTTGATTAATGGGAAATTCCTTGTTGTTGAACAACATTCTGCCTGTGGGAATTGTCACGCCATGGCCCGGTCACAGAACGAGGGGAATTCTCCTCTGCACCACTTGCAATGCTGCTTATTTTTTTAAACTAAGGAGTGCAAATTTTCTAACTCGTTCACGCTCGGGATTTTGAGTGTCATTGTCAGCTGGTCGGCCCTCCACCATCGGCAGTGAACATTTAAAAAAATAGAAGATGCTGGAAACGTTCAGCAGGTCAGGCAGCATTTCTGGGTTATGTTAATGGGCCAGATTTTGCTGGAGTGTGCCCTATTAGTTAGACTTTGTTCTGCACTCTTCAGCTCAAACTTGTTTTGTGCTGTAACTTACTATAAGTGTGAGCTGATAATGGCGTGGCAAGGGCAATGGGCAGCTGGGATCTCAGTGAACGGTGGAACTAACAGTGTATCTCTTTAAACAATGAGATTTAAGGATTGAGAAAGAAATAGAGGAATGACGGAGAAGGAGGGTGAATTACAATGGGTGAATTAGAGTCAAATTAGGTATAGAGGCGAGGGCCCAGGGACAGCACGGGCCCAGCCCACACCGCGATATGTGTGCGCACTAGGTCCGTGCAGCAGAACAGGTCTCCAGTCGTCTTGGTTAACCCTTGCCACTGAACCAAGACCTGGCTCTGTCAAGCCCGTGTGGTGGCTGGTGTGCAAGGGCCACCACACGTTAAAAAAATCCACGCACAGGCATCTTCCACCCTTCAGGATGTAGTTCGGGAGCTAGAATGTCAGGTCCCTCATTGAAATACCTGTGAACCCATCCCTTTTTGGTGTGGAAGCGGATCATCCTCGATACGAGGGACCGCCTAATACTATGTTAGTCCTCCCAGCAGCTAATCTGCGGCGTGAGGCAGTCTATTCCTATTGTGACCTGTAGCTTTGGTCTAAGCTAAAGGGAGCGACACAGATCAGTGCAAAAACCCGTTAGGCTGCGCAATTATCACACCATGTTACTAATATGGTAACTCAATAAAACACTCCTGACGCAAACAAGGCAGAGAAAAGCACCGAGACTTGGGAACATAAGAAATAGGAGCAGGAGTCGGCCATTCTGTCCCTCAAGCCTGCTCCGCCATTCAATAAGATCGTGGCTGATCTGATCATGGACTCAGCTCCAGGGGAGGAGGTTTCCCCGAGGCTGGGAAGTCTAGAACAAGGGGTCACAGTCTCAGGATATGGGGTAGGAAATTTAGGACCGAGATGATGAGAAATTGTTTCACTCAGAGGGCGGTGAACCTGTGGAATTCTCTACCACAGAAGGCTGTGGAGGCCAAGTCACTGAATATATTTAAGAGGGAGATAGATAGGTTTCTAGACACAAAAGGCATCGAGGAGTATGGGGGAAAAGCGGGAATCTGGTGTTGAGATAGAGGATCAGCCATGATCATATTGAATGGCGGTGCAGCCTCGAAGGGCCGAATGGCCTACTACTGCTCCTATTTTCCATGTTTTCTATGTTTCAACTCCACTTCCCTGCCCGCTCCCCATAACACCCTTGATTCCCTTTATTGTTCAAAAATCTGTCTATCTCCACCTTAAATATATTCAATGACCCATCCTCCACAGCTCTCTGGGGCAGAGAATTCCAAAGGTTCACGACCCTCTAAGAGAAGAAATTCCTCCTCATTTCCATTTTAAATGGGCGACCCCTTATTCTGAGACTATGCCCCCTAGTTCTAGATTCCCCGACGAGGGGAAACAGCCTCTCTGCATCTATCCTGTTGAGCCCCCTCAGAAACACTGCAGAATGATCAAACAATACTTGTCGGCTTTGTAAACCATCTTCGATCATTTCCAACTTCCCCTGTAAGATTCTGGCTTTTTCAGAAAACCACGTTTTGTGGCCGTCTCCTGAGCACGCGGACAGCCAGGCCCTTTGACGCCTACGCAATATTCCATACTCACTTCTCTTGAAACTGGAGGAAGCCTGGTTTGACCTGGGGCTTGGCGTTCTCCAGGGACGTGGTGGCCAGGGAAGATGTCACCAGCGTGGAGACGGGGATCTGTGGGACGGAAGCCGCCAGCTGTTTCCAGGCGAGGAGCGTCGGGGCGGAGGTGACCACGGTGGGGCTGGCCGCAGAGAGTTGCAGGGCCGCGGCGGTAACCATGGCGATGGAAGGAAAGGCCGAGGTGCCGAGAGCTCGGTTCTCCATGGGGATCAGGGTCGAGAAGCAAGGCTCCGACTTGACTTTCACCACTCCGCCATCAGCCCTAAAGTGGAAGCTGCAGAAACCGGAAACATTCTGTCAGTCACACTGCGGAGTTAAAGAGAAAGCGCCCCCCCCCCGCCCTCGCTATAGGTTACGCAAAACGCTTTCATCAGGTCCCAACAGATACAGAGGGTGACAATGAAACGTCCTGTAATGTATGCAGCTGTGAGGATGTTCACAGGTTTGTCGAGCTGTTGAGCACGCGGTGTCTACCAGTACGCTCGCGGCCTTCCGCAAGAGGTGGGCGCCGGAGGGACTGGAGTGCATCATCACCCCCGGCAACCACATTTTAATTTGATGTTTTTTGTCTGAAGTTTAATTTGTTTAAATTTGTCAGTTTTAGTGCCCCTTTAATAAGGGGGCACTTGATTTACAGTTTACACCAAAATAGTTGTAGAGCTGTTGAGTTGGGAGTGGCTTAGCCAGTCACATGATGTTCACTAGACTCAATAAAACCCCAGTCAGTTGGGTTCGGGGGATCCACGATGGGGCAGGTGGTTGAGAGCCTGGTGGATGAACTGGTAATGTGTAGTGTGATTGTTAAACCTTTTGCTAATAAACCAACTAGTTCTTAATAGCAATGTGTTGCTATGAATTCTTAAACAAAGAACCCACGAAGCAAATACATTAAACTACCAGATTGTCGGAAAATCCATCTGGTTCACTAATGTCCTTCAGGGGAAGGAAATCTGCCGTCCTTACCCGTCCTGGGCCTATATGTGACTCCAAACCCATGGCCATGTGGTTGACTCTTAACTGCCCTCTGAAATGGCCCAGCGAGCCTCACCACCACCTTCTCGAGGGCAGTTCAGGATGGGCAATAAATGCCGGCCTTGCCAGCCATGCCCACATCCCAGAATGAATTAAAAAAAAATATATATAACAGGTACAATGTCAAGCGCATAACAGATTAAAATATGAACTGGGAATGCTGAAAATACAAAGAGGCAGATAGTTTTTAAACAAATAATAAAATTCTTCAAACTTCTAGCCTGGCAGTTGCTGTCGGGGGAGGGGGGGCAGAGGGGTGGGGTTTGACGTTTTATCAGGACGATCCCTTGTCTGATATTGTAGCTATGTTTTAGCCTGGGATAGCTACCGCAGTGAATTGGAGAAATGTTGTGCCTTCACCCCACTGATGTCACCACAAGTGGGGTGAAGGACTGCGAGGGCCAGCCACCAATCAGCTGTCACTGCCCCAGCCTTACCTCATTGTAAACACAGGCCCAAGATTCATTTTAGTCCCAGATCCTTCCACGGGCTGAATGATGATTTATTTTTCAAATTCATACAATCATAGAAATTTACAGCACGGAAGGAGGCCATTCGGCCCATCATGTCTGTGCCGGCCGACAAAGAGCTATCCAGCTAAACCCACTTTCCAGCTCTTGGTTGGTATAGCCCTGTAGGTTACGGCACTTCAAGTGCACATCCAAGTATGTTTTAAATGTGGTGAGGGTTTTTGTCTCTATCAACCTTTCAGGCAGTGAGTTCCAGACCCCAATCACCCTCTGGGTGAAAAGATTTCCCCTCAAATCCCCTCTAAACCTCCCCCCATTTACTTTAAATTTATGCCCCCTGGTTGTTGACCCTGCTTTGGGATAATCAGCATTGAAACACTGACCACACTCGATCAGCTCCGCTGGGCAGGCCACATTGTTCGCATGCCAGACACGAGACTCCCAAAGCAAACGCTCTACTCGGAACTTGTCCACGGCAAATGAGTCAAAGGTGGGCAGCGGAAACGTTACAAGGACACCCTCAAAGTCTCCCTGATAAAGTGCAACATCCCCACTGACACCTGGGAGACCCTGGCCAAAGACCGCCCTAAGTGGAGGAAGTGCATCCGGGAGGGCGCTGAGCACCTCGAGTCTCGTCGCCGAGAGCATGCAGAAATCAAGCGCAGGCAGCGGAAAGAGCGTGCGGCAAACCAGGCTCCCCGCCTATCCTTCCCTTCAAGTACTCTCTGTCCCACCTATGACAGAGACTGTGGTTCTCGTATTGGACTGTTCAGCCACCTAAGAACTCATGCTAAGAGTGGAAGCAAGTCTTCCTCGATTCCGAGGGTCTGCCTGTGATGATGAAGGGAAATAGGTCCTCCTATCCACTCTATCTTGGCCCCTCATAATTTTAGACACCTCAATGAGGTTTCCCTCAGCCTCCTCTGTTCTAAAGAAAACAATCCCAGCCTATCCAATCTTTCTTCATAGCTAAAATTCTCCAGTCCTGGCAACATCCTCGTAACTCTCCTCTGTATCCTCTCTCCTACAATCACATCTTTCCTGTAACGTGGTGACCAGAACTGCACGCAGTACGCTTCTCATTGAATAAACTGCCTATCCTACTCTCTCCCTCTCTTCATGTGTGATCCACAGGTTTCATCAAGGCCATCTAATTCTTTATTAAAAAGTTATACGAAGGGGCAGGTGTATGGATCTGAATTGCTACTGTTCCAAAGAAAACAACCTCAGCCTATCTAATCAAGCCTGTGTAACTTTTATTTATCACATTTTTGGAGGTGGTTCCCCTTCGGGACCTCTGCCTTCCCCCACCCCTGTAAGAGGGACCTGTTGCCTCTCCCTCCCCTCACTGGGGTCCGTACTCGGTGCTGAACCCATCGGATCAGCGTTACTCCGACTGCAAAGCCCACGGATTTCTTTAAATTGCCGGCTCTTCACGTGATGTCATCAGTGTAATTGGACCTTGAGTAACCTCTGCTTTTTTTTTTAATCTGCATAAATTATTTAAATAATAAACTGATCTAAATTAGAATCATGACTGGGTCAGAGCAAGGTTACTCAGCACTTCATAAATATAAACAGCATCAATTTAAAGGGGCTGGGGCGTGGGGTAAAGTGCACTGCCACACTCTCTCCCATATTGATAAGGAGTGGGGTGCACCATAATTTGATCAGTTAATAAAAAGTCTAATTAAAGGGGAAAAAGCAACATCCGTGGCCTGTAACAGGACGGATCAGCAAGTGCAGCCTGGGCCCACATTTTGTTCTATATCCTGCCCCTCGCTCACTACACTGCGGAGAAGCCCTGTCCAATTATTGGAGCAGCGACAGATTTTTATTTACCTCGCAAATATCGAGAGTTGCCATTTTAAAATCTTGATTGAAAAACCAAAACTGGGGGACAAGCCCTAACCCTAACCCTTTACTACATGGGAAATGGGCGTGAGGGGTGAATTTCCCGTGCCCAAACTCGCCCACTGTCCGGCAACTTGACGTTACCATCGTCCAATCCCCCATCATCAACATCCTGGGGGGTCACCATTGACCAGAAATTTAACTGGACCAGCCTCATAAATACTGTGGCAACAAGAGCAGGTCAGAGGCTGGGTATTCTGTGACGAGTGTCTCACCTCCTGACTCCCCAAAGCCTTTCCACCATCCACAAGGCACAAGTCAGGAGTGTGATGGAACACTCTCCACTTGCCTGGATGGGTGCAGCTCCAACAACACTCAAGAAGCTCGACACCATCCAGGACAAAGCAGCCCGCTTGATCGGCTCCCCATCCACCACCTTCAACACTCACTCCCTCCACCACCGGCGCCCCCTGGCTGCAGTGTGTACCATCTACAAGATGCACTGCAGCAACTCGCCAAGGCTTCTTCGGCAGCACCTCCCAAACCCACGACCTCTACCACCTAGAAGGTCAAGGGCAGCAGGCGCACGGGAACACCACCACCTCCACGTTCCTCTCCTTCTGTGTTGTACTATTCTATGATTTTATGATAAATTCGACATAAAATGGGCCCTGGCTCCCCCCCCGACCCCTCCTGTTTAGTTCACTCTCCCCCTCCCTCTCTGGGGTTTATTTATGGACAGAGCCAGCTGACTTTCTCAGGGCGCCATGGTTTCGGGTAGACGAGACCCAATGTTCAGTGAGCTCAGGGCCGACGGGTTCCAGGCAGGTCGCCGACCTCACGCGCTGGACCAATTGCTCCCGCGCCGTGTGTAACAACCAGGGCCCGTGAAAATGCTATTCTTACACTGATGCGTTTGAAGGCCATACAGTGATAACATGGCGTGTTGGGTCACACTCACTTGGCGTGCTTGATGGCACCATCCAGGGTACTGAAGAGGGCACCGCAATCTTCCACCACGCAATGGAAATGGGTTTTGTGCAGGAAATCACACTGGGTTTCACAGTAATCTTCTGTGGTAAATCTAAGAATGAGAGTTAGCAAATTGTTAAAGAAAGATAGACTTGCATTTATATAGCGCCTCTTACAAACACCGGATATCCCACAGCGCTTTACAGTCAATGAAGTACTTTTGGAGTGTAGTCACTGTTGTAATGTAGGAAACGTGGCAGCCAATTTGCGCACAGCAAGCTCCCACAAAGAGCAATGCGATAATGACCAGATAATCTGTTTTTTAGCGATGTTGGTCGAGGGATAAATATTGGCCAGGACACCGGGGATAACCCACCTGCTCTTGTTTGAAATAGTGCCATGGGATCTTTTACGTCCACCTGAGAGAGCAGACAGGGCCTCGGTTTAACGTCTCATCCGAAAGATGGCACCTCCGACAGTGCAGCACTCCCTCAGCACTGCGCTGGAGTGTCAGCCTAGATTTATGTGCTCAAGTCTCTGGAGTGGGACTTGAACCCACAACCTTCTGACCCAGAGGTGAGGGTGCTACTAATGTAGTAAAACGTGCAAAGGACACACACACACACACACACACACACAGACACACACACACATAGACACAAACCACGCTCACCCACTGAGCCATTGAGGAAGCCAGAAAAGTTCAAAGGAGGAAGGGTTTCTTGTCCCTACCTGCGCAGGTATTTCTCCCAGAATTCGGTGCGTTTCTCCTGTCTCTGCGAGCCCATCACTTTGCTCAGGAAGGAAGCCTGGTCGGCGTCTGACTGTCCGCAGTCAGGTTCCGTCTTGAGATTCAGTAAATTCCCCAGCCCGCTGTTGCCAAGGGACACCTAATGACAGAAGCACAAGTGCTCATAATAAATTGGCATCAACATCCAAAGAAAGAAAGAACTTGCATTTCTATAGCGCCTTTCATGACCACTGGATGTCCCAAAGCACTTCACAGCCAATGAAGTGCTTTTTGAAGTGTAGTCACTGTTGTAATGTGGGAAACGCGGCAGCCAATTTGTGCACAGCAAGCTCCCACAAACAGCAATGTGATAATAACCCAGATAATCTGTTTTTGTTATGTTGATTGAGGGATAAATATTGGCCCCAGGACACCGGGGAGAACTCCCCTGCTCTTCTTCGAAGTAGTGCCAAGGGATCTTTTACGTCCACCTGAGAGGGCAGACGGGGCCTTGGTTTAATGTCTGATCTGCACCGCACTGGGAGTGTAGGCCTGGAGTGGGACGTGACCCACAGACCTCTGACTCTGCGTGACTTGTGCATAACAAAGTACTTTCACGGGAGTCCTCTGGCGCTCCCCTGCCCAAGATGGAACACCCTAAACGTTGTCGCGACGCAGCTTGGTGATTCGCGGTTGAGGCAGAACCCCCCCCCCCTCGGCTGAGGCAGCTCACCTGGTGAGGAGGGCGCCAAGCTTGGACCTTCCTGATTTGGGGGTCCCACTCCTGGTGGCTGTGACTCCCGAAGACGTCTAGAGCAACAAGCCACACAGCGGAACATTTACAGGGGCTTTTCACCGCCCCCCCCCCACCCCCGCCCCCAAAATAAAATCAAGGAAAGCTATCCTCAAAGTACCACGACAACCAACTGAGATTTAGCTCTTTACGAGGGTTCTGCAGCTTTTAAACGCGTCACTGTGGAGCTGAGGCCAGGATCAAATCAGCCATGGTAAGTACTGCAGGGAATCAAATACAGCCAGGGTGATCTCCTGGGCTAGTTTCGGTCGCCTGGCTGGGTTGGAGAGGAATTTTCCCAGATTTTTTTTTCCCCCAATTGGCCTGGGTTTTTATCTGGTTTTTGCCTCTCCCAGGAAATCACATGGCTCCGGTTGGGGTGGAGTGTAGAATGTTTCGGTGCAAGTGGTGTCGTGGTTGTGTGAGGTGGACTGGTTGGGTTGGGTGCTCTTTACCTTTCCGCCATTGTTCATTGTTCATAGGTTTATATGTAACCTTCAGGGCTGCTGACCGAGGGCCGTGCGGCTCTTTGTCGGCCGGCGCGGACACGATGGGCCGAAATGGCCTCCTTCTGCGCTGTAAATTTCTGTTTCTATCTTATTGAATGGCGGAGCAGGCTCGAGGGGCCAAATGGCCGACTCCTGCTCCTATGTTCTTATGTTAACCCACTCCCTGGCACAATCCCTTGGCATATTCCACTCCATTTAATTACGTTAATTAATCTGCGGGTGACGGGCTGAAGTGCATCGTGCATGATCGATTGCTTTAGAATGTGAAAGATTTTGACACCGCAGACTTGGAGACTGCGGTTGAAATAACTAAAAACAAACAGGATTAACCTCCGCATCTTCCTCATCTGCCTCTGGCTGCACAGCTTGACGGGTGGCTCTTACCTTGTTGAGAAACGAGGACAACAGGGAGGTGTTTCCTGATTCCACGTGCCCATTCGACTCACTGCTGGAGGGAAAGGAAAACATTTTTAGGCCAGTTTCCCCACGGCTACTGCGACCAGACCGGCTGACGGAACGAGGAGGTTACGCTCGGCACGGTTATCGCGGAATTCAACGTCCGAGACGCTGGCTGCATTCTCAGCGCAATCTGCCTGACAGGTCCAAAACTTTTAGGGGTACGGTAGCGTAGTGGTTATGTTATTGGACCAGTGATCCAGCGACCTGGACTAATGATCTACAGACACAAGTTCAAATCCTGCCACGGCAGCTGGGGAATTTAAATTCAGTTAATAAATAAATCTGGAAGTAAAAAGCCAGTGTCAGTAATGGTGACCATGAAACTACCGGATTGTCATTAAAGACCCATCTGGTTCACTAATGTTCTTTAGGGAAGGAAATTTGCCGTCCTTACCTGGTCTGGCCAATGTGTGACTCCAGATCCACAGCAATGTGGTTGACTCTTAACTGCCCTCTAAAATGGCCCAGCGAGACACTCAGTTGTATTCCAGAAGGCAGCTCACCTCCACCTTCTCTGGAAATTGTGGATGGGCAATAAATGCAGGTTGCAGAGATAGGGAGGGGCAGGACCACAGAGGGATCAAGTAGATTACGATTGTGGGGATCAAGATTGGCTCAATACCAACTGAAGGGGGAGGGGGCCTTAAATCTATTTTATTGAGGCCTTGCTTTTATTTTTATAATGTCTCGATTTGAAAAGATATTGCGAGGCTCGTTGATGATGCTGGAAGCCCCCGGGGCAGGTATGTTGGGTGATGCTCAGGGGCAGCTAGTGGTACACTGGGTGCAGCCTGATCGGAGTGTTGCATCAGCGCACCACACTCCAGGGCTTCGGGTAATTTGCAGGCCATCTGGAGGCAGTCTGACTTCTGATTGTGTCCGACATCGCTGTGTTATAACCCGCAGAGCCGGACTCCGACCACCAGGGGGAGCTGCGCCTGGCCCACCTGCCGCTCACTTCCACCTCTCTTATTGAATTGTGTAAGATTCTGAGGGGGCTCGACAAGGTAGATGTAGAGAGAATGTTTCCCCTAGTGGGAGAATCTAGAATTAGGGGACATAGTCTCAGAATAAGGGTTGCCCATTTAAAATGGAGATGAGGAGGAATTTCATCTCACAGAGAGTCGTGAATCTTTGGAATTCTCTGCCCCAGAGAGCTGTGAAGGCTGGGTCATTGAATATATTCAAGGTGGAGATAGACAGATTTTTGAGCAATAAGGGAGTCAAGGGTTATGGGGAGAGAGAGCAGGGAAGTGGAGTTGAGGCCAAAATCAGATCAGCCATGATCTTACTGAATGGCAAAGCAGGTTTGAGGGGCCAGATGGCCGACTCCTGCTTCTATTTCATATGTTATGTTCTTATGTTAGGAGAAATTAGGGCAGGTGATGAAAAGCTTGGTCAAAGAGGTAGGTTTTAAGGGCCGTCTTAAAGGAGGAGAGAGAGAGGTGGAGAGGCGGAGAGGTTTAGGGAGGGAGTTCCAGAGCTTAGGGCCCAGGCAGCTGAAGGCACGGCCACCAATGGTTGAGCGATTATAGTCAAGGATTAGAGGAGCGCAGATATCTCGGGGGGGGCTTGTGGGGCTGGAGGAGATTGCAGAGATAGGGAGGGGCGAGGCCACGGAGGGATTTGAAGATAAGGATGAGAAATTTAAAAATCGAGGCATTGCTTAACCAGAAGCCAGTGTAGGTCAGTGAGCACAGAGGTGATGGGTGAGCGGACTTGGTGCGAGTTAGGACACGGGCAGCTGGGTTTTGGATGACCTCAAGTTTACATAGGGTAGAATGTGGGAGGCCAGCCAGGAGTGTGTTGGAATAGTCAAGTCGAGAGGCATCATGGATGTTAGAGAGAGTACTGATGATTTCAAGGGAGGGATGATCTGCATTTCAACAGGTTGGAAAAGGCTCATACTTTAATTAAAAAATGATAGGAAAATTCTGTGGAAGTTGGGGTGAATGGGGGGGGATGGGGATGAGGGTGGGGATAACTGTCTTGGATCGGGGGAGCTTGCGGTTGAATCTGCTTCTTGCCTGGGTGTGAACATGACATCACAGCTTGGGTTCTTCAGCTGTGGGCATGTCAGGGCCCAACATAGTTTGTGCACTTAGCTGACATTTGCTTTGCAAAATTCTTACAGGCCTTGACAGGGTAGATGCAGGGAGGATGTTTCCCCTGGCTGGGGAGTCTAGAACCAGGGGTCACAGTCTCAGGATAAGGGGTCGGCCATTTAGGACTGAGTTGAGGAGAAATTTCTTCACTCAAAGGGTGATGAATCTTTGGAATTCTCTGCCCAGAGGCCTATATTCTCTAGAGTTTAGAAGAATGAGAGATGATCGCATTGAAACATGCACAATTGTTACAGGGCTTGACAGGGTAGATGCAGGGAGGATGTTTCCTCTGGCTGGGGAGTCTAGAACCAGGGGTCACAGTCTCAGGATAAGAGATCGGCCATTTAGGACGGAGATGAGGAGAAACTTCTTCACTCAAAGGGTGGTGAACCTTTGGAATTCTCTGCCCAGAGGGCTGTGGAGGCTTAGTCGTTGAGTATATGCAAGTCAGAGATTGATAGATTTTTGGATATTAAGGGAATCAAGGGATATGGGGATAGTGCAGGGAAGGTGGAGTTGAGGTAGAAGATCAGCCATGATCTCATTGAATGGTGGAGCAGGATCGAGGGGCCGTATGGCCGACTCCTGCTCCTGATGTTGTTATGTGCCCACTCTGCCTCAGGTTGAAAACCACTCACTGATTTGAAGTTTGGCCCTGCACACCACAGCCCCCGACCGGCGACCTACCCGTGATCCTTCAAGCTGAGATCAAGACTCTGGTCCTGCATCGAGTCTTGGGATGGTGGCTTGACGGTGTCAGTCGGCTCCTGCTTCAGCTGGACCAGGCTGAACTGGTTTGACGGCGCTTGCTCTCCGCTCCCTGCAACAAAAAAAGAGTCCTGCCTAACAACAAGCCACTGTTGGTCAGCATTTTCCTCCCCGTGACGAGATCGGTTCTGACTTTCTGTGCTCCGCAAGTGGAACAAGTGGAGTGATAATTATTGCCAAAGGATGTCAAGCCACCGGGACTTGGTTTGAGGGGGAGGAAAGAGGACGAGGCGAAAGGGGCTTCATTTTTCTTTCCCTGCCGCGGTTGTCATAACTAATTTGCGGCCCTGCCTCTTAACCATTCATTAAACATCATGTTAATGCTGAGGAAGTCTGGCAGATTCAGAGTGGTAGACAACCTTTGCCTCCGTTCAGGAGGCCCACGTTTCCATGGAGACGCCGCAGCTCCACACAGAGCATGCCCGACAGGAACATCTGCCGTCGAGGCCAGATCAAACCTGACAGCCAATCAGATCAGTTCAAACAGTGTGACCCCCCCCAATCAAATTTATAAGAAAGGTATTTAGATACGCCGTGTGCGAGAAGAATA
Source organism: Pristiophorus japonicus (assembly GCF_044704955.1). NCBI lineage: Eukaryota > Metazoa > Chordata > Chondrichthyes > Pristiophoridae > Pristiophorus > Pristiophorus japonicus. Next base: position 110,883,773 of record NC_091994.1, read on the forward strand.
AATCTGCTGACGGAACTGCCAACACTCAGCTTTTTTCCTGAAATACCCAAGTGACTGAAATATTAATTTGCCCTCAGGCAGAAAAAAAGATTTTTTTTTAAAAACTGTGCTATTTCTCAAGATGGCTGGCTAAGTGAAAAGAGAAAGCGGTGTGTTCAGTGACCTTTTCCCCCCCACGTTAATGTAGTTTTACTTTTGGGCAAAAGTTGTAAAACAAAAACACAATAAAAATACGCCCCCCCCCCCCACCCCCTTCCCACAAGGAAGTTTGACATTTTCTGACTGATGGTTCTGTCGTTCTCTAAGGCCCACGGAATCACACCATGGGATTTGTCGTACGCTAAATGCTGAGTGCTTTCGATTGGTCTTCCTCCTGCCACTCTGTTAACCACACCTCCGCTCAGATAGCACGGAGGAGGAATTTTCAGAGAGGTGTTGGGGTTGCGTTAACACTCAGCGCTATCTCCCTTTTTACCGGTTTATCTGGTTACACCAACACCATCCGCCCAATAAAATCATTTCCTTCCTTCATTTACTAAACTAACGAGCCCAGAAACCGGGAACTAATTGCAAATGGGAGACTATGAACAAGACACAGAGATAAAAGAAATATAACGACTCTGTGTGCCACTGCAGTGTATGTATGATCTTGTTGTTACGTGAAGCAGTGCACTTTAGCGGGAGTGGGGGGGGGGGGCGGAGGTTGCTGGGTTGTGTGGGGGGAGGGTTGATACCCTGCAAGGATACACCATGGCCAACCTGCAATACACCCTGCGCCGTTACCATGGCTACGGTGTTTGTGCCCCTGTACCACCATAACTCAGGCCGCTCAGTAAAGCTGAAACCGCTGGTGGGGCCAACTTTAACCCAACCAACCCGGGTGCAGCACCGAGTTTTTTACACCCCACCAGATTTTACGCTGCAATGAATTCAAGAGAGAACGATATTGGGCGTAGTGTAAAAACAGGGCGCCCCCCCCCTCCCTGCTTCCCACCCCCGGGTTTCTCGTATTAGGTTAAAATCACCCCACAATCCATCATTTTACAGCGGTTTCAAAATGCTTCTATTTGAGGAATGCACGTTGAAAACGGCCTCCGTGGGAAAAATAAACCCCTGGGGCAGAAATTGCCCTCCGACGCAATCCCTTTGTTTTCTTTGTAGATTTACTGCCCCAATCATTGGGGCGGGGCGGCGTGTCGAGGGATTTTGGGTTCTTTTAGATTTTTTTTGCGGCGGGGTGGTGAAGTTTGGCTACGGCCGGGGGGTGTGGGGGGGGGGGGGAAGTGGGTCGGGGGGGGAAGTGAGGCTGGGGGGGGGGAGTGGGGTGGGGTGAAGGGAGGCGGGGGGGGGGGAGTGGGGTGGGGTGAAGGGAGGCGGGGGGGGGGAGTGGGGTGGGGGGAAGGGAGGCGGGGGGGGAGTGGGGTGGGGTGAAGGGAGGCGGGGGGGGAAGTGAGGCGGGGGGGGGAGTGGGGTGGGGTGAAGGGAGGCGGGGGGGGAGTGGGGTGGGGGGAAGGGAGGCGGGGGGGTGGGGGAAGGAAGCAGGGGGTGGGGGTGGGGGAGGGGAAAGGGGAGCGGTTGGCGGGCGGATCCATGAGTGCTGCGGTGACCATATCAGCACAACGCTTCTGATGTCAGCGCGACGCGAGTGGCTGATCCCCTCTCGCGGGGCGGTACGGGTTCGGCACCGGTCGGTGAGGGGTCGGCAGGGCGGGAACACGTGCAGGGCGGTAGTGTCACAAAAATAAAGGGGGAGCGATTTCACAAACGTCGGCGCACACCTGCCTCTGGGTGCTCATGGCTCTTAAAAAAAGGGGCAATTTCGGCCCCCTCAGCGCGACGGTTACTTTCGCTCCAGAGCAAATTGTCGGTCATTAACCCGAGTGCTCTGTGATGTGGTTATCCAGATCCAATAAATAGCAGCATTGAGCCTCAACCACAGCCGCCCTTCACTGCCGCCTCTGACTGACGCAGTGCACTTACTGAATTGTCAAACCATTGCGGATCGGAGAGACCGCAGGAATTCGTTTCAGATTCCCAGCTTCTGCGGCGTTATGATTATAAAAGTGTCCTTAAAAATCTCTGTGGGGGATTTTTCTTTAAAAAAAAAAATATACCAAAGACCTAGAAAGTTCTGCAGCCCTCCATTCACACCGCTATGTATTCCACCCTCAGGGGGCTGAACTGTTAATTAAGTTTTGAAGTGTTATCACATTACAATAACATCCAGACTCGCTCTACAAACAGTAACCCTGCTCACAAAAAAACTCCTTAGAATTGGAGTCAAAATCTGAAGACAGAGAAACTCAAATTAACTTGACCAAATATTTGAACTTTAACAGCGAAGGAGTCAAAACCAGGAAATAACCTTCCCTTTTCGTGAACATAATACGGGCTTTGCCGCAAAAAGGAATTAAAAGGACATTGAAGCTCCCTTCAACGATACGCAGACAGGTAATACCCTCAGCATTACTGGAGGGAGGGCTGAGGTTCAGTGATTCAAAATGGTTTTAAAGAATTTTTTTTGGAGACTCAAGTCTCCATCTTAGAATAAGGGGCCACCCATTTAAAACTGAGATGAGGAGAAATGTCTTTTCTCAGAGGGTTGTAAATCTGTGGAATTCGCTGCCTCAGAGTGTTGTGGAAGCTGGGACAATGAATAAATTTAAGACAAAAATAGACAGTTTCTTAAACGATAAGGGATAAGGGGTTATGGGGAGCGGGCAGGGAAGTGGAGCTCAGTCCATGATTGGATCAGCCAGGATTGTGTTAAATGGCGGAGCAGGCTCGAGGGGCCGTATGGCCTACTCCTGCTCCTATTTCTTATGTTCTAATGTAAGTTCAAATTCCGCCCCCAGAAAACAATTCAGGGTTTCTTCCATTGCTCTTTCTCTTAAGCATTAAGCCCAAATGAACGTCATTTCTAAAGAGGGTCCGGAGGAGATTTACGAGGATGTTGCCTGGTCTGGGCTAGAGGATAGATTGGATAGGCTAGGTTTGTTTGTTTTTTTTGAACAGAGGGGGCTGAGGGGAGACCTGATTGAGGGGTATAAAATTATGAGGGGCCTGGATAGAAAGGACCTGTTTCCCTTAGCACAGCGGTCAACAACCAGGGGACATAGATTTAAAGTAATTGGAAGGAGGTTTAGGAGATTTGAGGGGAAATTTATTTACCCAGAGGGTGGTGGGGGTCTGGAACTCACTGCCTGAAAGGGTGGGAGAGGCAGAACATCTACCACATTTAAAAAGTACTTGAAAGAGCCGTAACTACAGGGGTACAGACCCAGAGCTGGAAAATGGGATTATGCTGGATAGCTCTTTGTCAGCCGGCACGGACACGATGGGCCGAATGGCCTCCTTCTGTGCTGTAAATTTCTATGACTCAATAAGAGGGGGGAATGGTCGGTCTCTCGGCTCTGTTGCCCCTTATTATGACCCGTACTAAATGCCGTGCGAGGGGGGCTTACCTAAATCTGTGGGGCTGGAGGTCTTGAGGGCTGCGGCGGCGAGGCGCGCCATCATGGGCGAGATGAGCCCCTTGCTCGCGGTGATCTTCTCCATGATGGAGGTGGCGGCGGGGGACAGGGCCGCCGGGCTGCCGCACCCCGAGACCCCCTGCGACGGGGCCTCCGTGGACATGGCGGAGACGCTGGAGGAGATGGCGGATATCAGGCTGGCGGCTGTCACCGGCAGGGCCATGGAGACCCGGTTGGGGATGATGGGGAAGAAGGGCACCCCCGTGCCGGAGAGCCCGGCACTGGAGAGCGCCAACGCCACCGGGATGGATCCTTGCGAGAGCAGCGTCGGTATCTTGGTCACCGGGAGGGAACCGCCCGTCGGTTTGACGGCCTGGGCGGCAGAGGTCTCGGCGGCGGGGGCCGGGGCGGGCAGCGGCAGTGAAGACTGCTGGCTGGTGGGAGAGGCGCTGAGGCTCGAGTTCTTGCTGCTTATCGCCGAGTAGTCGATGAGGTCGTCGTTGCTGGAGTCGTCCTGGTCGTTGTCCTTGCGGCCCAGCAGCTGGGAGGCCAGACCCAGGCCCCCTGCATTGCGGATGTGTCGGCGCTCGTGCTTGCGTTTGTGCGAGGTCATCTGGCTGGTGGAGGTGAAGGTGAAGCCACAGCCCAGGCGGATGCAGTGGAAGTGGTTGGTGGCCTTGCTGTAGACACAGCCCTCGTACTTGCACTCCTCGTACTTGTAGAACTTCTTGAAACCATCCTTGGCATACGCGTCGTCCTTGATGTGGTAGCTCTTGTGCTTCTCAATGTCGCATTTGTTCTTGAAGGTGAATGTGCAACCGGGCCGCCTGGGGGAAAAGGAAGAGATCACTGAGCGAGTGCTGATGTTTCCCACGACCCTTGCCCCGCCACCCCCCCCCCCAACTTAATTTGCTCGTCAACCGAACGCAGCTAAAAGGTCAGGTGCGTCATGGGAAATCCGCCACCCACCCAATTCAATTCAGTCCGGGGAAGCAGCAGAGAACCAAATAACCCATTCTACCATCCGGCCTCAAAGCCTCCCTGATAAAGTGCAACATCCCCACCGACACCTGGGAGTCCCTGGCTCAAAGACCGCCCTAAGTGGAGGAAGAGCATCCGGGAGGGCGCTGAGCACCTCGAGTCTCTCGTCGCCGAGAGCATGCAGAAAACAAGCGCAGGCAGCGGAAGGAGCGTGCAGCAAACCAGACTCCCTACCCACCCTTTCCTTCAACCACTGTTTGTCCCACCTGTGACAGAGACTGTAATTCCTGTATTGGACTGTTCAGTCACCTGAGAACTCACTTTTAGAGTGGAAGCAAGTCTTCCTCGATTTTGAGGGACTGCCTATGATGATGATGCTCCATGGTTTTTGGCCAAGCATTTATTACCCTTCCTCCAAAATTTTGCATTAAACAGCAACTTGCATTTAAATAGCGCCTTTAACGTAGTTGTTTTGGTGTGACCGGGAAAAGCTTATAACGGGATATCTAGTTTGGCTCTCCGTTCTACGGCCTCCGGAAAGGCGGAGTGGAGAAATGAGGTGCCTCCCGCCATAGATCTCAGTGGGCCGGTCGATGTGAGGTGTTCCAGGGTCTGGGACCCACAGATCTCAGTGGGCCGGTCGATGTGAGGTGTTCCAGGGTCTGGGACCTACAGATCTCAGTGGGCCGGTCGATGTGAGGTGTTCCAGGGTCTGGGACCCACAGATCTCAGTGGGCCGGTCAATGTGAGGGGTTCCAGGGTCTGGGACCCACAGATCTCAGTGAGTGGGTCGATGTGAGGTGTTCCAGGGTCTGGGACCCACAGATCTCAGTGGGCCGGTCGATGTAAGGTGTCCCAGGGTCTGGGACCCACAGATCTCAGTGGGCCAGGCGATGTGAGGTGTTCCAGGGTCTGGGACCCACAGATCTCAGTGGGCCAGGCGATGTGAGGTGTTCCAGGGTCTGAGACCCACAGATCTCAGTGGGCCTGTCAATGTGAGGGGTTCCAGGGTCTGGGACCCACAGGTCTCAGTGGGCCGGTCGATGTGAGGGGTTCCAGGGTCTGGGACCCACAGATCTCAGTGGGCCGGTCGATGTGAGGGGTTCCAGGGTCTGGGATCCACAGATCTCAGTGGGCCGGGCGATGTAAGGTGTTCCAGGGTCTGGGACCCACAGATCTCAGTGGGCCGGTCGATGTGAGGTATTCCAGAGTCTGGGACCCACAGATCTCAGTGGGCCGGTCGATGTGAGGGGTTCCAGGGTCTGGGACCCACAGATCTCAGTGGGCCGGTCGATGTGAGGGGTTCCAGGGTCTGGGACCCACAGATCTCAGTGGGCCGGTCGATGTGAGGTGTTCCAGGGTCTGGGACCCACAGATCTCAGTGGGCCGGTCGATGTGAAGTGTTCCAGGGTCTGGGACCCACAGATCTCAGTGGGCCGGTCGATGTGAGGTGTTCCAGGGTCTGGGACCCACAGATCTCAGTGGGCCGGTCGATGTGAGGTGTTCCAGGGTCTGGGACTCAGGGCCACAGTCACACTTCGGGTCGTCCCTCACCTTCCCCGTGTGGGGCAGGTGGGCGCAGCGTCCGTGCCCCGTGTGGATTGGGCCGAACGCCACCCGCTGTCCTCGAGGGAGGTCGGAGCCAGGGACCTCCGCTACTGGCTCCTTTCAGGACCAACATCCAAGATAATTGGCCCAGCACTCCGCATCTAACGTAGTCGTAACTTAACGGCCCGAGGTGCTTTCTTACAGAGCTTGGCACAGCTTCTTCGGCAGCACCTCCCAAACCCGCGACCTCTACCACCTAGAAGGACAAGGGCAGCAGGCGCATGAGAACACCACCACCTCCACGTTCCCCTCCAAGTCACACACCACCCTGACTTGGAAATATATCGGCCATTCCTTCATCATCGCTGGGTCAAAATCCTGGAACTCTCTCCCCAACAGCACCCTGGGAGCACCTTCACCACACCGACTGCAGCGGCTCACCACCACCTTCTCAAGGGGCAATTAGGGATGGGCAATAAATGCTGGCCTTACCAGCGACGCCCACATCCCGTGCCCGACTAGTCAATGCATGTGCTTATACCCGATGCTGCCCTAATCGAGAAGCTTGCCGAGGGTGAAAAAGTGTTCCCCAGTTATCACTTTTATCTACAGGACCAGGGTCTTGTGCACGGACTGAGCACACACAGATAAAGACGTTTGGTTTGGTTTTACACGCAGAGAGGCAGCGTATCTCGGTGCGAAGCAGTTACCTGCAGTGGAAGTGCGTGGTCTTCTGTCCGTAGAATTGACACCCGAGGGTCCCACAATCCTCGGTTGCACGGAAACGCTGAAAGCCGTCATTGATTAGCTGCGCGTTCTTCTTGTGGAAGTTTTCATGAGTCATCACGTCGGAAGTGCTGGTGTAAACCTTAGTGCAACCCACCTGGAAAGGGGGAGACAAGCGGAAGAGCCTATTGAGAGAGTTTCAAGGATGATCCTAAAGGAGTAAAAGGAGGTGGAGAGGCAGAGAGGTTCAGGGAGGGAATTCCAGACAATGGGACTCGGGCAGCTAAATGCACGGCTGCCAATGGTGGGGTGGAGTTGGCGGGGAGGGTTGGGGGGGGGGAGGGGTTGTGCGCAAGAAGCCAATGGAATGGATAGTTTGCGGGGGGGGGGGCGGGAGTTATGAAGGGGAGAAACTTAAACACAAGGGTGAGAATTTTCAATGTGAGGCATGGGTCAGTGGGGACGAGGGGGGGGTGGTGATGTGCGAGTGGGACTTGGAATGGGTTAGGCTACTCGGCAAGAGTTTTGATTGAGCTGCAATTTGCAGAGAATGCAGAGGTTCGTCTGTCCAGGACAGAACTGGAGTAGTCAAGACTGGGGGTGACAAGAGAGACGAATGAGGGTTTCAGCGGCAGAAGGGCCGAAGTGGGTGATGGCTCGGAGGTGGGAGCAGGCGGTCTTTGCGAAAGGGAGTGTCTAAGTTTGGAAGCACAGCTCAGGGTCAAACAGGATGCTGAGCCTCTGGTTCAGTCTGAGACAGTGTTCAGAGAGGGGAACCAGAGGTCCATGGTGAGGGGTCGGAGCAGGGCGGGGCGGGGGTTGGCCAAGTGACTTTGGTCTTCCAAATGTTGAGCTGGGGGATGTTGCAGCTCTATATCCAAGGCTTTATTACCAGACAAGATGGCGGTGGAGAGGTGTAGTGGGGAGGGAGGGAGATTTAGGTATTGTCAGCGGACATGTGGACGATGACCGTAATCACGTGGCTTTGGGTGATGTCACCACAGGGGGAGTCAGGTCAATGAGGAAGAGGAGGGTTGGGGCCAAGTATTTTCCTGACATATCTCACCTGAACTTTTCACTACTAGTGTAACATTTTACCATCTAAATGTTCCCGTGCCAAAGGCATTAAGGATAAGTGAGAAGTTCAGTCCTGCCTTTGCCCCTTTAAGGTTTGAGCTGGATTTTCCTTGAAGAAGGAGCTTCACCTTCATGCGTAGAGCTGAGCATTTGATGAAAATAACCCAAAGTAGTGTTATTTTAGGGAAAATAGTTACCTTCAGTTTCTAAAAAAAAAAGATGAAAGACTCATCAAAGGATTTAATTTTTAAAGGCACAAGTCAAATTGGCATCATTGTGAGCTCACGGAGAGAACCTTCACTTCTCAGTTCCTTAAGTGAGGCTGTCACAGTTGACGCTTCTGCTTAATTTTCAAACTTTTATATTTGGAATTGCACTGGTCTGACAGGATGGTAGAGGCCCAAGAATAGCATTGAGATCTGACTGCTGTCTCCTTGCCTCACAACTACTGCTGCTCACTGTTGCCCCCCGACAATTATTTCTAAGTTGCATCTATGCTAAGAATGTAAGAAATAGGAGCAAGAGTCGGCCACTTGGCCCCTTGGGCCCTGCTCCGCCATTCAATGAAGATCATGGCTGATCTTCCATCTCAACTCCACTTTCCCGCCCGATCCCCATATCGCTTGATTCCCCATTGAGTCCAAAAATCTAGCCATCTCATCCTTGAATATACTCAACGACTCCGCATCCACAGATCTCTGTGTAGAGAATTCCAGAGATTCACCACCCTCTTGAGTGAAGAAATTTCTCCTCATCTCAGTTCTAAATGACCGACCCCTTATTCTGAGACTGTGACCCCTGGTTCTAGACATTTTATGTCCCTTTTTTCATTGAATCTTGTACAAATGTAAATATTGTAGCAAAGGATAAACAGACTACAATGTAGACAAGGTGGAGGTGGGGGCACCAAAGGGCACCTTTCATTCAATCCGAAACATGGGCTGGGGCAGTGGAAAAACAGCTTGGTTTATACAATTTTTATTTTAGTTTTTAAAGCAACATTCAGAAGCTCCTCCATCACATAGAAAATAGGTGCAGGAGCAGGCCATTTGGCCCTTCAAGCCTGTGCCACTATTCAATGAGATCATGGCTGATCATTCCCTCAGTACCCCTTTCCTGCTTTCTCTCCATACCCCTTGATCGTTTTAGCCGTAAGGGCCATATCTAACTCCCTCTTGAATATATCCAATGAACTGGCATCAACAACTCTCTGCGGCAGGGAATTCCACAAGTTAACAACACTCTCAGCGAAGAAATTTCTCCTCATCTCAGTCCTAAATGGCCGACTCCTTATCCTAAGACTATGTCCCCTGGTTCTGGACTTCCCCAACATCGGGAATATTCTTCCCGCATCTAACCTGTCCAGTCCCGTCAGAATCTTATACGTTTCTATGAGATCCCCTCTCATCCTTCTAAACTCCAGTGAATAAACTCCCAGTTGATCCAGTCTCTCCTCATATGTCAGTCCAGCAATCCCTGTAATCAGTCTAGTGAACCTTCGCTGCACTCCCTCAATAGCAAGAACGTCCTTCCTCAGATTAGGAGACCAAAACTGAACACGATATTCCAGGTGAGGCCTCACCAAGGCCCTGTACAACTGCAGTAAGACCTCCCTGCTCCTATACTCAAATCCCCTAGCTATGAAGGCCAACATACCATTTGCCTTCTTCACCGCCTCCTATACCTGCATGCCAACTTTCAATGACTGATGAACCATGACACCCAGGTCTCGTTGCACCTCCCCTTTTCCTAATCTGCTGCCATTGGTGTTTTTGCCCCCAAAATGGATAACCTTACATTTATCCACATTATACTGCATCTGCCATGCATTTGCCCACTCACCTAACCTGTCCAAGTCACCCTGCAGCCTCTTAGCATCCTCCTCACAGCTCACATCACCACCCAGCTTAGTGTCATCTGCAAACTTGGAGATATTACACTCAATTCCTTCATCTAAATCGTTAATGTATATTGTAAAGAGCTGGGGTCCCAGCACTGAGCCCTGCGGCACTCCACTAGTCACTGCCTGTCATTCTGAAAAGGACCCGTTTATCCCGACTCTCTGCTTCCTGTCTGCCAACCAGTTCTCTATCCACGTTAATACATTACCCCCACACCAATTTTGCAAACCAATCCCTTGTGCGAGACCTTGTCAAAAGCCTTTTGAAAGTCCAAATACACCACATCCACTGGTTCTCCCTTGTCCACTCTGCTAGTTACATCCTCAAAAAATTCCAGAAGATTCGTCGAGCATGATTTCTCTTTTATAAATCCATGCTGACTTGGACCGATCCTGTCACTGCTTTCCAAATGCGCTGCTATTTCATCCGTAATGATTGATTCCAACATTTTCCCCACTACTGATGTCAGGCTAACCGGTCTATAATTACCTGTTTTCTCTCTCCCTCCTTTTTTAAAAAGTGGTGTTATATTAGCTACCCTCCAGTCCATAGGAACTGATCCAGAGTCCATAGACTGTTGGAAAATGATCACCAATGCATCCACTATTTCGAGTGCCACTTACTTAAGTACTCTGGGATGCAGACTATCAGGCCCCAGGGATTTATCGGCCTTCAATCCCATCAATTTCTCTAACACAATTTCCCGCCAAATAAAGATATCCTTCACTTCCTCCTTCTCACTAGACCCACTGTCCCCTAGTACATCCAGAAGGTTATTTGTGTCTTCCTTCGTGAAGACAGAACCGAAGTATTTGTTCAATTGGTCTGCCATTTCTTTGTTCCCCATTATAAATTCACCTGAATCTGACTGCAAGGGACTTACGTTTGTCTTCACTAATCTTTTTCTCTTCACATATTTATAGAAGCTTTTGCAGTCAGTTTTTATGTTCCCTGCAAGCTTCCTCTCATACTCTATTTTCCCCCTCTTAATTAAACCCTTAGTCCTCCTTTGTTGAATTCTAAATTTCTCCCAGTCCTCAGGTTTGTTGCTTTTTCGAGCTAATTTATATGCCTCTTCCTTGGTTTTAACACTATCCTTAATTTCCCTTGTTAGCCACGGTTGAGCCACCTTCCCGGTTTTATTTTTACTCCAGACAGGGACGTACAATTGCTGAAGTTCATCCATGTGATCTTTAAATGTTTGCCATTGCTTATCCACCGTCAACCCTTTAAGTATCCTTTGCCAGTCTAGTCTAGCCAATTCACACCTCATATCGTCAAAGTTACCTTTCCTTAAGCATAGGTGTTACTGTGCGTTACTGGTACAACCACGCCAAGCTAATATCACATGCAGTCATTTCTAGGCCCTAATATGTTCAAAAATTATATTCTTCTGAAACCAAGAGGGCCATTTTCACCGTTGCTGTCTGGGCGGCAAGCTGGTGAAATGGAGCACCCACCCATTGTAAAACCTGCCCGTGTAGGACACGCGCCTTATAGACCCCACCCCTTATAGAACACGCCTCTTATAATCACGACCCACAAAGACCCCGCCCATTATAGACCCCACCCCTTATTGGACACACCCGGCTTACAATCGGAGGGTGATCTGCTCCGCCAAATTACAACAACAACTTGCATTTTATAGTGCCTTTAAAGTAGGAAAATGTCCCAAGGCGCTTGACAGAAGCGTTATCAGACAAAAAAAACTCATACCAAGCCGAAGAATGGTTAGGTGATCAAAGACTTGGTCAAAGAGGTAAGTTTTAAGGAGCGTATTAAAAGGAGGAGAGCTTGGGGCCGAGGCAGCTGAAGTCACGGCTGCCAATGGTGGGGTGAAGGCAATCAGGGATGCACGAGGGGCCAGATTACTGACCCGGCAGTGAAGGTGAGAACTGACCCTTTTATGCCACAGAAAATAATACAACTTTCAGAATCAGAGCAAACAGACAGAGCGGGAGAGAGTTTCCTCTCCTTATCGCCCAGGGATTGCTCGATTCCTGGGCGCAATGGAGGGGAAAATAGGATGTTGTACAGGTCCTATTGTCCGAGGATATCTGGTGCTTTTCCCCACGGTTGTTGTGGAGTGTTCCCGCCCGGACCCAATTCGAGCGGGGTGAGTTTCTGCGGATAAGGCAAGGGGGAGCAATCAGCCCACCCTGCCTCACTCTCCAGCAGGACCACCGTCTGGGCAGGTGCCCAGTGGCAGGAGCACCCAGGAAGAAGCTGGCACTAGACCCGTGCCCAGTTTCCCTCAGACTAGCAGCGCTGAATGTGGCCTGCCTGCTCCAGACACGTCTATTCCAACACACTCCTGGCCGGCCTCCCACATTCTACAGCAGCACATTTGGAAAGCAGTGATGGGATCTGTCCAAGTCAGCATGGATTTATGAAAGGGAAATCCTGCTTGACAAATCTTCTAGACTTTTTTGAGGATGTAACTGGTAGAATGGACAAGCGAGAACCAGTGGATATGGTGTATTTGGACTTTCAAAAGGCTTTTGACAAGGTCCCACACAAGAGATTGGTGTGCAAGATTAAAGCACATGGTATTGCGGGTAATGTACTGACGTGGATAGAGAACTGGTTGGCAGACAGGAAGCAGAGAGTCGGGATAAACGGGTCTTTTTCAGAATGGCAGGCAATGACTAGTGGGGTGCCGCAGGGCTCAGTGCTGGGACCCCAGCTCTTTACAATATACATCAATGATTTGGATGAGGGAATTGAGTGTAATATCTCCAAGTTTGCAGATGACACTAAGCTGGGTGGCGGTGTGAGCTTTGAGGAGGACGCTAAAAGGCTGCAGGATGACTGAGACAGGTTAGGTGAGTGGGCAAATGCATGGCAGATGCAGTATAATGTGGATAAATGTGAGGTTATCCACTTTGGTGACAAAAACACGAAGGCAGATTATTATCTGAATGGCGGCAGATTAAGAAAAGGGGAGGTGCAACGAGACCTGGTGTCAGGGTACATCAGTCATTGAAAGTTGGCATGCAGGTACAGCAGGCGGTGAAGAAGGCAAATGGTATGTTGGCCTTCATAGCTACGGGATTTGAGTATAGGAGCAGGGAAGTCTTACTGCAGTTGTACAGGGCCTTAGTGAGGCCTCACCTGGAATATTGTGTTCAGCTTTGGTCTCCTAATCTGAGGAAGGACATTATTGCTATTGAGGGAGTGCAGTGAAGGTTCACCAGACTGATTCCCGGGATGGCAGGACTGACATATGAGGAGAGAATGGATCAACTGGGCCTGTATTCACTGGAGTTTAGGAGGATGAGAGGGGATCTCATAGAAACATGTAAAATTCTGACGGGACTGGACAGGTTAGATGCAGGAAGAATGTTCCCGATGTTGGGGAAGTCTAGAACCAGGGGACATAATCTAAGGATAAGGGATAAGCCATTTAGGACTGAGATGAGGAGAAACTTCTTCACTCAGAGAGTTGTTAACCTGTGGAATTCTCGACCACAGAGAGTTGTTGATGCCAGTTCATTGGATATGTTCAAGAGGAAGTTAGATATGGCCCTTACGGCTAAAGGGATCAAGGGGAATGGAGAGAAAGCGGGAAAGGGGTACTGAGGTGAATGATCAGCCATGATCTTATTGAATGGTGGTGCAGGCTCGAAGGGCCGAATGGCCTACTCCTGCACCTATTTTCTATGTTTCTTACCCTACGTAAACTAGAGGTGATCCAAAACTCGGAAGTCCGTATCCTAACTTGCACCAAGTCCCACCCGCCCATCACCCCCTATGCTCGCTGACCTACATTGGCTCCCGGTTAAGCAATGCCTCGATTTCAAAATTCTCATCCTTGTTTTCAAATCCCTCCATGGCCCTCACCCCTCCCCATCTCTGCAATCTCCTCCAGCCCCACAACCCCCTGCGAGTGCGCTCCTCTAATTCTGCCCTCCTGAGCATCCCTGATTATAATCGCTCAACCATCGGTGGCTGTGCCTTCAGCTGCCTGGGCCCCAAGCTCTGGAACTCCCTCCCTAAACCTCTCCGCCTCTTTATCCTCCTTCAAGACCCTCCTTAAAACCTACCTCTTTGACCAAGTCTTTGGTCACCTGCGCTAATTTCTACTTGTACGGCTTGGTGTCAAATTTTTATCTCGTAACACTCCTGTGAAGCACCTTGGGACGTTCCACTACGTTAAAGGCGCTATATAAATACAAGTTGTTGCTGGAGTTCGGCAGAAGGTAAATATCTCCATTAGCAGGTTCAGTTAGAGGAACCTTCAAGATGGGAGAGCTTTTGGATTTTGGACAACAGTCAGAACACCCACAGGCCTCAGGCATTTCACCCCAGGCCCGCAGTCGTAGCTGGAGTTGTGATTGTTCCTGGAAGTCATGTAGTGTGAGCATTAGCGTATCAACATTTTACACGGTGATATGAAACCGTTTTGTCTGTTTTTCTTGTTTTACTAGGTGAAGGATGTCAGGGCTCGGGAATGTAACACCCATTTCAAGCCCAAAAAAGAAAGAAAGACTTGCATTTATATAGCGCCTTTCACGACCACCGGACGTCTCAAAGAGCTTTACAGCTAATGAAGTACTTTTGGAGTGTAGTCACTGTTGTAATGTGGGAAACATGGCAACCAATTTGCGCACAGCAAGCTCCCGCAAACAGCAATGTGATAATGACCAAATAATTTGCTTCAGTGTTGTTGGTGGAGGGACAAATATTGGCCCAGGACATCGGGGATAACTTCCCCGCTCTTCTTCGAAATAGTGCCATGGGATCTTTTACGTTCACCTGAGAGGGCAGAAGGGGGCCCTGGTTTAACGTCTCATCTGAAAGACGGCACCTCTGACAGTGCAGCACTCCCTCAGCACTGCACTGGGAGTGTCAGCCTAGATTTATGTGCTCAAGGCCCTGGAATGGGACTTGAACCCACAACCTTCTGACTCAGTGTACTGGGGGAGTGCTGCACTGTCAGTGCTCCTGTCTTTCGGATGAGACGTTAAACCGAGGCCCCGTTTGCTCTCTCAGGTGGATGTAAAAGATCCCACAGCACTATTTCGAAGAAGAGCAGGGGAGTTATCCCTGGTGTCCTGGGGCCAATATTTATCCCTCAACCAACATAACAAAAACAGATTATCTGGTCATTATCACATTGCTGTGCGTGGGAGCTTGCTGTGCGCAAGTTGGCTGCTGCGTTTCCCACATTACAACAGTGACTACACTTCAAAAGTACTTCATTGGCTTTGAGACGTCCGGTGGTCGTGAAAGGCGCTATATAAATGCAAGTCTTTCTTTCCTTTCTCAAGTATTTATCTAATACCCCTTTGAAAGTTACTATTCAATCTGCTTCCACTGCCCTTCCAACAACTCGCTGTGTAAGATAAATTCTCCTCATCTCCCCCTCTGGTTCTTTTGCAGGTCTTATTGCAAAAGGGTTTCTGCCTCTGTTCAAATAACGGAAAAAGGAATTTCTGATGAATGCATGAGGCCCTTGTCTGTTTATATTTGCATAACTTAATTTCAAGGCCTGGGTAAATTCATTAATGATGGAAATTTCTGGTTTAATTAATTTGGGTCGGATCACAAAGATTTCATCAATCTCAGTCCTTGTTGCAAAACCCAATAATAATTCCATTGGAGGCTCTTCCAGATTTTCCTCCCTGAAGCTGGTGACTCCTTGTGAGGGGCAAGTATTTTGCTGCTGGTGTTTCACCTCGGAGACCGTTAATAAAAGGGTAGTGCCTTCAGCTGCCGAGGGCCCAAGCTTTGGAACTCCCTCCCTAAACCTCTCCACCTCTCTGCTTCTTAAAATCTACCTCTCTGACAAAGGGTCATTTGTCCTAAAATCCCCTTACCACAACAGCAATTTGCCTTTAACATCGTAAAACGACCCAAGGAGCGTTATCAAACAAGATTTGACCCCGAACCGCATAAGGGGGCATGAGGACAGGTGACCAAAAACTTGGTCAAAGGGGTAGGCTATAAGGAGCGTACGAGGGACCGCCCATGATGATGATGAAAGAAGGAAAGAGAGGTAGAGAGGTTTAGGCCGGGAATTCCAAAGCTTAGAGTCAAGGTGTCAAATTCTGTCTGATAACGCTCCTGTGAAGCGCTTTGGGATATTTCACGACCTTAAAGGCTCAGTGGGCAGCACCCTCGCCTCTGAGTCAGAAGGTTGTGGGTTCAAGTCCCACTCCAGGGACTTGAGCATAAAAAAAATCTAGACTGACACTCCCAGTGCAGTGCTGAGGGAGCGCTGCATTGTCGGAGGTGCCGTCTTTTGGATGAGACGTCAAACCGAGGCCCCGTCTGCCCTCTCAAGTGGACGTAAAAGATCCCACAGCACTGTTTTGAAGAAGAGCAGGGGAGTTCTCCCCGGTGTCCTGGGGCCAATATTTATCCCTCAGTCAACATCACACAAAAAAAAACAGATTATCTGGTCGTTAGTACATTGCTGTTTGTGGGAGCTTGCTTTGTGCAAATTGGCCACAAAAAGTTACCAACATCACAATAGTAACTACACTCAAAAAGTACTTCATTGGCTGTAAAGCGTTTTGAGACGTCCGGTGGTCGTGAAAGGCGCTATATAAATCCTAGTCTATTTTTCTTGAATTTTTTTGTATAGTCATTCTTACGATGTGCCGGGGTGGGGGAGGTGGGGATGAGCCGGTGTGTTTTTTATCCATTCATGGGAAATGCCAACATTTATTGCTCATCCCTAATTGCCCTTTGATGCAACTGAGCGACTCGAGAACATAAGAAATAGAAACAGGAGTCGGCCATTTGGCCCCTTGAGCCTGCTCCACCATTCAATAAGATCATGGCTGATCTGATCATGGACTTAGCTCCACTTCCCTGCCCGCTCCCCATAACCCTTTACTCCCTTATTGCTCAAAAATCTGTCTATCTCCGCTTTAAATATATTCAATGACCCAGCCTCCACAGCTCCCTGGGGCAGAGAATGTCACAGATTTACAACCCTCAGAGAGAAGAAATCTCTCCTCATCCAGTTCCAAATGGGCACCCCCCCCCCACTCTAAAGACCACGTCCCTTAGTTTTAACCTCCCCTACGAGTGGAAATATCCTCCTGCATCCACCCCGTCGAGGCCCCTCATTATCCCATAAGCTTCAATAAGATCACCTCTCATTCTTCTGAACTCTGATGTGTACAAGCCCAACCTATCCTCATAAGTCAACTCCCAGAGGGCTGTTGAGAGTCAACCACATTGCTGTGGGTCTGGAGTCACATATCGGTCAGACCGGGTAAGGGCAGCAGATCTCCTTCCCTAAAGGACATTAGTTGCTGGCTTTTTATTCCAGATTTATTTATTAACTGAATTTAAAGCCCCTCCCATCTGCCATGTGGGATTTGAACTTGGGTCTCCAGATCATTGGTGCAGGCTTTACTGGGCCGATAACATAATCACTGTGCTACCATTTAAATAGGAGGGGCAGCGGCAAGAGAGCGTAGTACATTTTAGGCACCAAGGGTCATGGTATAAAAATACCACTTTCATCCTGAAAGAGTTGATAATCCCTGAACTCTGCTGTTGCAGGTTTAGTAACTGTTTGTCAATTGTCACACTCAGTGATTGACACAAAAAGTAAAAAATATTTGAGCTAAAGATTCCCTTAAAATCGTATTGTCCATGCAAAACGACACAAATCCCTTATTTTGAAACCTCATCCTTTGAACGTGTCCTCTGCTGCTGTGAGCGAGAGTGGAAAGGTTTATTCTGGGCGAAGGTCTCTCCTCCTTTTATTATTTTAACCACACGTTCCCCAGACGGGCGCTAAAATTAGCCTCGAATAATATCACAAAAAGTGAGCCGAACTTGCTCTTTGAGTGACAACAGGCCGCTGGAAACAGGAAAAGCATTTCCTGGAGCAGATTGTGCTTGGGGAGACGCTGCGGAGTTCATTGAGGATATTGCACGCTGGGAACGGAACCGCTGGCGATGTGTCGCAAGTGTGAAAGACTGCAGAGCTCACAAGAGATGCAGCCGTGCCGGAATTAGAGCAAGCTTTGGCAGCAGTGAGATTTCAGCTTTTTATTAAAAAAAAAATCCCATTTGCCACAAGCTTTTTTCTGCTTTCGTTTGAGAGATGGTGGGTGGGGGGGAAGCGACCTTTTGAGCCCGTTGGAAACTCCCTCTTCAACTTGCAGACTGTTGAGTTGGGCTCAGTCGGAGCGGACGATGCTCCCAGGGGCTACCCCGGCAACTTCTCTCAGCTGCGCTAGTGCCTGCCTTCACTGCCGACAGACGACTGCGCTTCCTTTCGTAAGAACATAAGAATTAGGAGCAGGAGTCGGCCATTCGGCCCCTCGAGCCTGCTCCGCCATTCAATGAGATCATGGCTGATCTTCGACCTCAACTCCACTTTCCTGCACTGTCCTCATATCCCTCGATTCCCTTAATATTCAAAAATCTATCGATCTCGGTCTTGAATATACTCAACGACTGAGCATCCACAGCCCTCTGGGGTAGAGAATTCCAAAGATTCACCACCCTCTGAGTGAAGAAGTTTCTCCTCATCTCAGTCCTAAATGGCCAACCCCTTATTCTGAGACTGTGACCCCTGGTTCTAGACTCCCCAGCCTGGGGGAAACATCCTCCCTGCATCTACCCTGTCAAGCCCTGTAGGAATTTTGAATGTTTCAATGAGATTACCTCTCTTTCTTCTAAACTCTAGAGAATATAGGCCTAGTCTACTCATAGGACAATCCTCCCATCCCAGGAATCAGTCTGGTGAACCTTCGTTGCACTCCCTCTATGGCAAGTACATCCTTCCTTAGGTAAGGAAACCAAAACTGTGCACAATCCTCCAGGTGTGGTCTCATCTTTCCTCCTCCTTACCCCAATGCTGCAGATTCAATTTGTCTCTGTTGTTCACCAGAACTGTCAGGGGGCAGCCTGATGTCTCCGGGTTTAATACCTGGTGACCTGTGACAATCTACCTGGGGGGGGGGGGGGCGGGTCACGGTGTCACTCAGGTTGCTGGCAGGGATCGGATTTTGTCCCTCTCCTCCCAGCACCTCCCCATCCCCCGACCTTCGATTACTGCTCGCTCCCAGCACAGAAAAGTTGAGATAATGCTCTGACTTTTTAAAAACATCATCTTTTGTGTTTTATTGTTGTTGGAACTAAGAAGAAAATTTAACACCCGTTTTCTTTCAGAAACTGGTCGAAGGGACGAGTGCTCACCTCAGTTGATTATTAACCAGATCTAAAACCACACAATTAATAGATTTAGTTTCTACTTTTTCTTCCAATCCTCTGTCTTTTCCCACATTACAACAGTGACTACACTCCAAAAGTACTTCATTGGCTGTAAAGCGCTTTGAGACGTCCGGTGGCCGTGAAAGGCGCTATATAAATCCAAGTCTTTCTATCCTCCTCTAGTGAACCTGGTAACTCCTGCTAGGTACAGTTCTACTGGTAACCACTGCTGGTATTGGCTCTACTGGTAACCATTGCTGGTATTGGCTCTACTGGTAACCCCTGCTGGGTACAGTTCTACTGGTAACCATTGCTGGTATTGGTTCTACTGGTAACCCCTGCTGTGCTAGGTACAGTTCTACTGGTAATCACTGCTGGCACTGGCTCTACTGGTAACCTCTGCTGTGCTAGGTACAGTTCTACTGGTAACCACTCTGATATTGGCTCTACTGGTACCCCCTGCTGTGCTAGGTACAGTTCTACTGGTAACCATTGCTGGTATTGGCTCTACTGGTAACCCCTGCTGTGCTAGGTACAGTTCTACTGGTAATCATTGCTGGTATTGGCTCTACTGGTAACCACCACTGATTTTCGGTTGCCTGACGCCTCAGTCAGTGCCCAGAGGGGGCGCTAATGGGAGCATAAGAGGTTACCGACCGGGAGTGCAACTTTTGGCGCCCCGACCGAACATTCATTAGCGGCTCACCGGGGCGGGACCACAAACGCCTGGCTGCTGATGATTAATGAGATTCTGACATCAGTCCCGGTTCAACACCCATGCTTGCACCCCGATCGGTAAATTCAGTGCAGCTGCCTCATTTAACGGCCGCCAAGAAAATAAATATTTTGCGGGGGGGGGGGGGGTAATTAAGGGAATCAAGGGATATGGGGATAGTGTAGGAAAGTGGAGTTGAGGTAGACGATCAGCCATGATCTTATTGAATGGCGGGTCAGACTCGAGGGGCCAAATGGCCTACTCCTGCTCCTAATCCTTATGTTCGAACCCCTACTGGCATTGGTTCTACTGGTAACCTCAACTGAGTATTGGTTCTACTGGTAACCCCTGCTGGGTATAGTTCTACTGGTCACACACAGATACACACACTTCCCAGCAAGAGATCTCACACACACAATAGCAGTAGCGCAGTATATTTTCACTGTGAAGCAGCGGGAGTCTGCTGGGTCGTGTTGGGAGAGGGTTACCTGCATGCAGTGGTAGTGTGTGCTCTTCCCATTCAGGTGGCAGCCATGGTAGTAGACACTGCAGTCATCCAACGGGCTGAAGCGCATGAATCCGTGCTGCAGGGAGTTATCCCGCTTCTTGTGCATGTTGTAGTGACGAATCACATCCTGCTTACTGGTAAACCTCTGTCGAAAGAGCAGAAAGCAATCAGGATAACAGATCCTTTTCAGGCAAGGGTCATTTTTCTGTCGGGTAAGGGACAGGGAGCAAAGGCAACACAGTGGGGTTAAGGTTCAGGTCCGCCAGGATCTCACTGAATGGCGGAGCAGATCCAACGGGGCTGAATGGCCGACTCCTGCTCCTAATGTGTCGAGACCCACTTTCCTTTAGGCTGACCAGGCGATTTGATCAGATGGATCAGTACCACATGCTGTGCCATGTCGCTGGCATCTGGACATTGCTGGTGGCATCAGATGATGGCGCTGACTTTCCCGCCGTTTATTGCAGTGGTAACTTATGGGCGGGGCCTGTGTTTTACAATGATGGAACCAGTCAACGTGCCGTCGCCGTTACACGCGGTTCACAATCTGCCATTTCGTCCGTTTCCAATCAGGGCCAGTGGTTCATGGCGACTGAATAAGTCTAATCCTGTTTCCATTTGTAAACAAGGATGGGTATTTAGAAATCGAGGCGTTGCTTAATCAGGAACCAATGTAGGTCGGCGAGCACAGGGGGTGATGGGTGAGCGGGACTTGGTGCGAGTTAGGACACGGGGCAGCGAGCACAAGGGGTGATGGGTGAGCGGGACTTGATGCGAGTTAGGACACAGGGCAGCCGAGTTTTTGGATCGCCTCAGATGGGATTCTGAGATTTTCCAGGGAATTGGGAGATCGCATTCTGTGATTTTGGAGATTGCTTTCCACGATTTGGGGATGGCATTCCTCGATTCTAAACATTGTCCATGAAAACCACAAACCAGTGTTCTTTCCTCCCAGCTGCAATATTTTTCTGGGCCAAACTCATCTTTAAAACTCATTTCTGTATGTTTTATCTGAACTTTGATCCCTTCAGCCTATGTTAAGTGAGGGATTGATTCCGTGCCTCAGATAAAGGAAGGGAATTATCATAGAATCATCGGGGGTGAAATAGGGTCAGCCCATAAAACGGGCGCGGGGGGGAAACCGCGATACGGGATCTGCCCCCCACCCGCTGAAAGGGATTCAGGCAGAGTTTGTGCTGCCTGCTACTTTGCATGATGGCAGCGCACAACTCTCCGGGTGACAGCATTCCTACTCCGACCACTGCTACTCCGCCAACGCCCTTGCTGTTGCCTGCAAGACAGCCGGCCCACACCGCCGCCGCCGCCCATGCCGAGGTGAGGCAGTCCAAAGCCGAGCCTATCAGGCCCGGAGCTCCTCGAGGTTGTCCTCCAAGGCCATCTGCAGTCTCCCCCACTGAAAGTCAGCAGCCTTCCAACAGCCTTGCTGCAGCCACTGGGGTAGCACTGTATAGGGGCACTAGGGCAGGCATTTGGGATGCACAATGGTGATTAGTTGATGTTCTGATGTAGTATTGGATGCATATATGGATAAAGTTGGATTGGAAAGTTTGCCCTGTGGTGGCTTTGATTTCAGTATTGTGGCCAAGAGGACGCTGTGATGGTCAGTAACAGAGGGAAGGGAAGGTACGGGACTAAAGGTGAAAAGGGATTTGGGTTGTGTGAGCAGATGATTCCATCCCGGATATTCTGGCCAGAAAGGGGCTGTCTGAGTTGTCTCCTTCCTTCCTCCTTCCTCCTTCCTCCCTCTGTCCCCTTTGCTGCTTCAGCCGTGGCTCAGTGGGCAACACTCTCGCCTCTGAGTCAGGAGGTTGTGGGTTCAAGTCCCACTCCAGAGACTTGAGCACAAAAAAATCTAGGGTGGCCCTCCCAGTGCAGTGCTGAGGGAGTGCCGTACTGTCGGAGGTGCTGTCTTTTGGATGAGACGTTAAACCGAGGCCCCGTCTGTTCTCTCAGGTGGATGTAAAAGATCCCATGGCACTATTTTGAAGAAGAGCAGGGGAGTTATCCCTGGTGTCCTGGCCAATATTTATCTCTCAATCAACATAACAAAAAAACAGATTTTCTGGTCATTATCACATTGCAGTTTGCTGTTTGTGGGAGCTTGCTGTGCGCAAATTGGCTGCTGTGTTTCCATACAATGCAACAGTGATTACATTTCAAAAAAGTACTTAATTGGCTGTAAAGCGCAGTGAGACGTCCGGTGGCCGTGAAAGCCGTTATATAAATGCAAGTCGTTCTTTTTGCTCCATCTACCCCAGGACTGTGAGCATATGGTCTTCAGAGGCCGTCCGTTAACAGCCAAAGCCTTGCAAACGTCCAGCAGCACTTCCTGCACACTTACACAACTTTTAAAATGTCTTACACCAAGCCACTACTCAAATAAACTGTACCGGAACCTGTACAAAAGCAGAAAGCAACTTACCTCAAAGTTGCGTGTGTCCCTTTAAGTAGCACTGGGGGCGGGGTCCATTGTGCAGCTGAACGCACGTAGCGCTGTGCGCGCTTTGGTGAGGGCGTACAGTCGAGCAACGACGTCCAAAATAGCAGGTCACGTCTCAAGTCAGCGTTGGCCGCTGAGTGACGTCACGATTTGCCTCAGTGCCATTCTTCTGGCGAACGCACCCAAAATGATGGCCGCCGTGGCCTGCGCCGGAAGTGGACAGCAGTGAGGCGGCCGCCATTTGTGCTGCCGAAACCGGCCTTAACAGCCGCCGCTAAGGTGCTGAGTTTCATGGCCATCATCTTAGCACAGGAGAAGGCCATTGGGCCCACCGTGCCTGTGCTGGCTCTTTGAAAGAGCGATGCAATTCGTCCTCCCCCGCTTGCTCTTCACAACCTGCAAATTGGTCCTGTTCCAAGTATTCGTTCAATTCCCATTTTGAAAGTTACCAGTGTATCTGCTCCCACCGCTCTTTCAGGCAGCGCGTTCCAGACCACAGGACCCCGCTGTGTAAAACACAAAGCGTTCATCGTCCCTCTGGTTCTCTGTAAGCTTTGTTAAATACCTGATTGCAAATTCTTTAAAATAAGGTTCCCAATGAGGGCCGGGGCAGTGGGGGAGTGGGGGGACGGACGGGCGCAGGGCAGGTAATTCCTCGTTCCCAGTGAGGGGGAAGCACGTGCTCTCTGTCCGCACGCTTTTCCTTTGATTCCTGATCGTCCTGCTCCGTTTGAAGTGAGATTATTCAGTCGGATGTTTTCCGGGAGTTGGCTTTGCCGTGGGGACCAGGAGTGCAGCAGGAATCTAGAAGTTGCTCACTGCTGTAGCCCAGTGTGACTCAGCTCAGCTCAGCCTGGGCAACACAGGGGAGGAAAATTCTACCTCAGGGGTTAGAGCCAAGTGAAAATACAAGTGTAAATTATCTGCAACCAGGGCTGCTATAAGCAGCAATTCGAAGCTCAGAAACCTCCAGCAGAAATGCTGAACTCCCTTTATAATCCCTCTTTATACCACAGGTAGGGGATGGAAACGAGTGCGTACCAGCCAAAATGACACTTTGCAGAGTTGTAAGTGCATCCCTTATGTCATAACAGTTTGCTTGTAAAAAGCTTAACTGCTTTTAATGCTTCCATAATTTAAAGTCCATTTCAAGCCTTAACTGCGAGTCGCGGCAATTCTGCTGCTGACTCATTTGATTTAACTTTTTAAAAAGAAGCTGTGGGGCTGGAATTGTCCCACCCCACCACCGTTCCGATCGGGGCGTTAACCTTCCTGGGCCGGGACGTTTACAGCCCAGCCCGGAGGTCCCACCACCCCCCCCCGACGTAGGATTGGGCACCTGCGCCCCGCCCTCTCCGGCCATCCACTCCCTCGGGGACAGGTCCCGGGGCAGGAGCGCGCCACTGAGTCCATTTCAAGTGGAGGGCCGCTGCACACTCGGCAGGGTGGCCAGCCTCTGGGGCACCCGGGGACACGGAGTGTCGGGACCGTACGAAGGCGGCCCATTCGGCGCCACCATTGCCGGACCGACGCAAGAGTCGGCCGGCAAAATAAAATGGCGGCTCGGGGAGCTGAAGGCCTCCCCTTTAAGGGGCGCCCTGGCGGCAGATACCCGGCAGCCTTGCGTAATCACCGGGCACGCTAAGCGCGGGACGCGGCGCTATCGTGCACATCACTCTGCGGCAATTTCTCGGGAGGTGCAGTCGATCCCCCGCCTCGCCCCCTGGCCGAAAACTTCATCTCGCCCCCGGCAGGTGCTCCAAAAAGGGGGCAATTTCGGCGTTGTATTTCTTTAAGCCTCGCCTTCTAAATAATGTGCTCCCACGCTCCCGCTTTCTAGCTCCTCCTGGCCTCTCCCGGGGGCCGAGGTGGGGGGCCGGAGAGGGAGGGGGGTGGGGAGTAGGCGTAACATGTGCTCCCCAGGCCTCCGCCAACACCACTTGGAAAGTGGAAGGTGCATCAGGACATCCGCGGGTGGAGAAATGCCTTGGACCTTTCCTCTCGCCCAAGCTTCCGCTGTCCCGGGGTCTCGGGCCGAGAGTGGTAATTGCAGCGAGTGATCTCTCTGTTGGATCGCAGGAGATCCCCTGGGTTCCGGGTGGGGTGGAGGGTGTGCATATCATGTGACACGCAAGGTATCACAGGTTGTGTGGGACAGGCTGGGTGGGCTGGAGGGTCTTGTCCGGATGTTGGTAAATCTGCAGCGTAAGGTTTAATACCTTTGGCGTGTTTACGCGGATACTATCACGATGGAGACAAGACATGAGCTGCAACAATGGGACTGGCAGTTCATTCCATTCACCCGGCAGATCTTCATTAACGTGAAGTGGTTAATAAGGCGCTTAGAATCACAGAATCATAGAAATTTACAGTCAGAAGGAGGCCATTTCAGCCCATCATGTCCGCGCCGGCCGACAAAGAGCCACCCAACCTAATCCAACTTTCCAGGTACTTTTTAAATGTGGTGAGGGTTTATGCCTCTACTACCCTTTCAGGCACTGAGTTCCAGACCCCCACCGCCCTCTGGGTGAAGAAATTGCCCCTCAAACTACCCTCTAATCCTCCTACCACTTACTTTAAATCTATGCTCCCTGATTGTTGACCCCTCTCCTAAGGGAAATAAGTCCTTCCTCTCCACTCTATCTAGGCCCCTCATAATTTTATACACCTCAATAAGGTCTCCCTTCAGCCTCCTCTGTTCCAAAGAAAATAATCCCAGCCTATCCAATCTTTCCTCATTGCTAAAATTCTCCAGTCCAGGCAACATCCTGGTAAATCTCCTCTGTACCCTCTCTAGTACCATCACAGCTTTCTTGTAATGTGGTGACCAGAACTGCACGCAGTACGCTTCTCATTGAATAAACTGCCTATCCTACTCTCCCCCTCTCTTCGTGTGTGATCCACAGGTTTCATCAAGGCCATCTAATTCTTTATTAAAGTTATATGAAGAGGCAGGTGTATTAATTCAAATTGCTACTAAAAGTACATTAACTATCTGTACCCTCATGGGTTGAAATCGTACTGTGTGACTGTGTGATACTCGGCTTGACAGGGTAGATGCAGGGAGGATGTTTCCCCTGGCTGGGGAGTCTAGAACCAGGGGTCACAGACTCAGAATAAGGGGTCGGCCATTTAGGACTGAGATGAGGATAAATTTCTTCACTCAGAGGGCTGTGGAGGCTCAGTCGTTGAGTATATTCAAGACAGAGATCGATAGATTTTGGATATTAAGGGAATCAAGGGATATGGGGATAGTGCAGGAAAGTGGAGTTGAGGTAGAAGATCAGCCATGATCTCATTGAATGGCGGAGCAGGCTCGAAGGGCTGAATGGCCGACACCTGCTCCTAATTCTTATGTTCTTATAAAGGACATGTTGATATCTTTGTATGAAGGTCCTTTGTCCGCCAGTTTAACAGAGCTACCAATCTGTTTAATTTGGATTATTTAATGCCTCGGTTAAAGTAGCAGACAGAGAAAATCCAATCTGAAAGTGTTTGTTGTCAATTTTGACCCTTTACTGTACTTTGCTGGGGTCTCTCGGTTATCCATTGTTGCCCTGGTTTATTGCTTGAAGCCTGTGGTTCTCCTTCAGTGACCGTGTGAAGATCTACTCCAGGGAAGGCATGAATGGGGAGCACTACTCTTGTTCAACGTGTCGCCGCAAAGGAAATTCGGGACCAAATGTTTGTTCCCCGGACTGATTTTTTACTACCAGATTTTCTGCCGTCTTCTGCTGAAGACAGGCCATAGAAAGGGCACCTCGACCTGGCCTCATGCCATGCCAATGGTGGGGAGCGGGACCCATTCTGGCTTAAACCCCGGGGCAGTAGAACGGAGTTCAAATAACCCAGCACAGGCCGGGAATCATACCGGACGCTCCTCCTAGCCTGCGCGGCTCAGTCACACCGGGTCATGTATGACTTGTAGCATAACATAGGTAAATGGAACAGGAAGCACCAATATCGCCCATTATAATATTCAGTCCAATTGAATACAGCAGTTTCTTTGACTATATTTGCACCGCCTTCAGGGAGAATTGCTGAACGACCAATATCAATTGATTGGGTGTCAGTCCGGACTTGCCCATTATCATTCACACGACACAAAAGGTGGGAATTAAAACCAAAAGGCAAATCAGTGCAGAATCGGGCGGTGAACAGCGAGGATCGTTACCCCCGGATACCTGTTACCACGGGAGCTCGGCAATGACATCACAGGAAGAGCGATGTGTGCCGGATCGGAGAGGAAAATGCTGCGAATCCATCGAGAGAGAAAGAGAAAGAATGCGAGAGGGCTATAGAGATAGAAAGAATGAGAGCGAGATAGCAATTTCTTTAACTTTATTTGCACCACCTTCAAGGAGAATTGCTAAAAGAAAGAGAGTGAGAATGAGAGAGAAAGAATGCGCGATAAAGAGAATGAGAAAGAGATAGAGAGATAGAAAGAAAGAATGCAAGTGAGAGAGATAGAATGAGAGAGATAAGAGAAAGAGAATGAGAAAGATAAGAGAGAATGAAAGCAAAAGGGAGAGCGAACGAGAATGAGAGAGGTAGAGTAAGAAAGAATGTGCGAGAGATAAAGAGAATGAGAGAGAGAGAATAAGAGTGAGAAAAAGAAAGAATGCAAGAGTGATAGAGAGAACGAGAGAGAGCGAGAGAGAAAGAATGCAAGAGAGATAGAAAGAATGAGAGAGAGAATGTGAGAGAGAGCTAGAGAGAGAATGTGAGAGAGTATGAGAATGAGAGTGCGAGAGAGATAGAGAGAGGAGTCGCTGGACTCAAGCATTAACAATAATCTTGTCATGCATTCAGATTTATCACTGCTCTAGAATTTAGTCAATATTTAATTTTAATTTTTTAATTCAGTCTGCAAGGCGAGGGCCGATGCTGCAGTAAAATGGCAACAGATGGCGAGACTGACGCTGGCAACGGTAAACAAGGATCACAGCCAGCTGGCACGAACGCAATGATTTTTAATGGGAAGAAAAAGCCCCCATGTGAAAGAAATCACAGTACTATCATCAACAATAAATAAAAGCTGCAAGATATTACAGGAGGTAAATCTGCTTTGCACTTTTTTTTTTAGAAATTGATTAATTTATTTTGTTCATGCAAATGTTAAGTACTGTGTGGAAAAATGAGTTAAGTGGAGTTGTAAATACAGCACAGGGGCCACTGAAGCGCAGCTCAGAGCTCATCAAACTGCTGTTCGAATCAACCTGTTCCACGCGGCCCCGCTGTTGCTGGTGTAGCCGTGGCAAGCATCTCACCGCGGTGATCCCTCCCACCCCCCGCACCGACCGCCCGGCAGCATTCGCTCCGCCAGGACCCCGTGCCGTATGATCCGACAGGGAACGGAACGGGAAAATTAGGAAAGGGGGCAGGCCAATCGGCAGTGCTCTGGCTCAGCTCCGGGCAAGCGATCTCCGAGAAATACTCACAGAGACCGGGCAAACCGCAGGAATTGCCGAAGTGCTGGGGAAACCGTAGGAAGCCATTCGCCTGTTGCACATCGCCCCCCCCCCACTACCGGGTTTCTGCTTCCTTTGGTTTCGCCCATCTTACACTAGCGGCCAAAGTCAAGATTATCCCGACGGGGGTTCTGCTATAGAATGACATCAGTCGTAGGGAAAATGCGAGAATCTATTATTAGGGATGTGATAACAGGGCACTTAGAAAATCAGAATGGGATCGGGCACGGATTTGTGAAAGGGAAATCACGTTTGACAAATCTGTTAGAGTTTTTTGAGGTTGTATCTGGCAGAGTAGATAAGGGGGGGGGACCAGTGGATGTGGTATATTTGGATTTTCAGAAAGCATTCGATAAGATGCCACACAAGAGATTGTTATACAAAATTAGTGCTCATGGGATTGGGCGTAACATATTAGCATGGATTGAGGACTGGTTAATGGACAGAAAACATTTTCAGGTTGGCAGGCTGTAACTAATGGGGTGCCGCAAGGATTGGTGCTTGGGCCTCAGCTATTCACAATTTGTATCGATGTCTTGGATGAGGGGACCGAGTATAAAGTATCCAAGTTAGCTGACGATACAAAGTTAGGTGGCAATGTAAGTTGTGCGGAGGATGCAAAGGGATAGACAGGCTAAGTGAGTGGGCAAGAACATGTTAGATGGAATATAATGTGGAGAAATGTGAAGTTATCCACTTTGGTAGGAAAAATAGAAAAGCAGAGTATTTTTTAAATGGTGAGAGATTGGGCGATGCTGGTGTTCAGGGTGACCTGGATGTCCTTGTACACCAATCACTGAAGGTTAATATGCAGGTACAGCAAACAATTAGGAAAACAAAAGATTAGCCTATATTACAAGAGGATTTGAGTATAAGAGTAAAGAAGTCTGACTGCAATTATATCAGGCCCTGGTGAGACTGCACCTGGAGTATTGTGTACAGTTTTGGTCTCCTTACCCACGGCACAATACACTCTTGCCTTACAGGGAGTGCAACGAAGGTTCACCAGACTGATTCTTGGGATGGGAAGATTGTCCTATGAGGAGAGATTGAGCAGACTAGGCCTATATTCTCTAGAGTTTAGAAGAATGAGAGGTGATCTCATTGAAACATACAACATTCTTACAGGGCTTGGCAGGGTAGATGCAGGGAGGATGTTTCCCCGGGCTGGGGAGTCTAGAACCAGAGGTCACAGTCTCAGAATAAGGGGTCGGCCATTTAGGACTGTGATGAGGCGAAATTTCTTCACTCAGAGGGTGGTGAATCTTTGGAATTCTCTACCCCAGAGGGCTGTGGAGGCTCAGTCATTGAGTATATTCAAGACAGAGATCGATAGATTTTTGGATATTAAGGGAATCAAGGGACATGGGGATTGTGCAGGACAGTGGAGGTAGACAAGATTCAATAAAACCCCGACTAGTTGGGATCGGGGGATCCACAATGAGGTATGCAGTTGTGAGCCTAGTGGATGAACTGGTAATGTGTAGTGTGATTGTTAAACTTTTGTTAATAAACCAACAAGTTCTTAATTTAAAAAAAAACAGCCATGATCTTATTGAATGGTGGAGCAGGCTCGGGGGGCCAAATGGCCGACTCCTGCTCCTAATTCATATGTTTTTATGTTTCTAAATTAAGACCAATTACAAATGAAGCGAATAAAGTCCATAAGCAGCAAATCATTTTACATGTGGGGCCATGAAACATCTCTGATTTAACAAAGAAGTTGGCGTGAGTTTTAAGTGAAGGATCATTGCTTTATGTACACTTCAGGACTTTCAGCTTCGGAGCCTCCGGTCGTTAGTCGCAGTTTTCCCGCACTGTATTTCAGGTTCGTGCCTCACCAATAAACGCTAGAGCACCATTTGGCCCCTCGAGCCTGCTCCGCCATTCAATAAGATCATGGCTGATCTGATCATGGACTCAGCTCCAGTTCTCTGCCCACTCCCCATAACCCTTGACTCCCTTATCTTTCAACAATCTGTCTGTCTCCACCTTAAATATATTCAATGACCCAGCCTCCACAGCTCTCTGGGGTAGAGAATTCCAAAGATTCACGACCCCTGAGAAGAAATTCCTCCTCATCGCCGTCTTAAATAGGCGACCTCTTATTCGGAAACTATGCCCCCTAGTTCTAGACTCCCGCATGAGGGGAAACATCCTCTCTGCATCTACCTTGTCGAGCCCCCTCAGTATCTTATAAGTTTCAATAAGATCACCCCTCATTCGTCTAAACTCCAATGTGTACAGGCCCAACCTACTCAACCTTTCTTCATAAGTCAACCTCTTCATCTCCAGAATCAACCGAGTGAACCTTCTCTGAACTGCCTCCAATGCAAGTATATCCTTCCTTAAATACGGAGACCAAAACTGTACGCAGTACTCCAGGTGTGGTCTCACCAATACCTTGTACAGTTGTAGCAGGACTTCCCTGCTTTTATACTCTATCCCCCTTGCAATAAAGGCCAACATTCCCGATGACTCTACCCAAGTTTGTTTCTTGGCGAGGTGGGCAATGTTCGGCATTGATGGTATCTGTGTAGGAGCCCGAGGACTGGACCACTTGCACCAGATCCTTACCGAGCTGTTTAACAAGATGCAGTGAGCAGCCCGGGGACTGAGAGGGAGATATCGGGGAGTCAACACCAAATGCAGCCTTCAGTTGAGGTGGGGATAGAGGGAGAGGAATACTTGGATCAGGGTGCATGGGCATATTTAATAAGATTTGATATTACTATTTATAGTTAAATAGCAATCCTTAGGGTAATTTGGGAAGCAGAGATGCAAAGTTGGTTGGTACAGACTGAAAGGCGATTGGTGCCTGAAGTGCTGCAGCACCAGCACTGGTGGGAGGGTGTAATTACAGGCAGATGCCATTATAACTGGAAATATCATGGAACAAATTGACACAAAAGGGTGTCTAAAACACGGCTACAGGAAGTAAGGTTTTGTAGACAGGAAGTGACATAGGATGTTTAATATATTATAGATATATATTTTTATGCCTCCATATTTACTATTTCGAAAAGAATTGTTTTTTGCATAAAATTATATTTGAATATTTAGAATGATTGCACACACTCAGATTGGGACTTCTGGATTCAGGCTAATTACTCCTAAATCTAACATTTATGTTCTCTTGCATTCAAAATACAGTGTTGGATACAGCAGTTATATCCTTATTAAAAATGCATTTTTTAAAAACTTTAGAATAAATTGTGCACATTTTTTACAAAGAAACTGACGATTCCGGAGTCAAAATGCAACAGTCTGGGTTTTCTGATCACTTTGCCACTGATGCCAACCTGATAATAAGTTACCAATTATTACAAGTTAGAAGGTATTACAAGTTTTAAAGGTTAGAAATGGCTGCTGGCGCTATTAGCGTGTGAATGCTTAATGTGTTTGCGGGACATTTAAAATCAATGGATTGACGCTCCGTCGCACAAACGCAAACGGTCACCGAATATCGTCGCCATTACCGGGGGGGGGGGTGGAATTTCTGCTTCAGCGCTCCCCCACTCTGTGAATCAGTCAGGCGGGAGTCGTGCAATTTTCTGACATGGGCTCCTGGTGCATACCAGCGGCTGGAAAATCTCCCACTGACTCTCAGCTTCAACTGGTTCTGAATCGTTGAGCAGTGTATCAGGAAGAACTGATGCAACGCGCAGGAGTGACCCGCCTCAAAGATGTCAATAAAGAGATGGTAGATGCCGATTTTAACCGAGCTCACCCGGTGAGATCATGGCGAGAGTGGAAGCCAGGCTCACACCCCGCCCAATTTTAACGCGCCATCGAGCGGGGTGTCCATTGGGCGCCCCACCCAAACCTAACCGCGTTCTTTGCCGGACAGGTTAAGATTGGGCCTGACATTCCTCATTGCTGACGTCACACCGTCATTTTCTCTGGCAGTGCATTGGTTGATGTGTTGAGGTTAAATGCCTTTATGGGCTATTGTAACCCACTTAACCCAGAGAAAGATGGTCCTCTCTCTCTGCTGCCTTCTCTTAACAGGGAAGAGCATAAGAACATAAGAATTAGGAGCAGGAGTTGGCCATTCGGCCCCTCGAGCCTGCTCTGCCATTCAATGAGATCTTGCTGATCTTCGACCTCAACTTCACTTTCCTGCACTATCCCCGTATCCCTTGATTTCCTTAATATTCAAAAATCTATCGATCTCTGTCTTGAATATACTCAAAGACAGCCTCCACAGCCCTCTGGGGTAGAGAATTCCAAAGATTCACCACTCTCTGAGTGAAGCGGTTTCTCCTCATCTCAGTCCTAAGTGGCCGACCACTTATTCTGAGACTGTGACCCCTGGTTCTAGACTCCCCAGCCCGGGGGAAACATCCTCCCTGCATCTACCCTGTCAAGCCCTGTATGAATTTTGAATGTTTCAATGAGATCACCTCTCATTCTTCTAAACTCCAGAGAATATAGGCCTAGTCTGCTCAATCTCTCCTCATAGGACAATCCCCCCATCCCAGGAATCAGTCTGGTGAACCTTGGTTGCAGTCCCTCTATGGCAAGTATATCCTTCCTGAGGTAAGGAGATCAGGACTGTGCACAATACTCCAGGTGTGGTCTCACCAGGGCCCTATATAATTGCAGTAAGACGTCTTTACTCATATAATCAAATCCCTCTTGTAATAAAGGCCAACATACTATTTACTTTCTTAATTGCTTGTTGTACCTGCAGGTTAACTTTCAGTGATTGGTGTACAAGGACACCCAGGTACCTCTGAACACCAACATTTCCCAATCTCTCACCATTTAAAGTAAGGAGACCACAACTGTACACAATACTCCAGGTACGGTCTCACCAGGGCCCTACAAATTGCATCTATCCTCCCAGGGACTTGCAGGATCTAGCGGAGGCATCGCTGGTGGTATTTCTCTAGCGATTTGAGGAGTCTACTGTATATGGTCCACATCTCTGAGCCATACAGGAGGACAGGTATCACTTCAGCCCTGTAGACCATAAGCTTGGTGTCAGATTTGAGGGCCTGATCTTCGAACACTCTCTTCCTCAGTCGGCCAAAGGCTGCACTGACGCACTGGAGGCAGCGTTGAACCTCGTCGTCAATGTCAGGCCAACACCCCCAGCATCGAAGCACTGACCACACTGGACCAGCTCTGTTAGGTGGGCCACATTGTTTGCATGTCTGATACTGATACGAGACTCCCAAAACAAGCACTTTACTCGGAACTCTTACAAGGCAAGCGAGCCCCAGGTGGCCAGAGGAAAGGTTTCAAGGACACCCTCAAAGCCTCCCTGATAAAGTGCAACATCCCCACCGACACCTGGGAGTCCCTGGCCCAAGATCGCCCAAAGTGGAGGAAGAGCATCCGGGAGGGCGCTGAGCACCTCGCGTCTCGTCGCCGAGAGCATGCAGAAATCCCCACCCACCCTTTCCGTCAACCACTGTCTGTCCCACCTGTGCCAGAGACTGTAATTCCTGTATTGGACTGTTCAGTCACCTGAGAACTCACTTTCAGAGTGGAAGCAAGTCTTCCTCGATTTCGAGGGACTGCCTATGATGATATAATTGCAGTAAGACGTCTTTTCTCTTATACCGAGAATTGTGCTGTTCCAGTCTGAACACTTCAACGCAAAGTTAACTCTTTGTCAGTCAGCCAAACTCATTCACACTCCACACTTTCTTTATAATATCGGGAAAATGACTTATTTTTACTTGCGGCAACAATATCATTGTGTAAAGAACATGTTTTTTTGTTGCTGGTTTTAGTACGGATAGCAATCAGAGATAACCATGTGCTGTGAGGCCTGCGGCCTAGGTGGCTGCCGTACCTGATAGTTGCACTCAGGATCCAGACAGTGGTAATGCTCTCTGTACTGATAGGCGCAGTGAATGTGGCCACACTGCTGACTGCCGGAAAACCTGGAAATGAGGAAAAAGCAAGAATGACTCAATGAGATATCTGGCTCTGCCTTCAAGTGTCCCTAACTTGTTGTTTCGTCGGCCTACCTGTAGTTTAATCCAGTACCCTCTGACGCTCCCACATTCTAGCTATTGACCGGTCAATACCGGGCATTTCCATGTACGATTGACACCTCACCCAACCCCCAGCTCTTGCTCGAGGACCAACACGACCAGCCGCCGCAGTGCTTTGGAAAACTGTGCGCTTGGCCGCGGTGGGCCATGAGCAGATATTTGCCCGTGCCCCAGTATTGCTGCTACTGGCTCCCACAGAGTTTCGTCACTTATCGTTACAACGTTTGCTGAGCTACATTTCAGCGCACTGAAATTACTTTAGGTACTTCCCCCGGGCCGGAGAGTCTGGAACTAGTGGGGTCACAGTCTCAGGATAAGGGACTGCACATTTTGGACTGAGATGAAGAGGAATTTCTTCACTCAGAGGGTGGGGAATCTTTGGAACTCTCTGCCCCAGAGGGCTGTGGATGCTGAGTCTCTGAATATATTGAAGGCTGAGATCGATAGATTTTTGGGCACTAGGGGAATCAAGGGATATGGGGATCGGATGAGGAAGTGGAGTTGATGGAGATGTTTAGACATGATCATATTGAATGGCGGAGCAGGTTCAAGGGGCCGTGTAGCCTGTTCCTGATCCTATTTCTTATGTTCTTATTTGAGGTGGGGGGGGGGGCGGAAATGATGTAATCGGCCTGTACTCAATTTAAGAATTCTTATTCTTTCACGGGATAAATATAAAACAGTAGGCCAAGGTTAGGACACAGACCCCTTACAGCTCCGTCATTTTAAGTACTGGCGGGATGAGGATTGGGGGCGGAGGGGGTGGGGGCGAGATTTCCTTTGATTGCATAAATGTAGCAGAAAGATTCCCTCACCATTTCCAACAAAATTGTTAAAAGCGTTTTAAAAGAACACAAGATGCGATTTTGCTAGGAATATTGAAATTGTGCCGTTATCTTTACTATGTCATTATCACAGTGACCAAACGGCCTCTCCTCTCAATGTTAACAACCTGTCGAATGGAAATAATTGTGCTCTGAACACCCTGTGTATCTTACAAAGTGCGTGCACAGACTGGATCACTGGTGAAGTGAAATGGATGTGCTACAAAGAGTTTTTGCAAAGTCAGCCCTGTGCCTTTCCCGTTCAATAGACCAACAGTCTGGTGTTCACCCCCTCCTAGGTTTAAATGGTCCAACCTGTGGGGAACCGATGGCATTGTAGAAATTTGACACAATGGGTCCCACCAGCTAAGCACGGGCAGGCTACTATTGCAATGCGCGCACCGGTGAGCATGCTCATAGGTTTGTCGAGCTGTTGATGTTCAGCCCGACTGCCTGCCTCTCTTCCGCAGTTACATCCGAGCCAGGGTGTCCCTGGAGATGGAGCACACGGTGTCCACCGGTACACTCGCGACCTTCCGCAAGAGATGGGCACCGGAGGGACTGGAGTGCATCATCACCCCCGGCAACCAAATTTTAATTTGATCCATTAACGTCCTAAGTTTAATTGGTTTATTTTGTCGGTTTTAGTGCCCCCCTGTAATCAGTTTAAAATAGTTGTAGATGAATTGTGAGTGGTTTAGCCAGTCACGTGATGTTCACAAGACTCAATAAAACCCCAGCCAGTTGGGTTCGGGGGATCCACGATGAGGCAGCTGGTTGTGAGCCTGGTGGATGAACTGGTAATGTGTAGTGCGATTGTTAAACCTTTTGCTAATAAACCAACTATTCTTAATAGAGATGTGTTGCTATGAAATCTTAAGCAAAGCAGCCATGAAGCAAATACATTGCAACTCTCCCGTGTGGCTGCATCCCTCAGCATTCAGGCTTTTGTATTTACACAGGGGGAGCCCAGTTGGCCTGCGATGGGAAAAATCGAAATGGAGGACAGCAGCGCTCGGGGAGGCCACTTTCCTCCGGCCTGTAATGTGCAAAGTCAGCTCTGTGCCTTCCCCGTTCATTAGACCGACAATCTCTCCTTCGGGCAGCACTGGGCTTTGGCCGTGTGTACAGCTACAATCGCGCTGCAGTAATGGTTTAACACTGTACCCAAGTGTTTCTGGGTCAAATGTTGGCTGGCCTATGTTCAGTGTGAAGAGAAGCTGAACAGATACCTGAACAGAGAGAACTTGGCTGGAGGTGTTCGCGTCACTGGGGTCAAGCGGGGTTACCCGAATTCCCCCCTCCCACCCCTACCGCCGCTGGGTGTGGAATTCAGACAAACCATTGGTCAAGAGTGCCTTCGGTTTTCTTGTCGACTGAGCTTGTAATTGTCGCCACCGGGGCCTCACATCATTTGCCATTTGAAGCCCTGAAAGGCCACAATCCCAGCTTTACCTGCCCTCCCAAGACCATCATCTCATCAGTGGCCGATGAACTGGATCGACAAGAAACCTGGGGACGAGACACTTTGTCCAATCGTTTGGGAGGCAGGGGGATTTGCAGCCCATGCTAGGGGTTAGAAACACAGAAAATAGGTGCAGGAGTAGGCCATTCGGCCCTTGGAGCCTGCACCGCCATTCAATATGATCATGCCTTCTCTCCATACCCCCGATCCCCTTAGCTGTAAGGGCCACATCTAACTCCCTCTTGAATATATCCAACGAACTGGCCTCAACAACTTTCTGTGGTAGAGAATTCCACAGGTTCACCACTCTCCGGGTGAAAAAGTTTCTCCTCATCTCGGTTCTATATGGCTTAGACTATACATACACACACTGTCATTAGGAGCCACACTGTGTGTGCTACAGGGGTTGTTTAATAACATGACATGATAAAGCTGGAAGACACGATGACGATTGAAAGATCCAGAATGGCGAAGAATGTATTCTTCTCCCCCAGCCCCTCCCGCCTTCGCCGGCCCCCTGACCTCCTCCCAGCTTTCTGCCCCCTTGTCCTTCCCCCCCTTGTCCCCCTCCCCCCCCGCGCCCCCCCACCATCCCATCTGGGAGGAGAAATCAATCAGAAATTCTTCCTCGATTTCCATCCACAGCAGGAGGTGGCCGCGCTACAGGGTGAGCCATGAATCCGGCTTCTCGGAACTGACACACTCCTCCCCCTCGGTCCGCGAACCAAGAATTTCCAAACCTCACTCTGCACGTGACTGGTGGAGGTGTCAGCCTCAGGCTTTAAACCCCAGGTTTGTAAAACAACCGCCTCCATTCATCATGCACCCCGCCTGCTGCCTGAGTCCGGTCTCAGTCTGGTTTGTGATAAGCAAAATATGGCTAAAAGTTTACCACAACTCTTTATTTATTTATATTTTAAAAAATTTGTTTTTTCCAAATTACCCTTGGCTTTAATTTTCTTTCATTACTTTTTTCCCCATGGCCACAAGACACTCTTAGTGACCAAAGGAAGACATTGCTCGCTGCAAACATGTGTCTGGTGACTGTGCTGCTGTCGTTGCCCAGGCCCCGAGAGCGAGAGTGGAAGCTGTCTGGAGCTGGTGTAGTACTGTATCACCAAGCAAGAATAAACCCTCTAAAACACAGGGCAGTCCCACCTTGCTTGTCCACGTATTGTGCTGTGACGAAGCTGTCACTGATCTCTTCGTGCTTGTAGTCGTTGATAAGCAAACCGAGCTAATTATTTGTATCAAATTTTGGGGTACATGTAAATCTCGGAGTTGTAGCCACCATTTCAGCTGGCTATTTTAAAGCAGCTATTTGAATTTTATTCTGGAGAAGGGTTAGATAATATATATTACTCATAGGAAGACCAGTTCTCTCGCATCTATTTTTACCTTTTAATAATTATCTGTAGCATTATAACAATCCTATTAAGATGAGGGAAGCAAGCCTCGATTTTAAAATTCTCATCCTTGTTTCAAATCCCTCCGTGGCCTCGCCCCTCCCTATCTCTGTAATCTCCTCCAGCCCCACAACTCCCCGAGATGTCTGCGCTCAGCCAATTCTGCCCTCTTGAGCATCCCCCATTTTAATCGCTCCACCATTGGTGGCCGTGTCTTCAGTTGCCTGGGCCCCAAGCTCTGGAACTCCCTCCCTAAACCTCTCTAATCTCTTTTAAGACGCTCCTTAAAACCAAGTGTCCTAATATAATATCTCCGTATGTGGCTCAGCATCAAATTTTGTTTGATAACACTCCTGTGAAGCGCCTTGGGATGTTTTGCTACGTGAGAGGTGCTATATAAATACAAGTTGTTGTTGTTGAGTGCCAGAGTGCAGTGAGCCCTGTTGCTAAGCTGGGAACGTAGCAACACGGCCTGGCTTTGTGTTTTTTTGCATTGCAGGTGGCACAATAGCAAGGTGCAATCAGAGGCAGCGGGCATCGAGGACAAATGCCTCACAAATTGGGTCCCGCTGGTTCCTGGGGATACTGTTACTAAGCTAATGATGTCACCATGGAGTCCTCATTAAATATACAATGCCTGTTGATAGTACTGTCCTTAGTAACTGCTGATAGTTTAGAGTTTACTAAACATAGAAAATAGGTGCAGGAGTAGGCCATTCGGCCCTTCAAGCCTGCACCGCCATTCAATATGATCATGGCTGATCACTCCCTCAGTACCCCTTTCCTGCTTTCTCTCCATACCCTTTGATCCCTTTAGCCGTATGGGCCACATCTAACTCCCTCTTGAATATATCCAATGAACTGGCCTCAACAACTCACTGCAGCAGGGAATTCCACAGGTTAACAACTCTCTGAGTGAAGAAGTTTCTCCTCATCTCAATGGCCTACCCCTTATCCTTAGACTGTGTCCCCTGGTTCTGGACTTCCCCAACATCAGGAACATTCTTCCCGCATCTAACCTGTCCAGTCCTGTCAGAATCTTATACGTTTCTATGAGGTCCCCTCTCATCATTCTAAACTCCAGTGACTAAAGATCCAGTCTCTCCTCATATGACAGTCCAGCTATTCCTGGAATCAGTCTGGTGAACCTTCGCTGCACTCCCTCAATAGCAAGAACGTCCTTCCTCAGATTAGGAGACCAAAACTGAACACAATATTCCAGGTGAGGCCTGTACAACTGCAGTAAGACCTCTCTGCTCCTATACTCAAATCCCCTAGCTATGAAGGCCAACATACCATTTGCCTTCCTCACCTCCTGCTGTAGCTGCATGCCAACTTTCAATGACTGATGAACCATGACACCCAGGTCTCGTTGCACCTCCCCTTTTCCTAATCTGCTGCCATTCAGATAATATTCTGCCTTGGTGTTTTTGCCCCCAAAATGGATAACCTCACATTTATCCACATTATACTGCATCTGCCATGCATTTGCCCACTCACCTAACCTGTCTAAGTCACCCTGCAGCCTCTTAGCGTCCCCCTCACAGCTCACATCACCACCCAGTTTAGTGTCATCTGCAAACTTGGAGATATTACACTCAATTCCTTCATCTAAATCATTAATGTATATTGTAAAGAGCTGGGGTCCCAGCACTGAGCCCTGCGGCACTCCACTAGTCACTGCCTGCCATTCTGAAAAGAACCAGTTTATCCCGACTCTCTGCTTCCTCTCTGCCAACCAGTTCTCTATCCACGTCAATACATTACCCCCACACCAATTTTGCACACCAATCTCTTGTGCGGAACCTTGTCAAAAGCCTTTTGAAAGTCCAAATGCACCATATCCACTGGTTCTCCCTTGTCCACTCTGCTAGTTACATCCTCAAAAAATTCCAGAAGATTCGTCAAGCATGATTTCCCTTTCATAAATCCATGCTGACTTGGACCGATCCTGTCACTGCTTTCCAAATGCACTGCTATTTCATCCTTAATGATTGATTTCAACATTTTCCCCACTACTGATGTCAGGCTAACCAGTCTATAATTACCCGTTTTCTCTCTCCCTCCTTTTTTAAAAAGTGGTGTTACATTAGCTACCCTCCAGTCCATAGAAACTGATCCAGACTCGATAGACTGTTGGAAAATGATTACCAATGTATCCACTATTTCTACAGCCACTTCCTTAAGTACTCTGGGATGCAGGCTATCAGGCACCGGGGATTTATCGGCCTTCAATCCCATCAATTTCCCTAACACAATTTCCCGCCTAATAAGGATATCCTTCAGTTCCTCTTTGTCACTAGACCCACTGTCCCCTAGTACATTCGGAAGACAGAACCGAAGTATTTGTTCAATTGGTCTGCCATTTCTTTGTTCCCCATTATAAATTCACCTGAATCTGACTGCAAGGGACCTACGTTTGTCTTCACTAAGCTTTTTCTCTTCACCTATTTATAGAAGCTTTTGCAGTCAGTTTTTATATTCGCTGCAAGCTTCCTCGCGTACTCTATTTTCCCCCTCTTAATTAAACCCTTAGTCCTCCTCTGCTGAATTCTAAATTTCTCCCAGTCCTCAGGTTTGTTGCTTTTTCTAGCCAATTTATATGCCTCTTCCTTGGTTTTAACAATATCCTTAATTTCCCTTGTTAGCCACGGTTAAGCCACCTTCCCCGTTTTATTTTTACTCCAGACAGTGATGTACAGTTGCTGAAGTTCATCCATGTGATCTTTAAATGTTTGCCATTGCTTATCCACCGTCAACCCTTTAAGTATCATTTGCCAGTCTATTCTAGCCAATTCACGCCTCATACCATCGAAGTTACCTTTCCTTACGTTCAGGACCCTAGTTTCCGAATTAACTGTGTCACTCTCCATCTTAATAAAGTATTCTACCATATTATGGTCACTCTTCCCCAAGCGGCCTCGCACAACAAGATTGCTAATTAGTCCCTTCTCATTACAGATCACCCAGTCTAGGATGGCCAGCTCTCTGGTTGGTTCCTCGACATATTGGTCTGGAAAACCATCCCTAATACACTTCAGGAAATCCTCCTCCACCGCATTGCTACCAGTTTGGTTAGTCCAATCAATATGTAGATTAATGTCGCCCATGATTACTGCTGTACCTTTATTGCACACATCCCTTATTTCTTGTTTGATGCTGTCCCCAACCTCACTACTACTGTTTGGTGGTCTGTACACAACTCCCATTAGCGTTTTCTGCCCTTTGGTATTCTGCAGCTCCACCCACACCCATAAAAAGCAAAAGTGTTGCCAAGTTGGAGGAGCGTCTCCGACAGGTCTCCACCCCCAACTAGTTTTAAATGGTCCGACCTGTGGAGAACCGATGGCATTGTAGAAATTTGACACAATGGGTCACACCAGCTAAACATGGGCAGTCTGCTATTGCAATGTATGCACCGGTGAGCATGCTCATAGGTTTGTGGAGCTGTTGATGTTCAGCCCGATTGCCTGCCTCTCTTGTGCAGTTACATCTGAACCAGGGTGTCCCTGGAGGTGGAGCACGCGGTGTCCACCGGTACTCTCGTGGCCTTCCGCGAGAGGTGGGCACCGGAGGGACTGGAGTGCATCATCACCCCCGGCAACCACATATTAATTTGATCCATTAACGTCCTAAGTTTAATTGGTTTATTTTGTTGGTTTTAGTGCCCCCCCCCCCCCCCTGTAATCAGGGGGCACTTGATTTACTATTCAACTTTAAAATAGTTGTAGAGCTGTTGAATTGTGAGTGGCTTAGCCAGTCACGTGATGTTCACAAGACTCCATAAAACCCCAGCCATTTGGGTTCAGAAGATCCACAATGAGGCAGGTGGTTGTGAGCCTGGTAGATGAACCGGTAATGTGTGGTGTGATTGTTAAACCTTTTGCTCATAAACCAACTGGTTCTTAATAGTGATGTGTTGCTATGAATTCTTAAGCAAAAAACCCATGAAGCAAATACAGTACAACTCTCCCGTGTGGCTGCACCCCTCAGCAATCAGGCTTCTGTACTTACACAGGGGGAGCCCAGCTGGCCTGCGGAGACTGGTACTCGATGGGAAAAATAGAAATGGAGGACAGCAGTGCTTGGGGAGGCCACTTTCCTCCGGCCTAACAGTTGCCAACTCTGGTTGGACCTATTCCTGGAGGTTATCACATGATCCACTGCTTCCAAAAGTCCCGCCCCCACATTGGTGACTTGACACAGCAATCACTGCCTTCCCCCACCAATCATAGCGCAAACAGACTCTTTGTTACCTAATTGGATTATTCTTAACCGTCAAACAGCCCTGCTTCTTCCATCTCCAATATCTTTATAACTAACAAAAACCCTCACGCTCGTTCCCCAGGGTTTGCTTACAGCGGTGTCCTGGAGATCAACTTTAATGGTGGGAGACTCCGGGAGACCCCTGGAGGGTTGGGAACCCCTGCATTGAACT
Organism: Pristiophorus japonicus; assembly: GCF_044704955.1. Classification (NCBI taxonomy): domain Eukaryota; kingdom Metazoa; phylum Chordata; class Chondrichthyes; family Pristiophoridae; genus Pristiophorus; species Pristiophorus japonicus. The sequence continues at coordinate 110,925,970 of NC_091994.1, forward strand.
AGCAGAGAAAGAGTAGGGGCAGCGGTGGGAGGGAGTGGGGGGCCGGGGCCGGATAAAGGTGTCATCATCATAATAGGCGGTCCCTCGAAACGAGGATGACTTGCTTCCACGCCAAAAAAGGATAAGTTCCAATGAAGGACCTAATATTCCAGATCCCGAACTACATCCTAAAGGGTGGAAGATGTCTGTGTGTGGATTTTTTTAACGTGTGGTGGCCGTTGCACACCAGCCACCACACTGGCTTGACAGAGCCAGGTCTTGGTCCAGTGGCAAGGGTTACCCAAAACAACTGGAGATCTGCTCTGCTGCACAGACCTAGTGCACACACATATCGCAGTTTGGGCTGGCCCGTGCTGCCCCTGGGCCCCTGGCCCCAAGCTCACGCCTCCCAGATGTCAGCTGTGGCTCAGTGGGCAGCACCCTCGCCTCTGAGTCAGAAGGTTGTGGGTTCAAGTCCCATTCCAGGCACTTGAGCACATAAATCTAGGCTGGCCCTCCCAGTGCGGTGCTGAGGGAGTGCCGCACTGTCGGAGGTGCCGTCTTTTGGATGAGACGTTAAACCGAGGCCCCGTCTGCTCTCTCAGGTGGATGTAAAAGATCCTATGGCACTATTTCCAAGAAGAGCAGGGGAGTTATTCCCGGACAATATTTATCCCTCAATCAACATAACAAAAAAAAAACAGATTATCGGCATCATTATCACGTTGGTGTTTGTGGGAGCTTGCTGTGCGCAAGTTGGCTACCGCATTTTCCACATTACAACAGTGACTACACTTCAAAAAGTACTTCATTGGCTGTAAAGCGCTTTGAGACGTCCGGTGGTCGTGAAAGGCGCCACAGAAATGCAAGTCTTTCTAAAAAAAATGAAGTCATGGGGACCAGAGGGGTAGTGAGGGATTATGGATGTGTCAGTTACGGAACACGTCATTCTAATCGGTGAATTCACTTAAAGCAACAGTGTCCCCCGTTTCAACACATCTACTTGCTCATCTCTGTTGGCTGATTTCATTGGTTCAAAGACAGCCGGGCAGTTGTGTCCTTGAGCTGAGAGAGCAGCAGTAGGAATGTGAGTGAAATGATTACTGCCGCGGCAGCTTTACAGCTGTAGCATCCCTTCCACCCATCACCTTCACAATTTCAGGTCATTTCCATGAAAATAAAAATCAACCAACCAGCAATCTCTGAGTAGATGGGGTGATTTGGGGTGGAGGCCGTCAGCAGGTAGATTACTGCAATAAAATATAAATAACTTTAAAACATCAAGAGCTCAGGAGGGAACAGTTACAAAAAGAAAAGACCTGGGGGTGGGGGTGGGGAGGGGGATTGGGGGGTGAGGGGGAAACTGGTGTGTGTTACTGTTGTAGCCAATTGTTCTTAACAAAAATACATAAAGAGGCCAAGAATACTGCAACTTTAAAGAGTTAATGGAAAGAGATCGGAGGGAGTCAATGCAGAAATCGAGACAGGACACATCATTAATTTAATATCGGGTCGGTCAAGCCCCAGGAAAGCACAGCGCACCTTGTAAAATGTCACTGTTGGGTTCTGAGACGACTTATTTTGATAATGGCACCCCTGGACTAGGGGTCTCCACAAGGATCCTCGCCATGGTCGGATTCCTGCCTTTGGGAATTGTTCTGCATATTTATTTTGTTATCTGCACAGCTCATTATTTCTGTTGCTGTGCAGTCATAAACCACTTTCAGTAATAATAGCATTGTATTTACATATTTGCAGGGGGTCACTGGGGTGTTAATGTATGGAGGGGGTCACTGGGGGGTTAATATTTGCAGTGGGTGTCTGGGAATGTGTTAATATTTGTGGTGGGGCTCCAAGGATGTTAATAGCGGGAAGGGGTCACTGGGGGGTTAATATATGATGGGGGTCACTGGGGGGTTAATATATGGAGGGGGTCACTGGGGGGTTAATATATAACGGGGGTCACTGGGGTGTTAATATCTGGAGGGGGTCACTGGGGTGTTAATATATGACGGGGGTCACTGGAGGTGTTAATATTTGGAGGGGGTCACTGGGGTGTTAATATATGACGGGGGTCACTGGAGGTGTTAATATCTGGAGGGGGTCACTGGGGTGTTAATATATGGAGGGGGTCACTGACGGTGTTAATATTTGGAGGGGGTCACTGGGGTGTTAATATCTGGAGGGGGTCACTGGAGTTGTTAATATATGGAGTGAGTCTCTGGGGGCGTGTTAATATTTGCAGGAGTTATACATGGATTTCCTTAAAACTACGGTGGAAGAGGATGTTTGGACACAATAAAAAGGAAATGACCTGTCTCGCACGGTGATATTCAGCATTAACTCTTCCGCCCCATCGCTGGGACCGATCTGATAGGGCCGGGGGTGGGAACGGGTGGGGAATGTGTCGAGTTGCCACACTGGATGATGACAGAGCGAACGATTGCCGTGAGTGCTGGGCAGGGAAGGCTTTGTTCAAACTATTACTGAGAAATGGTAATAAATATAGAGCTGGTTTGTCAACAAAAGAGACTGAGAGACACAGTTTGTTAGAATACTGTCCTTCCACTCAGTGACCTGGACATAAATCCCGTCGGAGCTGACAACCTCCTCTCCCAATGCCAGTAATGGTTCTAAAGTGGAGTCAGTTTATCCTTTTTCCAATCCACCCTCCTGCGGACGTGAGTCTACAGCACAAAACTGTCCTCGCAATTCATAATTCATAAGTGGCACACGGAAAATAGTTATTCGTAATTTTACACGCTGCACTTCAAACCCGAGCTGTAATTGTACTTCAACCTGTCTGATTCTGCTGCTGGGATAAGCTGAGAGGAAGACCTTGGGTCCATTAAAAAGACAGCAAATTAGAGGAGCTTATTCACAAACACAATCGCCTTCCTAATGTTCTCAATCAGGTAATGCTATCCTGACGAATCCAGCGTGTGACATGCACCTAATGAATACCAGTGTGTCTGCATTCAGTGCATTGTGGGTGGTAATTACAGCGATGCCATGTAGCTAGTATTTCACTACACAATATTCCGACCAGCTTGTAAAGAAAAATACATGTCTTGTAAAATTGAAGTAACTAATTTAATCGCTGGACAAGCTTATTTCAAAAAAATGACATGTAGATGGCACAGGGATGCAACTTATGAGTGTTCCAACAGTTTGCGGCTCAGATTCGAAGGATGCAGTCTCGTCCTGACAACCCCCACATGGAGTCTCCCTTATCTTGATGTGCCATCAGGACAGAGCTCCCAGTGGAGGCCGGGAATGAAATATGGAGAGCTGAACCCAGGTCTGTTTACAATGGGTTTTTTAAAAACTTATTTGTTCCTGGGATGTGGGTGTCGCTGGCAAGGCCAGCATTTATTGCCCAGGAGAAGGTGGTGAGCCGCCTTCTTGAACCGCTGTCCTTTGTAGCTGTGGTTTGGTACATCTGAGTGGCTCGCTGGGCCATTTCAGAGGGCAGTTAAGATTCAACCACGTTGCTGTGGGTCTGGAGTCACATATAGGCCAGACCGGGTAAGGGCGGCAGATTTCATAGAAACATAGAAACATAGAAAATAGGTGCAGGAGCAGGCCATTCAGCCCTTCTAGCCTGCACCGCCATTCAATGAGTTCATGGCTGAACATGAAACTTCAGTACCCCCTTCCTGCTTTCTCGCCATAACCCTTGATCCCCCGAGTAGTAAGGACTTCATCTAACTCCCTTTTGAATATATTTAGTGAATTGGCCTCAACTACTTTCTGTGGTAGAGAATTCCACAGGTTCACCACTCTCTGGGTGAAGAAGTTTCTCCTCATCTCGGTCCTAAATGGCTTACCCCTTATCCTCAGACTGTGACCCCTGGTTCTGGACTTCCCCAACATTGGGAACATTCTTTCTGCATCTAACCTGTCTAAACCCGTCAGAATTTTAAACGTTTCTATGAGGTCCCCTCTCATTCTTCTGAACTCCAGTGAATACAAGCCCAATTGATCCAATCTTTCTTGATAGGTCAGTCCCGCCATCCCGGGAATCAGTCTGGTGAACCTTCGCTGCACTCCCTCAATAGCAAGAATGTCCTTCCTCAAGTTAGGAGACCAAAACTGTACACAATACTCCAGGTGTGGCCTCACCAAGGCCCTGTACAACTGTAGCAACACCTCCCTGCCCCTGTATTCAAATCCCCTCGCTATGAAGGCCAACATGCCATTTGCTTTCTTAACCGCCTGCTGTACCTGCATGCCAACCTTCAATGACTGATGTACCATGACACCCAGGTCTCGTTGCACCTCCCCTTTTCCTAATCTGTCACCATTCAGATAATAGTCTGTCTCTCTGTTTTTACCACCAAAGTGGATAACCTCACATTTATCCACATTATACTTCATCTGCCATGCATTTGCCCACTCACCTAACCTATCCAAGTCACTCTGCAGCCTAATAGCATCCTCCTCGCAGCTCACACTGCCACCCAACTTAGTATCATCCGCAAATTTGGAGATACTGCATTTAATCCCCTCGTCTAAATCATTAATGTACAATGTAAACAGCTGGGGCCCCAGCACAGAACCTTGCGGCACTCCACTAGTCACTGCCTGCCATTCTGAAAAGTACCCGTTTACTCCTACTCTTTGCTTCCTGTCTGACAACCAGTTCTCAATCCACGTCAGCACACTACCCCCAATCCCATGTGCTTTAACTTTGCACATTAATCTCTTGTGTGGGACCTTGTCGAAAGCCTTCTGAAAGTCCAAATATACCACATCAACTGGTTCTCCTTTGTCCACTTTACTGGAAACATCCTCAAAAAATTCCAGAAGATTTGTCAAGCATGATTTCCCTTTCACAAATCCATGCTGACTTGGACCTATCATGTCACCATTTTCCAGATGCACTGCTATGACATCCTTAATAATTGATTCCATCATTTTACCCACTACTGAGGTCAGGCTGACCGGTCTATAATTCCCTGTTTTCTCTCTCCCTCCTTTTTTAAAAAGTGGGGTTACATTGGCTACCCTCCACTCCATAGGAACTGATCCAGAGTCAATGGAATGTTGGAAAATGACTGTCAATGCATCCGCTATTTCCAAGGCCACCTCCTTAAGTACTCTAGGATGCAGGCCATCAGGCCCTGGGGATTTATCTGCCTTCAATCCCATCAATTTCCCCAACACAATTTCCCGACTAATAAAGATTTCCCTCAGTTCCTCTTCCTTACTAGACCCTCTGACCCCTTTTATATCCGGAAGGTTGTTTGTATCCTCCTTAGTGAATACCGAACCAAAGTACTTGTTCAATTGATCCGCCATTTCTTTGTTCCCCGTTATGACTTCCCCTGATTCTGACTGCAGGGGACCTACGTTTGTCTTCACCAACCTTTTTCTCTTTACATACCTATAGAAACTTTTGCAATCCGCCTTAATGTTCCCTGCAAGCTTCTTCTCGTACTCCATTTTCCCTGTCCTAATCAAACCCTTTGTCCTCCTCTGCTGAGTTCTAAATTTCTCCCAGTCCCCAGGTTCGCTGCTATTTCTGGCCAATTTGTATGCCACTTCCTTGGCTTTAATACTATCCCTGATTTCCCTAGATAGCCACGGTTGAGCCACCTTCCCCTTTTTATTTTTACGCCAGACAGGAATGTACAATTGTTGTACTTCATCCATGCGGTCTCTAAATGTCTGCCATTGCCCATCCACAGTCAACCCCCTAAGTATCATTCGCCAATCTATCCTAGCCAATTCTCGCCTCATACCTTCAAAGTTACCCTTCTTTAAGTTCTGGACCATGGTCTCTGAATTTACTGTTTCATTCTCCATCCTAATGCAGAATTCCACCATATTATGGTCACTCTTCCCCAAGGGGCCTCGCACAATGAGATTGCTAATTAATCCTCTCTCATTACACAACACCCAGTCCAAGATGGCCTCCCCCCTAGTTGGTTCCTCAACATATTGGTCTAGAAAACCATCCCTTATGCACTCCAGGAAATCCTCCTCCACCGTATTGCTTCCAGTTTGGCTAGCCCAATCTATGTGCATATTAAAGTCACCCATTATAACTGCTACACCTTTATTGCATGCACCCCTAATTTCCTGTTTGATGCCCTCCCCAACATCCCTATTACTGTTTGGAGGTCTGTACACAACTCCTACTAACGTTTTTTGCCCTTTGGTGTTCTGCAGCTCTACCCATATAGATTCCACATCATCCAAGCTAATGTCTTTCCTAACTATTGCATTAATCTCTTCTTTAACCAGCAATGCTACCCCACCTCCTTTTCCTTTTATTCTATCCTTCCTGAATGTTGAATACCCCTGAATGTTGAGTTCCCAGCCCTGATCATCCTGGAGCCACGTCTCCGTAATCCCAATCACATCATATTTGTTAACATCTATTTGCACAATTAATTCATCCACCTTATTGCGGATACTCCTTGCATTAAGACACAAAGCCTTCAGGCTTGTTTTATTAACACCCTTTGTCCTTTTAGAATTTTGCTGTACAGTGGCCCTTTTTGTTCTTTGCCTTGGGTTTCTCTGCCCTACACTTTTCCTCATCTCCTTTCTGTCTTTTGCTTTTGGCTCCTTTTTGTTTCCCTCTGTCTCCCTGCATTGGTTCCCATCCCCCTGCCATATTAGTTTAAATCCTCCCCAACAGCACTAGCAAACACTCCCCCGAGGACATTGGTTCCAGTCCTGCCCAGGTGCAGACCGTCCGGTTTGTACTGGTCCCACCTCCCCCAGAACCGGTCCCAATGCCCCAGGAATTTGAATCCCTCCCTGCAGCACCACTGCTCAAGCCACGTATTCATCTGCGCTATCCTGCGATTCCTACTCTGACTATCACGTGGCACTGGTAGCAATCCCGAGATTACTACTTTTGAGGTCCTACTTTTTAATTTAGCTCCTAGCTCCTTAAATTCGTTTCGTAGGACCTCATCCCTTTTTTTGCCTATGTCGTTGGTACCAATGTGCACCACGACAACTGGCTGTTCTCCCTCCCATTTCAGAATGTCCTGCACCCGCTCCGAGACATCCTTGACCCTTGCACCAGGGAGGCAACATACCATCCTGGAGTCTCGGTTGCGGCCGCAGAAACGCCTATCTATTCCCCTCACAATTGAATCCCCTATCACTATCGCTCTCCCACTCTTTTTCTTGCCCTCCTGTGCAGCAGAGCCAGCCACGGTGCCATGAACTTGGCTGCTGCTGCCCTCCCCTGATGAGTCATTCCCCTCAACAGTACCCAAAGCAGTGTATTAGCATTAGTGAACCAGATGAGTTTTTAAATGACAATCCTGTAATTTCATTAACTGAATTTAAATTCTCTCAGCTTCCTCTTTGATGAGCATTGGGCACTAAGATCAGGGAACTGGGACACCTTTACACACACGACAGGCACCGCGCATAAATAACAACTGGGCGATCCTAAAAATGCAGGTCAGTAATTTAGAGGAAAAAAAATAATGATTTCAAATTTGTGCCCTTACTTCATTGATTGCATCAATTAGAGACCCTTCTGGTCAGAAACAATCTGTACTTGACAATGCAACAATTAGCATCAGGTTTGATCTGTGGCCAATGCGTCGTGGGTGGAATTCAGTCAGCAGAAGTGGAGCTGCTGTATGTGATGTTTTAAAACTTTAAAAAGTGATTCAATTTCGTTCAATCTCAGGCTATGAAGAACTCAAACGAATTCCAATTGAGGTTGCCATCGCGAGCAGCTCTGAGCTTGGTATCCTTGTAATAAGCAAGGCACAGGCCTCTGAATACATCCTTATTTCAACAGTTCGAATGCACGCTTGCATGTTCCATCAAAATTAAACCCGTGATTACTTCTATTTAAGAATTTGAAATGTTTCATTTATCGGTTTTCTAATGCCCGTGCATTTGCACTCCCCTCTGATTTCCTGCCAACTCCGATTTCAAGGGACGGCCTGCTCCCTGATTGCTGTGCTTGTAAACTAATGGTGGCGTTCCAGGTGAGGGAGATTACTTCTGCTGCAAGATAATGGGGCAGAACATTTTCTGCTAACTGGGCAATTTGGCTAATATGTCCCGCCTGGAACCTCTTTAACTATCTCCAAATAAAGAGCAGCGTATTCCCCTGCAACTGGACTAGTGCATCACTAGATAAGACAAGCTAATCAGAGCGGGTGGGGGAGGAGAGGGGAACTGCCAAATGACGTAAAATTAGCCCCCCCCACCCAAAACAAATGAATGCAGCCGCTTGGAAATTTGGGCAACTTCCACTTCTGACTGTAAAAAAAATATATTTTTTTGAAAATGGGAGTTTTGTTGAAAGGTTAACCCACGCTTTGCCCTCACACATGCTGCTGAACCGGCTCTATATTTCCAGCATTCTGTTGTGCCGTGCTGATGACTTTAGTGGCAAACACTGGGCCACCAGGGAGGGTTTCGGCCGGGCCCAGAGGGGGGAGGCGGTGTGCAGGGCTGCCTGTGGGTGGCCCGGCCGAACTCGTGGCCGCCATTGTCTGGGCCGACAATTAAAATAAAATGGCGACCGCGGCAGTGCGCCCTCCCCTTTAAGGGCGGACGCGCCCTGCCCAGCCTCAGGCAGCTTCTCGCCGGGGGAAACAGTCGGGGACACCGTGCGGTGGCCCATCAGCTCCCGCTGGGCAATTTCCCACACGGGGCGGAGAGGGGGTCGATGGGGTGGGAACGTCCACCGCACCACCCCCCCCCCCACAAAAAAATGAGTGCAATGCCGCGATTGTTGTCGACTCCACGCCGACTGAGCGGTGACTGCTTTCCGCGGCTCAATTTGAGGACAAACTGTGGGGACTCTGCTATCAGAAGCTTCACCTGATCCAGATTTTTGTCGGTCCTGCCATCCCTGAGTTTACAATGCTTACACCGTGTGTCAGAATGCGATGGAAAGCGCAACAAGGGGCAGCCCACACCAAGCGAACGTAGTTTACGAACTCTCCACTGTTGCCTTTCAACAAATCCTAAGCTCCTGTGGAAGGATGTACGGGAACAGCAGACTAGACAGTGTCATGGTGTGACTGTGGACTGAGCTCCAGAATTCACGGCCACATTTGGCTGCGTGAGACGGGAATGTAATGAAATAACTGCAATTTAAACTTCTCTAAATGGGACTGAATTTCTGATTAAATGAAATCGAAATATTGTAATATTAAAAAAAAAACTTTCCCAGGACAATATACTGATAACATTTAGTGTTTGATGACTAGAGTCATGAATAATGAAAGAAGTCATATTTTAATACTTGGACAGAAGTTCTGTGGATTGGAAGGGAATAGGAACACAAGAACATAAGAAACAGGAGCAGGAGTTGGCCACATGGCCCCTCGAGCCTGCTCCGCCATTCAATAAGATCATGGTTGATCTGATCTTGGCCTCAACTCCACTTTCCCGCCCGCTCCCCATAACCCTTGACCCCCCCCCCCCCCCCAATCCATTATCGTGAGAGGGAATGGGAAGAGAGACCTCCTCGGTGAGACTGCGATTGATAGATTTTTGTTAACCAAAGGGATTAAGGGGTGTGGGCCAAAGGCGGGCGTTTGGTATTAGGTTGCAGGTCAGCCCATTGATCTGATTGAATAGCGGAACAAGCTCGAGGGGCTGAATGGCTGAATGTGACTTGGAGTGGAGCGCACACTAGCCTCGTGTATAGTGGGATGTAATGAACGGGACGCAAGAGCAGACCAGATAGGTGTCTGACCCGCTGATGGTCCAGGTTAGCACATTGGCCATTCCGGGAGATCTGGTTCGTGTGCAAGCTGCCTGCTAAACCACAAACGAGTTGACGAAGAAGGGATTTATGATTTCGCTACAAATAATGGGCAGAGGAATTCATCTCCGCCCCCACCCTCGTAACTCTCTTGGCCTGCTGCCCATCCTTTCTGTTCCAATTAATTATCTTCCACCCCTTTTTCTGCTGACAGTGGACTCCCTGTGACAATATGGTGCGCCAAATATGCAAAACCAGCTCAATTACTCTGTTTATTTACATTTGACACAACCACAACATTAAATTAAAGATGTACCTTACCAACTGGAAAAAGAGCAAGTTGTAACAAGATGTGCAAATCCACCAGGGCTTTTACAGTTGACATGGGCTAGCAGGAATTCCCAACGTTCTCTTTCAAACATCTCAAAGCACCTTTCAGTATTAAACAGCCATAAAGGCCGGATTATATTTCCCCTCAGAAACCTTTATTTTCATATTTAAATCCTAAATCCTTTTACTAAATGCTGTTATTGTATTTCGCCTTCTATGACAATATTTATTTTGCATAACCGGTAATCTCTCCAAGGCCGAGATACATTTGCTTCAACCCCCACCCCTCCACACCCCCCCCGTTCTGAGTCTCTTAATAAAGTTGGAAAAATTACTACATTATCATTAAAACTGTCATATCTGGAACTCGTAGCTTGAAGGAAGAAGTAAAAACAGGAAATTAATGTTTATGGGTGTATCTGGGAAACTGTTGGTTAAAGATGGGAAATATATATATTTTTAACAATTCAGCCGACAGTTTTCATAAATTCAGTGCCAGCTGTTGTTGCTCGAACTCCCTGTGCACCCGACTGAAATGAGCCATCGGTAAACCTGTGGGATGTGGGCCTGTGTCAAGCCTCACTCACTGCAAGGGCTTTACAAAAAAAATAACTTTTGGACAGCATTCAAATGCAATTTGTTCTCGACACACCTCCCTCTTTGCAAGGAGTGGCGGAACGATGGTGGAGCCAGAGTCTCAGCGACGCAGCTGAGGTACGAAATGCCAATTTTGAAAACAAAAGGTTTTTTTCCCCCCAAGTGCTTTCGTTTGGCAGAGACCAGAGGTGCGTGGGATCAAGTCCCACCTTGGGAACTGGTGACAAAATGAATTTAGCAATCTGCGGGCTAATCTGTAAAAGCCGACCATGGTTAAAAGCCGACTCGGCTCACTCATGAACTTCAGGGAAAGAACCACCCGCCCCTACACCTGACTTCCGTGACGCTGACCCATGCAATAAACGCAGCCTCGCCAATGGTGCCCGCTTCCCAAGGACGCAAGGGTACGGCAGCACATTGGTTATGTCTCCAATACTGCACCTTCTACCCAAGACCAAAGTTTAGGGCCTCTGCTCGTTTCCATTATCTACTGTAGGGTACGGTAGAGTAACATAGTGCTTATGTTACTGGACCAGTTATCCAGAAGCCTGGACTAATGATCCAGACACCCGAGTTCAAATCCCACCACAGCAGCTGGGGAATTTAAATTCAGTTAATTAAATAAATCTGGAATAAAAAATCTAGTGTCTGTAAGAGTGTCGTAAAAACCCATCTGGTTCACTAATTTCCTTTAGAGAAGGAAATCTGCTGCCGGTCTGGCCTATTTGTGACTGCAGACCCACAGCAATGTGGTTGACTCTGAAATTCAACTGCCCCCTCCCCTGAAATGTCTCACCAGACCCACTCAGTTGTCTCACCACCATCTTCTCAAGGGGCAATTAGAGATGGGCAATAAATGCCGGCTTTGCCAGCGACGCCCACATCCCGTGAATGAATAAACGAAACATTTCAGGAATTGGTTAGTGTATCTTACTGATCAATGGGCAACCATAGTGCCTGTGTGTCAGGAACAAAATAACTCGAATAATAGTGGTGCGCTGTCTACAGCCGCAACTTTAAAGGGGGCACAGCCTACCCGCCCACGTTGGAGGTCGCAGTTAATATTTACTAACGCAACAGCATGTAAAGCAATTTAATGTGAGATGAATTCAGTCCTGAAGTTAGGGCAGGCCACATTGTCCGCATGCCAGACACGAGACGCCCAAAGCAAGCGTTCTACTCGGAACTCCTTCATGGCAAATGAGCCAAAGGTGGGCAGTGGAAATGTTACAAAGGCACCCTCAAAGCCTCTCTGATAAAGTGCAACATCCCCATCGACACCTGGGAGTCTCTGGCCAAAGACCGCCCTAAGTGAAGGAAGTGCATCCAGGAGGGCGCTGAGCACCTCGAGTCTCATCCCCAAGAGCATGCAGAAAACAAGTGCAGGCAGCGGAAGGAGCGTGCGGCAAACCATTCCCACCCACCCCTTCCTTCAACGACAATCTGCCCCACCTGCGACAAGAGTCTGTAGCTCTCGTATTGGACTGTTCAGCCACCTAAGGACTCATTTTCAGAGTAGAAGCAAGTCTTCCTCGATTCCGAGGGACTGCCTATGATGATGATTCTGGCAGAGAGGATTGTGAGTTCAAGCCTCACCAGGGAGATTCCATCTCACACTGAGACACCCCACAACACTGTTGGGGAATATTATCCTTCAGGCTGTGAACCTGTCTTTGGTGGGTGGTGGCAAGCCCACTGCGAGGTGTAACCCTGTACCGACTCATACGCAAACCCATGAGAAAATCTTCTTGGAACCCTACTTCCTTCTGGGGCCCCATCAGCCGTGGCTCAGTGGGCAGCACCCTCGCCTCGGAGTCAGAAGGTTGTGGATTCAAGTCCCACTCCAGAGACTTGAGCACAAAAATCTAGGCTGACACTCCCAGTGCAGTGCCGATGGAGCGCCGCACTGTCGGAGGTGCTGTCTTTTGAATGAGACGTTAAACCGAGGTGCCGTCTGCCCTCTCAGGTGGACATAAAAGATCCCATGACACTATTTCAAAGAAGAGCAGGGGAGTTATCCCCAGTGTCCTGGCCAATGTTTATCCCTCAATCAACATCACTAAAAACAGATTATCTGGTCATTATCACATTGCTGTTTGTGGGAGCTTGCTATGCGCAAATTGGCTGCTGCGTTTCCCACATTACAACAGTGACTACAACAACTTGTATTTATATAGCGCCTTTAACGTAGTAAAACGTCCCAAGGTGATTGCCAAGAGTGTTATAAGACAAAAATTTTACACTGAGCCACATAAGGAGAAATTAGGACAGATGACCAAAAGTTTGGTCAAAGAGGTCGGTTTTTATTGGTGTCTTAAAGGAGGTTACACATCAAAAAGTACTTAATTCGTTGTAAAGAGCTTTGGTACTTCCGATGGTCGTGAAAGGCGCTATATAAATGGAAGTCTTCCTTTCTTAATTGAAGTGAGATGAGCTGTCCCTTGAGCTAGCATAATTAAACACCCTCAATTAGTAACTGGACAGCACACGGAACAAGTGAAGCTGAGCAGTTTCCGCCTCTCCTCACTGCTTCCACTCTCAAACCCAGCCCATGAAAGGCACTCGAGTTCTAGTGACGCTCATGTTCTGAGTCTTCAGTGCTCCACCGACCACGATACTCGGCCATCCCTGATGCTGCATCGGTCATTTATGCATTTTAAAAAAAAAACCTCCCCGTCCTTTCTTTTTCTCTTTCCCATGGCAGCTGGTGATGAGTCCGTCATTCACACCCCATCTCGTTCCATTACCATCTCATTTTTGCTCACAACACTTTTGTCTCTCTAATCTCCAATTCTGCCCTATCACCGACCTCCCCTTTTGTTCTTCCCTCCCCTCCCCCTTTCCCTACCCTTGCACTTCCTTAAGAATCTGTTACATCTCAAACTTTTCCAGTTCTGACCAAGGGTCACCGACCCGAAACGTTATCTCGGTGTTTCTCTCTCCACAGATGCTGCCTGACCTGAATAAGAACATAAGAATTAGGAACAGGAGTCGGCCATACGGCCCCTCGAGCCTGCTCTGCCATTCAATAAGATCACGGCTGATCTGATCTTGGCCTCAACTCCACTTCCCCGCCCGCTCCCCATAACCCGCGACTCTCTTATTAACTGCTGAGATTTCCAGCATTCTCTGTCAGTTCTTAACAGCAACATGTTGCTATGAATTCTTGAACAAAGAGCCCATGAAGCAAATACAATACAGCATCCATAAACGCGCATTGTTTTATCAAACTTCCAATCCTTCCCCTTTTCCCAAACATCAAAGGGTTCCTGCAGCAGACACTGCACTTGTCAGTCACTGGCTGCAAGTAGTTAAATTTAAACTGGCATGTTCAAAGTTACTATAAAACTCGTAACTAGCTACTGTGGTGTTCATTTCAAATGGCGGGCCCTCTAACCTTGGCGTAATGAATATTTTAGACCGACGTTAGCAAAGCATATGCGTGTTTATCCTCCAACTCGGTATTTTTGCCGTCAAATGTAAGCATTTCTTGTAGTCCTGTGCCAGAAAGTTATGCACTCTCAGTGCACTCCCAGACTCATCGCATATTGACAATGATGGGCTGTCGAACCCCCTCAATTATAATGAAAAACATACAGATAAACATTTGGATTGCCCCTGCCAAAAGCACCATCTGCCAAGGCAGTAAAATCCACAGGAAAAAGCTAACTAAGAGATTTATTTTTTCAAAAAGGAGATTATCTCGTGGTTGCTTTTTAGCGATCACACTGCAGAGTTCATTTAGCTAATTGAATACCAAAGCTTCTGTATTTTGGGCACATTAAATGGTTTTAAAGCAAAAAAAAACACATGAAATGCAGTTCTCATTTTATGATGGCATTGGCCCCTGGACAATTTCATCTGCACCACATCAGTCTAATTGGCTGATTATATTCGCTGACAATTAAATATTAATGATGTAATGACACAGTGATTGCTACAGATCTCAAATGACTACAATACAGGCATTTTGACATCTATATAAAAAAAAAACTCCAGTCTGGAGGGTGGCATAAAACCCTTTGAATTAACGGAGTTAAGGGGCAGACGTCAAAAATACTGAGTCAGAAGATTTGGGTGTTTCCCCCTACTACTTCTCGAAATCTCGGTGCCTCATCAAATTAGAGGCAATCTTTCAAGGCCAGTCTCAAAACAGTCCTGAAGCATCGGAGCAACATTTGCCGTGTCTGAGTGCTTCAAATGAGGAAATTGAAACAAAATCGCGGCTTATCTCGTACCAGTTCGACCATCAGCGTGGAGATGTTTAGACAAATTTTATGTATTATGCAGAGCAAATATCAAAACAGAGGGCCTTGGCAGATGCAAGTGAGGCCTCATTAGAAATTCCTTAATTAAATCTCTGTCCTAAATGGAATCAGCTCCTGGATTTTCTTGCAGGCTACTGTGTCTGTTTGCGGCAAATATTTAGTTAAACTTGTATCAGGAGCACATTTCTCTCTCTACAAGGTCCTAACCCTGAAATAAATACAGCAGGCCCATCTGATATGAAACCCTGGCGTTTCCGTGCGTGTCTCAGCCACAGCAACTATCCGGAAAAACAATCCTTCCTACTTCTTCCTCCGTAGCATACAGTTACACATAAAACTGTGGTGTCAAAATGCTCGTCCTGATTCTCTCTCTTTATTTTTTTGGGACGCTAAGGGAATTTTTTTGGACACTTTAAGAGAATCAAGGGATCGGGTGGGAAAGTGGAGTTGAGGACAAAGATCAGCCGTGATCTTATTGTAGTTCAGAGAAGGGCCACGAGATTGATTCCTGAGATGCAGGTTGGGCCTGTACTCATTGGAGTTTAGAAGAATGAGAGGTGATCTTATTGAAACGTATAAGATTCTGAGGGGGCTCGACAGGGTAGATGCAGAGAGGATGTTTCCCCTCGTGGGAGAATCTAGAACTAGGGGGTGTAGTTTCAGAATAAGGGGCCGCCCATTTAAAACGGAAATGAGGAGGAATTTCTTCTCTCAGAGGCTCGTGAATCTTTGGAATTCTCTGCCCCAGAGAGCTGTGGAGGCTGGGTCATTGAGTATATTTAAGGTGGAGATCGACAGAGTTTTGAACGATAAGGGAGTCAAGGGTTATGGAGAGCGGGCGGGGAAGTGGCGTTGAGGCCAGGATCAGATCAGCCACGATCTTATTGAATGGTGGAGCAGGCTCGAGGGGCCGAATGGCCGACCCCCTGCTCCTATTTCTTGTGTATGTGTCCGAGAAGTTGTGGTCGATATTTTAACGCCTGCATTTTGTAGGTATGTATTCTAGTCTTTGTTTTGACTTTGGACCAGTGCAGCTCCAGTAAAGGTGGGGATTAGATCGCTGCTGCAATAGCTTTGCTCTCCCTGTGTTATGCGCAGCTCTGCTTCAGCCAGATACAGCTTGCATGTTCTTGCATTCTTCTAGATTCAGGCCCAACGCAAGGGTCCCGATCCCCAGCAGCAGGACCACTATAGACAACCTGATCTCAACAATGCCATCTAATCCACGCAGCAGTGTCCGTAAAAGTCCAGTGCTGACAGTCCATATCCCTAACAGAAGAACATAAGCATTAGGAGTAGGCCATTCGGCCCCTCGAGCCTGCTCCGCCATTCAATAAAATCACGGCAGATCTTCTACCTCAACTCCACTTTCCTGCACTATCCCCATATCCCTTGATTCCCTTAATATCCAAAAATCTATCGATCTCTGTCTTGAATATACTCAAAGACTGAGCCGCCACAGCTTTCTGGGGCAGAGAATTCAAAAGATTCACCATCCTCTGAGTGAAGAAGTTTCTCCTCATCTCAGTCCTAAATGGCCAACTCCTTATTCTGAGACTGTGACCCCTGGTTCTAGACACTCCAGTCCGGGGGAAACATCCTCCCTGCATCTACCCTGTCAAGCCCTGTAAGAATGTTGAATGTTTCAATGAGACCATCTCTCATTCTTCTAAACTCTAGAGAATATAGGCCTAGTCAACTCAATCTCTCCTCATAGGACAATCTTCCCATCCCAGGATCTTAACCGATAAGGGAATAAGGGGTTATGGGGAGTGGGTAGGGAAGTGGACCTGAGTCCATGATCGGATCAGCCATGATCGTATTAAATGGCGGAGCAGGCTCGAGGGGCCATATGGCCTACTCCTGCTCCTATTTCTTACGTTCTTATGAATCAGTCTGGTAAACCTTCGTTGCACTCCCTCAATGGCAAGTATATCCTTCCTTGGGTAAGGAGACCAAAACTGTGCACAATACTCCAGGTGCGGTCTCACCAGGGCCCTATACAATTGCAGTAAGACGTCTTTACTCTTATACTCAAATCCTCTTGTAATAAAGGCCAACATATCATTTGTTTCTTAATTGCTTGCTGTACCAGCATGTTAACTTTCAGTGATTGGTGTACAAGGACACCCAGGTCCCTCGGAACTCCAACATTTCCCAATCTTTCACCATTCAAAAAATACTCTGCTTTTCTACTTTTCCTACCAAGGTGGATAACATCACAGTCCTCCCCATTATATTCCAGCAATATCAATGGAGAACTACCACAAGCAGTTATCGTGCCATTATATACTATGGCTCTAACCACAATGCTCGTGCTCGTCCTAATGCTAATGCTGGGACATTTGCAGTGGCTGGTTCTTTGAGCTGAAACAGTGAGGTTCAGCACAGATCTGGGGGTGATGTCCCCCTCCTCTCCTCACTCCACCAGGAGCAGTGGGTCAGCACAGGGCTGTCCAAGGTGGGCAGGCCAGACAATGGTTCCATTCAGGCGCACACCAGATTTTCTTGCCAGTTCTAAGACAGCCAATGCAGTCACATTTTTGAGCCTGGATCACAACCGATAGCGCAGCAAGCCTCTCGCACACAATGGTCCTATCGGTGTCTGTGTGAATTGGACAGCAGGTGAATGAATTCAAGCAAAAGGTCGGAGGCTTCCCGAATTCAGCTTGGGATAGAAGAACAGGTTGGCACTCTTTTACTGCCTTGGAGTCAATCCAACAAATACCTGTTTAACACTTGGCCACAATGAAAGTTTCATCTGGAGCCAAGTCGGCTTTACCGTTTGAATGTTCTGTCCTTTGGCCGTATGGGAACTGATCTAAAATGGAGAGGGGCCAGTTTTCCAGTCTTGCCCTCCCTCCCTGGGGCTGGCAGAGGGGGGATGAAAATTGGGCCTGCCGCTGTACTCGGGCTCCTGGCAATGAGGCCTTCTCCCTGCTGATAAGCAGCAGCAGAATGTCCTGCAGGCCTCTAAATATTCCGGGAGGGCAATTAAAATGTCAACTTGCCTGCCCATCTTTGGCCTGTCCCATGTCCTCTGGTCAATGGCGGAGTGGGGGAGGGGGGAGAAGGACACAATGCCAGGTGTCACTGGGCTGCCCTTGGGTTAGGCCACCCAATGAGAGGAGTCTCAGGAAGATAAGGTTCAGGGCGCCCCTCCCACCTTATCTGCAGACCTGCGCGAGCATCGTTTACTCCAGGTCCAGGCCCAGCTCCTGCTCCCTCGGGGAAGCTCTGGATAATCCCAGGGGAATGTACAGAGGCGGAGTCTAAGCAGACTGGGAGCTCTGACCCCTTTATTCCCCTGGTCTTTGTGTCTGGGGAGATGGGAGAATTGTCCCGTTATACCCTATCGGGGGCAATTTTGACTTTGGACGATAGTGAAGTATCTTCAATAGAAACAAAGATTATACCAGAAATGCGTTGGGTACACCTATCAGGAAAGGATGAACAGGCTGGGTCTCTTTTCTCTTGAAAAAAGAAGGCTGAGAGATGACCTAATAGAGGTCTTTAAAATGATGAAAGGTTTTGATAGAGTGGATACAGAGAGAGTGTTTCCACTTGTGGGGAAGAGCATAACTAGAGGCCATCAATATAAGATAGTCACCAAGAAATCCAATCGGGAATTCAGAAGGAACTTCTTTACCCAGAGAGCGGTGAGAATGTGGAACTCGCTGCCACAGGGAGAGGTTGAAGCGAATAGTATCGATGCATTTAAGGGGAGGCTAGACAAGCTTATGGGGGAGAAGGGAATAGAGGATTATGTGGATAGAGTTAGATGAGGAAAGACAGGAGGAGGCTCGAGTGGAGCATAAACACCGGCATGGACTGGTTGGGCCGAATGGCCTGTTTCTGTGCCGTATATCCTATGCAAGAATCGGGAGAGATGTTTAACTGCTGGCTGAGCTGATAACGCCCATTTTACACTTTTGTCCAGAAGTTAAAATGACCCTGTATGTATCCACACAGTTGAAACTCGGGGAAACTTCTCTCGACAATCGTGATTGCGTTAAAAATTTAGATCCTTGCAACTTCCACCTGGACATGGCTCAAGATGGGCAGAGTGGGACGTGGAGACGGTCAGTTTGGACATGCCGCGTTGACTTACAAACGCCACGGGAAAACAAAAGCCGCCTCGCTAGTTATTCAGCCAGCTCGGAGTCCCTGGCCAAAGACCGCCCTAAGTGGAGGAAGTGCATTCGGGAGGGCGCTGAGCACCTCGAGTCTCATCGCCGAGAGCATGCAGAAAACAAGCGCAGGCAGCGGAAAGAGCGTGCGGCAAACCAGTCCCACCCACCCCTTCCCTCAACGACTATCTGTCCCACCTGTGACAGGGACTGTGGCTCTCGTATTGGACTGTTCAGTCACCTAAGGACTCATTCTAAGAGTGGAAGCTAGTCTTCCTCGATTCCGAGGGACTGCCTATGATTTGTGAATGGTTCTGTTCCGATTTGTGTTCTTGGTGAAGTCAGGTAGAGTGTCCCAGCCTGAGAGAAGTACCCCTGCGCGTGGCACCAGTGTGGTCTCTGCACTTCTAATCCATGATGCTCACGGCCTCACTCACTCAAGACTCGCAGGTTTGAGGACAATTTTGTGCTGTGGACTAGCCTTCACTGAGCACTGCATACCTTCAAGCAGGACTTTTAACATGTGTAACCTTCCAGCCATGTACCTGGGCGGACACAGAGATAAAGGGGACAGTGTTCGAACATGCTGCATCACCTCGTCCTCCATTCTATGAGAACCTCCGTGCAAAATATGCCAATTGGTGTGTTTTGCAAATTACTAAATGACTATGAAATGCAGCCAACACAGGACAATAAAAGCAGGTTGTGTTTCCTTTAAAAAAAAACTTTTTTATAGAATATAAAATTTGCATACCTGGCAATGTACTTCTGGTAAATATTCACGTCATCAGTAACAGCACCTGGCTTATCTGATGACAATCCATTCCTAATTTTTTTTTGAAAAAGCAAAAGAAAATGGAAGATTAAATTTCAAAAGGTTTCACGTTTGAAAAAAAAGATATAAACTGACAGGATGTGTCGAAGAGTCACTGCTTATTTCATGCTCTGTCTTTCTATCTCAGACTACGTGACAGTTTCTGGATGTTTCGGTGTCTAAGTATTGAAACTTCACATTAATTATAGATTTAAAACAGGGACATTATGAAAACAATTCACGTCGCGTTTTAACCCTTTGATGACTCTCCATCTAAATTAGGGATTGAACGGCAGTGAGTCTGAGGTGAATTCTACACAACTATATGGTTTCAATGGTCTCCGTGTGTGTGAGTGCGTCTGTACCTGTCCCCCGGCAACCCCCCTCCAACGAGAGCCAGTACTGCCCCTCTGTTACTGCCCCTCCCCTCCATAACATACGTAGGCTGTGAGTGTTCGTGTCAATCTGCGAAATCGCTTCGGGGAAGGGACCAATCACGACGAAGAATAATGGGCGTGTTACATCCCAGATGCACAATAGATATTTAATGTCACAAATGTAAAATTACAGGAAGTTATGCAAATTCTGACATAAGTCAGACATTCAGTATTATATAATATTTATGCACTTTGATGCCCACACGTTTCAGTTCTACTTTACATTCAGTTTACATTGTGAAGTAGGTTTTAAAATGACTTGGTTTGAGTTATACTGGGGCAGAAAGGGTTCTCCCGAGCACCAGGAGTGGTGAAATCATAAACATGTACTTTACATATTGCCCGCACCGTGCAGAGGAAACCTTCCTCAAAGTGTTTTTGGCATCCACATTTTAAAAGATTTTGGTCGGGTTACAAAATATTGCGTTGTTTCAAACCCACGTGGAAATATTTCAAACTTTTCAATTGCATGAGAATAAAGATGGCAGTGCTTTTACCCTCCCCGTTTCCGGTTACGTTCCATACTGGGATATGCTGAGGGACGTCTGTACCCCTGGGTTTGTTGGGGCCTTTCTTGGGCGTCAGCTACCAGTCCAGTAAAACCTCCAATGGTTTGTTTTTGGTTAGCTGCCCCATAAACCCAGTAACAGTCTCCAAACCAAAACACCGATCAATCCCCTTAAGTAATGTCCATTGGGCTGATCAGGAGTGGATACTCTCTTCCCAGTAGGAACACAACCCATTGCCCTAAGCAAAAATCGACAAGAGCCCAGCTCAATGCTAGTGCAGAGGAATAGTCAGATAGCTTGACCCACTGATAGCATTCTTGCTCCTGAGTCAGAAGGTTGTGGGGTTCAGCCCCACTCCAGGATGTGGCGAAAGGGAGGGGGGGGGGGCGGGGAAGTGGGACTAACTGGACTGCTCTTCGAAAGAGCCGGCGCAGACTCGATGGGCCGAATGGCCTCCTTCTGTGCTGTAGGAATAGTGTCAACCGTGACTCAGTGGGCAGCACTCTCTCTCGCTTCTGAGTCAGAAGGTTGTGGGTTCAAGTCCCACTCCAGGGACTTGAGCACAGAAATCTAGGCTGACACTCCCAGTGCAGTGCTGAGGGAGTGCTGCACTGTCAGAGGTGCTGTCTGTCGGATAAGACGTTAAACCGAGGCCCCGTCTGCAAGATTCCATGGCGCTATTTCGAAGACTCCCCCCAACAGCTCCTCCACCCTCCCATCATTCGTATATGCAAGGCACAGTCTCATTCTTACAGTCACTTACCGGTTAACTACAGACACATTTGAACTGGGCAGCCTTCTGCAGAGAAATAAAGACAGATATTAGCCTCCCACAAATGCACTTTGCAGATATAGTTTTTCTGTTTTCCTGGGCCAGCTACTATTCCTGGACCAAGAGGACTCGAATTCCGATCGGTCCCTTCTTGCCATAGCTCAAAAGGAAGTGCAGGAGTGTGCACTGCCCCTCCGACAGTGCAGCACTCCCTCAGTAATGCCCCACCGACAGTGCAGCACTCCCTCAGTACTACCCCTCCGACAGAGCAACGCTCCCTCAGTAATGCCCCATCGACAGTGCAGCACTCCCTCAATACTGCCCCTTCGACAGTGCAGCACTCCCTCAGTACGGCCCCTCTGACAGTGCACCGCTCCCTCAGTAATACCCCACCGACAGTGCAGCACTCCCTCAGTATTGCCCCTCCGACAGTGCAGCGCTCCCTCAGTACTGCCCCTCTGACAGTGCAGCGCTCCCTCAGTAATGCCCCACCGACAGTGCAGCGCTCCCTCAGTAATGCCCCACCGACAGTGCGGCGCTCCCTCAGTACTGCCCCTCCGACAGTGCGGCGCTCCCTCAGTACTGCCCCTCCGACAGTGCGGCACTCCCTCAGTAATGCCCCACCAACAGTGCAGCGCTCCCTCAGTACTGCCTCTCCGACAGTGCGGCGCTCCCTCAGTACTGCCCCTCCGACAGTGCGGCGCTCCCTCAGTACTGCCTCTCCGACAGTGCGGCGCTCCCTCAGTACTGCCCCTCCGACAGTGCGGCGCTCCCTCAGTACTGCCTCTCCGACAGTGCGGCACTCCCTCAGTACTGCCCCACCAACAGTGCAGCGCTCCCTCAGTACTGCCTCTCCGACAGTGCGGCGCTCCCTCAGTACAGCCTGGGTCCCGCTCTCCCTCTGAGGCACTGACTGTTGATCAGGGCCCTTTTCCACAGGCTGGCATTAACCCTCCGGGATGTAGGTCCAAGTGTGTCAGCCCCAACAGTGAGGACCAACATGCTGCTGAAGGGGAAAGACCCGACCGTGTTCTGGCCAATGGCGCGCACGTGCACATTCCAGCATCCGTGTCTGGGCGGCAATCCGGAATGGGAATACCGTTCTTGGTCCCACAGCCGCCACAGCTGAGAGCCACCAGGTCAGGTCATGAGCCCGGGTACGAGTGCCATATTGGTCAGTGTCTCCACCAATCGGGTCACTGGGGTGCTCCTCCCGCGCCCCTGTGGAAATGGCCAAGCTCATGAACTCGCTCTGTAGACAAATGCAGGACGTTAAAGTCTGGAATTATTCCCACTTTATCGCAAAGGCCTGCTCGTGCTGAGCTGCCACACTGTATATCTCCAGGAACTTGCAATAACAAGATCGGACAACACAAAAGGAGCATTTTTCCAATACAGCAATATAACATAAGAGGTTTTTGTTCAGAAAATTCTCCTGCACATGCTCTTCACTAGAACTGACTTCCTTTCCAGCCAAATGCAAACCCAGAATTCAAGCCATATTTTACACTGTTCCAGTGAAGCAAAGACTCTCTACCGTTCCTCCATGGTATTACACACATTCACAGCTATTTGATGCTGCATACTTAACAATGTGGTATCTCTTTAGAAATCATAAATCAATATATGTGACCGGATAGTCAGATAGGAACTGTGCACATTTGCTGGAATATGAAGCGTAGATTTGGAATGCCCAGCTCGATATCAATATGGCAGCCGAGCTGTCCAAAAATGTGCCTGATAAATCTGCTCTTTCATATTAAGCATTTGCACATTTTTTTTGAAAATGCTGGCATGAGAAACACACTTGCACATTATTAAAGCTGGAAAGGACAGTCAATACTTCAAGAGTTAAACTCATTACAATAATTTTTCTTTGCCGTATTGCCACAATCATAAAACGCAATTACAGTAATGGACCACTGTGAGACAAGGTCAGGGGCAGCGCGCTAAGGTTCTGAAGGACTCTTCCTTAAACAATTACAGTTAAAGCTATACAGCTCGTGGGTGAAATAGGTAAAGATCGTAAAACACACATACCCGAAAGAGTCATCCAATAAAGGTTCGGCTTTGCAAAGGCGGCTGTTTGAGAAATTTAAAATTAAGTTAATAACACTCATGTTTTTGAACTTCAGCTGAAGGTCAATCAACAGTAGGGCATCGATTCTATCACCGCGGCCTCAGCAAAGTATCACAGGCGTAAAGCAACAGAACCGAAATACGAATGCAGGAGGAGATGAAAGCAAGTTATTTCACCGAGCACTGACATCTCCTCAGACCCACTCCCCTGCCTGCTCCGTCTCCCCGAGGCATCACTGACTATCTGAAACAGGCACAGGTCTCTCACCCAGCACACAGAAGGTGCATTCCTCACCATGGCCTCTGTCGGGTGAGACGTTAAATCGTCTGCCCTCTCAGGTGGACATAAAAGATCCCATGGCACTATTTCGAAGAAGAGCAGGGGAGTTATCCCCGGTGTCCCGGCCAATATTTATCCCTCAACCAACATCACTAAAACAGATTATCTGGTCATTATCACATTGCTGTTTGTGGGAGCTTGCTGTGCGCAAGGTGGCTGCCGTGTTTCCCACATTACAACAATGACTACACTCCAAAAGTACTTCATTGGCTGTAAATGGCTTTGAAACGTCCAGTGTTCGTGAAAGGCGCTATATAAATGCAAGTCTCTCTTTCTTTATGACAAAGCCCCCCACCCTCCCATCAGAAATATGACGAATAAAAGCCTATGGCAGTGTGTCAGGGCGAGTGTGTGTGTGAGTGTGTCAGGGTGAGTGTGTGTGTGAGTGTGTCAGGGCGAATATGTGTGTGAGTGTGTCAGGGCAAGTGTGAGCGTGTCAGGGCGAGTGTGAGCATGTCAGGGCGAGTGTGAGAGTGTCAGGGCGAGTGTGAGAGTGTCAGGGCAAATGTGTATGTGAGTGTGTCAGGTCGAGTGTGTGTGTATTAGGGCAAGTGTGTGTGTGAGTGTGTCAGGGCGTGAGTGTGTGTGTCAGGGGGGTGTGTGAGTGTCAGGGCAAGTGTGTTTGTGAGTGTGTCAGGTCGAGTGTGTGTGTATCAGCGCAAGTGTGTGTGTGAGTGTGTCATGGCAAGTGTGTGTGTGTGTGTGTGTGTCAGGGCGTGAGTGTGAGCGTGAGCGTGTCAGGGCGAGTGTGTGTGTGAGTGTGTCAGGGTGAGTGTGTGTGTGATTGTGTCAGGGCGAGTGCGTCAGGGCGTGAGTGTGTGCATCAGGACGAGTGTGTGTGTGTCAGGGCAAGTGAGAGTGTAAGTGTGTCAGGGCGAGTGCGTCAGGGTGAGTGTATGTGTGTATGTGTGTGTGTGTCGGGTGAGTGCGTCAGGGCGAGGGCGAGTGTGTCAGGGCGAGTGTGTGAGTGTGTCAGGGCGAGTGGGTGTGTGTCAGGGCGAGTGTGTGTGTGAATGTATCAGGGCGAGTGTGTGTGTGTGTGTGTCAGGGCGAGTGTGTGTGTGAGTGTCAGGGCCAGTGCGTCAGGGCGTGAGTGTGTGCATCAGGGCGAGTGGGTGTGTGTCAGGGCGAGTGTGTGCATGAGGGCGAGTGCGTCAGGGCGAGGGAGAGTGTGTCAGGGCGCGCGTGTGTGTGTGCGTGTCAGGGCAAGTGCGTCAGGGCGATGGCGAGTGTGTCAGGGCGAGTGCGTGTGTGTCAGGGCGAGTGAGAGTGTGTCAGTGCGAGTGAGAGTGTGTCAGGGCGAGTGTGTCAGGGCGAGTGTGTGAGTGTGTCAGCACGAGTGTGCGAGTGCGTCAGGGTGTCAGGGCAAGTGTGTGAGCACGAGTGTGTGTGTGTCAGGGAAAGTGCATCAGGGCGAGGGCGTCAGGGCGAGTGCGTGCTACACTGGACCCAATCAGTCTGTACCCTCGCCTTCCCTGCAAGTCCCTGACACAGCGCCCCACACATTGCTGCAGGGCCAGGTGTGGGCCATGGCGAGGTGTGGGCCAGGACCAGGTGTGGGTCAGGACCAGGTGTGGGCCATGGCCAGGTGTGGGTCAGGACCAGGTGTGGGCCATGGCGAGGTGTAGGCCAGGGCCAGGTGTGGGTCAGGGCCAGGACCAGGTGTGGGCCAGGGCCAAGCCAGGTGTAGGCCAGGGCCAGGTGTGGGTCAGGGCCAGGTGTGAGTCAGGGCCAGGTGAGGGCCAGGGCCAGGTGTGGGCCAGGGCCAGGTGTGAGCCAGGGCCAGGTGAGGGCCAGGGCCAGGTGTGGGTCAGGGCCAGGTGTGGGTCAGGGCCAGGTGTGAGTCAGGGCCAGGTGAGGGCCAGGGCCAGGTGTGGGCCAGGGCCAGGTGTGGATCAGGGCCAGGTGTAGGCCAGGGCCAGGTGTGGATCAGGGCCAGGTGTAGGCCAGGGCCAGGTGTGGGTCAGGGCCAGGCGTGGGTCAGGGCCAGGACCAGGTGTGGGCCAGGGCCAAGCCAGGTGTAGGCCAGGGCCAGGTGTGGGTCAGGGCCAGGTGTGAGTCAGGGCCAGGTGAGGGCCAGGGCCAGGTGTGGGTCAGGGCCAGGTGTGGGTCAGGGCCAGGTGTAGGCCAGGGCCAGGTGTGGATCAGGGCCAGGTGTAGGCCAGGGCCAGGTGTGGGTCAGGGCCAGGTGTGGGTCAGGGCCAGGTGTGGGTCAGGGCCAGGTGTAGGCCAGGGCCAGGTGTGGTCAGGGCCAGGTGTGGGTCAGGGCCAGGTGTAGGCCAGGGCCAGGTGTGGTCAGGGCCAGGTGTGGGTCAGGGCCAGGTGTAGGCCAGGGCCAGGTGTGGGTCAGGGCCAGGTGTGGGCCAGGGCCAGGTGTGGGTCAGGGCCAAGCCAGGTGTAGGCCAGGGCCAGGTGTGGTCCAGGACCAGGTGTAGGTCAGGGCCAGGTGTGGGTCAGGGCCAGGTGTGGGTCAGGGCCAAGCCAGGTGTAGGTCAGGGCCAGGTGTAGGCCAGGACCAGGTGTGGGTCAGGGCCAGGTGTGGGCCAGGGCCAAGCCAGGTGTAGGCCAGGGCCAGGTGTGGGTCAGGGCCAGGTGTGGGTCAGGGCCAAGCCAGGTGTAGGCCAGGGCCAGGTGTGGGCCAGGACCAGGTGTAGGTCAGGGCCAGGTGTAGGTCAGGGCCAGGTGTGGGTCAGGGCCAAGCCAGGTGTGGACCAGGGCCAAGCCAGATGTGGGCCAGGGCCAGGTGTGGGGCTGCAGCATTTATCCCTCTGTACGGTTACTGCTCACACTGTACAGGAGGGAGCGACAGCAGGCGGCTGTGGATCCAAATGGCAGTTATATATATCCTTCTAAAAGTTGTTGTGAGCTCACATTGTGACATCCATAATTCAGGCAAATACAATCATTTTGACATGTTTTTTTATGATATAATCCATTTTTCTTCCCGTGTTTGAAATGCAGTCAAAACTGTATTACCATTCGCACTTTATTTCTTTTCTGAGACGTAGCAATTTCCTAATGTATCGGAATGGCCCGGAATCCCAGCGTCAGCTGACACTTGCTCCCGCTACACAGCAAAGTGCCTGTAATGGCCAACGACCCGAAATCCATCCGCATTAATGGCAGGATAAAAGCCTCCTGGGTTGAGGTCAACCGAAATGGGGGGATTTGAATTCTCCCGGGCGGGGAAAGCAGGCTGGCGAAGCTAATTGTAGCATTCCCACTTGCCGATGGAAACAGCCAGGCGGCAGGGGGCAAGCAGTGGGAAGCCCGACATCCCCGAGACGGTCCGCTGGGCAAGTGCGAGGGCATCAGGTCTGCTTGGGGGAAAAGACTTGTATTTCTATAGCGACTTTCCTGACCTCAGGCCGGCCCAAAGTGCTTTACAGCCAATGGAGTAGTTTTGGCGTGTAGTCACTGTTGGATTGTGGGAAACATGGCAGCCAATTTGCGCACAGCAAGCTCCCACAAACAGCAATGTGATAATGACCAGATCATCTGTTTCACTGATGTTGATTGAGGGATAAATATTGGCCCCAGGACACCGGGGATAACTCCCCTGCTCTTCTTCAAAATAGTGCCGTGGGATCTTTTACGCCCACCTGAGAGAGCAGACGGGGCCTCGGTTTAACGTCTCATCCGAAAGACGGCACCTCCGACAGTGCGGCACTCCCTCAGAGTATCAGCTTGGATTTTTGTGCCCAATTCCTTGGAGTGGGACTTGAACCCACAACCTTTTGACTCAGAGGCGAGGGTGCTGCCCACTGAGCCACGGCTGGGAGGGGGTAGAACCCGGGGTAGGGGGAGGCTGACAGTTCCCTCTGAGGGGCCAGGAGCAGGCAGTGCGCAGGGTCCCTTCGAGCAGGGTGTCACTGTCGGACCTCCGCTGGGGGGCAGCCTCCGGGCTAATGTGCTGTCGGGGTCTTAGTGACGGAGCAGGACCCCAATTGGTCCCCGCCGTAACTCGGGCAGACATTTCGCATGCCTGAAAAATCAGGTAGGGAAAGATCACGGCTCGGAGGGAAAGGAGTGGGTATCTCACCCACCTTATATCAACTGCCCCTCTCCCCACCCCACTGCCTAGCTTTTTCCCGGTCGGAGGGGGGAGTTAATGAAACAAACAAAAGTTTCGAACTCAGTACAGGGATCGGGCGACGAACCTGGGACCTCAGTGGTCAATGTGCCGGAGTAAATCGTCACAACTTGCATTTATATAGCACCTCTGACGTCCCCAGACGCAACATCCCCCGGCCACACTGTTACTTTCTGTTAAGTTAGCAGCATTATGTCCGGGAGCGCACTGGTGCCTCGGCAGTAGGTGATCCCTGATGCCTGCCAGTGGATCAGACTCAGACTTGTGGCCGCCCTTTTTTGACGTAAAGCAGTTTGAGAAACCGACTGCGTTGGCGCAGGGCTTGGGTCTCGATCCGACCCCTGCCCGAGGATGGCAGGGCACGAGAGCACCTACCCCCGCCCCCCCCCCATCGCAAGTTGCTTCCCTGCGCCCGGTCTGGATGCTGGGCGGACTTCTCGGCTGGAACAGCCCCCCCCTCCAACTCAAGTTTGGGGCTCCCGTTCGCGCCCCATCCCATCCTTTCCTTCCCCTCCCACCCCCATCTCCCGGTGCAGCGATGAGGAACATCCATTTTAACATCACAACGCGCACTATTTCATTCCCGTTTCTTCTGTCTATTTATTTCAAAACTCCTGCGTTAACAGCGCAATGAAAATCATTTTGCACAAACACGTTAAACCGGGGCTGCACCTGAGTGAATCAATGTGCACTCCTTCAGCCAGTTGGAAAGATCAACTTGGTTGTGTGTGCGCATGTGTAAAGGTTAAAATCATTATTAATGTAATCACAGGACATTTTACCAGCTCAAAATAAAATGAACCCTGTGCTTTGAGATGAAAACCAATTTCCGACATAATAGGCTCATTCATTTTGAATACAATATGATTGAAATTATTTTTCACAGTGACGCATACGCACTGATGTTCTACAATTTATTAGTGTGCAACCTTTATTTACTCTCCTTGCTGTTTATGCTGCTGGTATCTGCCATTTTTCTGCAGCAATGTCACGCCCAGCTCAAGGTGCCGAAAAGCCTGGAATATACTGTTGCCGGTGAGCATTAAGGCGTTCACATGACATTCCCCCATATTCATTATTTTAACGATGCTTTAACTTAATTAGGATTATCACCTCCGCTAGGACACCGGACAAAAGATTCTCATCCAAACGTATTTTGTCTGCTCCCATCTCTAATTGTCATCTCTAGGTTTAAATTTTGACAATCGCCTTCTCCCTGAAGAATTTCAAGGAAATCCACTATTTTTCAATAGAATTTACAGCACAGATACAGGCCATTCGGCCAACCCGGTTTACGCTCCGCACGAGCCTCCTCCCGCTATTTACTTCATCTCACCCCGAGCAACGTATTCTCCGATTCGCGAACCTCTCTTTCAGTGCATCAACGCTAATCGCTTCAAGCATTCACTGTGGTAGCGGGTCCCACCTTCTCAGAGTAATGAGGGCGATAGGAATCGCTGCGCCTTTTTTTGGGGTTAGATTTCAAACGGAAAGAACCGACTGAGAATGTAACCGGATCGGAATTGGTGACACAGCGAGGGAACCACCCCCATTCTATAAAATCTTTGGGCTAGAAATCCGTGGTGAGGGTGGGGACTGGGGGCACTAAAGGGTTGGCAGCCGCGTGCGGCAGTATTCGCGGCGCTTGGCAAATTCCGTGTGCCAGTACCGGCGGCGCTGAGGAGTATCGCCGGGAGCGCCATGCCAGTGTGCAACACCCCCGGTATTGCCACGAAGCCACATTCGGTTTACGCTGCACCCGTAGCGCCCCCTAGTGACCCCGCCGGAGAAAGCCAGGCGCGCAGAGCTGTCCCAGGGCGCTACGGGAAGGAACGACAGCGTGAGGTCAGTGCGATTGATATTTTAAATTATTCTTTTACGATTTAACTTTATTTGGGGTGAGTAATGTATCGGTGACTTTTCTTTTCCAATTATGTTTTTTTGGCAGGGAGGCCTCTCTCAGGGAGCTCCGAAACCGGCTCTTTAGCTCGGGATAGTCAGTTGCTGACCCAGCCTAGCGCCCTATGGGACATGTGGAATGCTCCCCTTAGCGCTCCGCCCCACTCCCAGGACGCAACCGCGGAATTTTTTGTCGGCCGACGCAAACCGTTTCCCGACGCTAACTTTTTCCCATCGCCCGACGTTAGCGCCTCAAATAACCTTCAACTGAATTTCCCGCCGTTTTTGACCAGATCCACCGATCGGAGAGAGAGAAAAAAAATCTTACTTGACCGTGGACACGGTTCCGGTGGTGATGGAGTCGGTCTTGGAGAAGCTGGACTTGAGGGGGTCGGGACTGCCAAAGCCGACGGAGGCGGGGGACTCAGAGCTCAGCGCCGGGGTACAGAGGGTGCTGGTGAGTGGGGCGGCGGCCATGTTTGTCGGGGCTTTCACCATGGCCAGTTTCTGGATGTTCTTGACGTCGTACTTGGAGGGGCGGCCCACCTTGCCGGTTTTGAAGGCGATGGCTCCGCCCATGTCGGGGTCACCCTCACCCGGCTTGAAGAGGTGCAGGTACTTGACGTTCTCCAGGTCGTATTTAGAGGGCCGCTTGTAGGTGCCGCCATTCTGGGGCCGCAGGCTCTCGCCTGTCTTCAGCTTCTGGATGAAGTAGTCGTACTTGGAGGCCCGTGAGGCCAGGCCCTGAGCGGGGGCCGCCGAGCCGGAGGGGGCGGGAGGGGCGGTGGCGGTGGGGGGCACAGGTTTGGCCTCGCGGCGGAGGGAAGTCTCCTGCCCGGATTGGTGGGCACTGGGCGGGAGGGCGTCCTTGCCCGGGAGGGGCCGGGGTCCTTGCTCGTCGGGCTTGAGGGCGGGCAGCGGCCGGGGGAGGTGCTCTCCCGCCTTCAGCTTGCGAATGCACTCCTCGTACTTGGATACACGGACGCGCCTCGCCAAGACGTCCTCCCCCGCGCCGGCCGGCGGGCAGCTCTCCGAGCTCGCCGCGTTCAGCTTGTTGAAGCTGATCTTCTTCGCCAGCTCGTCATGCACGTTCTGGTCGTCGTAGCCGAACATTCCCAGGAATTCATTCATGGTCGTTGCTGCATAGTCGTGGAGCGTCGAGGCTTCCCCTGCGGGAGGGGGAGGGGGGGCAAGAAAGCGAAGAGTTAAACATTGCAGGGACATTCTGCACAGCTCTTAAGTTTTACGACTGCTAAATTAATTTGTAAAAAGTAATTAATACAGGGGCAAAATAAAGGGAGTTCATCAATGTCAGGAAAATCAATTTCGCTAAATGTTCCAGTCAATGGCTTCTCAGTACATTAAACAAAGTTTTCATAAATGTACTCTGCTCGTAGCTCTACTTAATATGTGCAAAGTCACCCTATCTGTTCGGTGTCTAGCCTTTATTGACCAACCGGTTTTATAAGGGCAGATTTTGGGGGGGGGGGGGGCTTTCCATTTTCTATTTTTCTTAAAACTCCCGCACTGACTAATAACACAACAGAGTCGATTCTTTTTTAAACAAAAAAAAATAATTCCTCTTGCAGTTTTGTTTCGCAAGTGCGAAAGAGACTTTCTTTTTAGGAATGTGAGACTAATTGTGTTGGCTCAGTCGGCAGTGGCAGTGCGAGGTTAGTCGGAGGGCTGGGATCAGAGACAATTGACCGAGCGCTATTTCACTGTCCACTGTAACTGAGGAATGAATGTATCACGATAATATTTGGGCTGTAGGTACCAACTGCAGGCTGAAGGTTCCTCTGCATGTCTTAACCGATAAGGGAGTAAGGGGTTATGGGGAGCGGGCAGGGAAGTGGAGCTGAGTCCATGATCGGATCAGCCATGATCTTATTGAATGGCGGAGCAGGCTCGAGGGGCCAAATGGCCTACTCCTGTTCCTATTTCTTATGTTCTTATGTCATTGGCAAATCTGGTTGGACGTATGCGTGGAGACTTCATCACATGACCTCCCACCTTCCTGGTCAGTCTTTTCCGCCCACATCTCTTCCCCCCCCCCCCACCACCAGTATTTTTATAACCCATAAACAACAGTGTTCAAAGAAAATGAAAGATAAAGGAGAGGCGATTGATGAGGATGTTACCGGGACTGGAGAATTTTAGCTACGAGGAAAGATTGGATAGGCTGGGGTTGTTTTCTTTGGAAGAGAGGTGCCGAGGGGAGACCTTATGGAGGTGTATAAAATTATGAGGGGCCTGGATAGAGTGGATAGGAAGGACCTATTTCCCTTAGCAGAGGAGCTAACAACCAAGGGCATAGAGTTAAAGTAATTGGGGGGGAGGTTTAGAGGGGATTTGAGGGGAAATTTCTTCAAGCACTTTTAAAATGTGGTGAGGGTTTCTGCCTCTCCAATCCTTTCAGGCAAGGAGTTCCAGACCCTCACCACATTTAAAAAGTGCTTGGATGTGCACCTGAAGAGCTGTAAGGAGGCTGATGGGGCCGGATCGTGGCTGTCATCGGGGACCAGCAATGGAGCGGTTGCAGGGATGGCCTTTCCCTTTAAGGGAGGGGAGGAGTCTCGGATGGCGGCAGCATGCATAGGCCATTGTGCATCGCTGCACCACTCCCACCCCGCCCGCCTCCTGCAGCGCTCCAGGAAGGACGAGGACACTTAGCACGCCACTTGCTTCCTGGACACCGAATTTAGCAAAAGCCAGGAACCATTAGCACCCGGCGCTAACTTTTCCAGCTTCCAAATGTCCAGCGCCCCAAACTTCCGCATTTCTCCCTCCCCCTGCCCCCAGTAAAGCCCCGATGATCATTCCCCCCGGGTTACTGCAGTGACCCAGGATATTAATCCTCAATCCTGGAGACTCCAGGAATGGCAGTCCCGGGCAGTTGTCAAACCGATCTGCAACTGGGCTTTGTGAGTGGATTTGCCACTTTGCTCATTGCCGATGGTGTTACAATTTTATTACACAGGACGGGGGCAAATTTCCCTTCACGTGTGAAACAGGAAGCGACGGGTGATCTCCACTGTCAGAAGTGACGTGGCATCCCTTTGATGGTTCAGTGGGGCTGGTTCTGTGGCTCTGAGCCGCACCAGCTCGGTAAGTCCCAAGTCTGTGCTGGTCTCGGTGCGTGGCTGCACTACCTCCTCCAGCACCTCCAAGCCGGGGAGATGGAAACCCGCTCAGGGCTCATGCGCCAAATCGCTGGAATGTTCACGCTGGCGTGTGGAGACTGAGTACGGGCGCAATCAGTGAGGCCGCTGTGGCTGAATAGCCCACTGATGCCAATTGTCTGCCTTCAACATGAAGAATGACAACTTGGAGTGCAGTCCTGGGGGGGGCGGTGGGCGGGGGGCTCACTGTAGAGCTGCCTTTCAGCATAAGTTGCCACCTTAAGGAGAAAGTCAGGGGGATAACTGGAAGGGAAGTCTGTTGGATGCACCTTGTGTTGGCTGACTGGGAAAAGTATCTCATACAACAATCATCAAAGCTGGTCCGATCAACCGAGCTCTCCTTCTCAGTTGGGGAAAATATTGTGCAAGATAAGAGTTTATTGTCGGGAACTTCAGGCTGGAGAGCCCGAGAGCTTTGGCTTGTAAGGAGCAACTGGAAGGGTGGGGGAAATACGAGCGATCGAATCTGACAGCTGTCACAGCCCATCATAGTGTTTTTGAGCAGTTTAAGATATAAGGAGCAATTAGCAAATTGGTGAGCCTCCCATTTGCTGACATGTGCTCGGTGAGTAAATCTCCATACGGGGGTGGGAGACTAACGGGGGGGGGGGGGGGGGGCTAATGATTTACCGCCCGGGGTCAGACGGCGGAAGCGACCCGCCCGGATACCGAGGGTGGAAACGGGTTTGCGGTGCGTCCTTTACTTTTCGCCCTGGGCCGGGGGGGGGGCGCGCACGGCGATTATGTCATCGCCATGCGCGCCCACCCTTTATCACCCTGCGCCGACCCCTTTGCGCCCCGCAGGACACGAGATTAGCGTGGGGCGACGCCAACGATAGCCCCGGCCGCCCTTAAAGGGGCCTTGCACCCCAGCCGCCATCTTTTTTTTTGTTGGCCGTGGCCACCAATGTGTAGTCTGGCACCCCCCGTCTTGGGTACAGCCGAAACCCTCCCCGGCTTGCCCGGCCGAAACCCTCACCGGCGGCACAGCGCGCGCCGGGATAGCGGCTGCAGAGTTCACAGCGGTCTTCCCCTTTAACCGAAAGGGAGGGACGTTATGACGCATCAGCGCAGCGCTTTCATCCCCATTATCGCCCCGTGGAGGCAAATCACCCGACAATACCGCCCCGCAGATTGGTTTGACTCAAAGACCCTATTCCGGGACATTTAGCTGCCCATCTCACGGGCGCTAAATTTTCGTTAAATTCAAATGGTGCGGCCCAATTTCACCCGCCATATTATTACAATTTAAAACACGGTTATATTGTCATTTCGAAAAATTCACACGGACCACACATCCATCAACATTTGAATTAACTTTCATTTGGACACAAGAATTCTGCCAAAATGTTCCTTCAAGGAACGGCCAGTATCAGACATTGCACCGTGTGACGGCAAGCTCAAAGACCAATCGGCATTCCAAGGTGTTTGTCAAGCCAGGCCAAGTGGCTTTAAATGTTGCAGTCCTATATTACCAAGCGAGAGTAACTTAGCAACATAAAGTGAGTAGAGGGTCCTTCACACAAAGGGTCTGTGGATATCTGGAACTCTCGTGCTCAAAAAACTGTTGAGGCTGGGGGTCAATTTAAAATTTCAAAACTGAGATCGATCAATTTTTGCTAGGCAAGGGTATTCAAGGTTTCGGAACCAAGGCGGTTAGATGGAGTTAAGTTACAGATCAGCCGTAATTTAATAGAATGGGGAAACGGGCCTGAGGCGCGGAATGGCCTCCTCC
Organism: Pristiophorus japonicus; assembly: GCF_044704955.1. Lineage (NCBI taxonomy): Eukaryota > Metazoa > Chordata > Chondrichthyes > Pristiophoridae > Pristiophorus > Pristiophorus japonicus. The sequence goes on from NC_091994.1 coordinate 110,960,846, forward strand.
TCTTCCTGGTGTTTGTACTGGGATTCCGTTTCCCGAATACTCATCTTACTTCTTAAACAACTCCTGGTAAATTTAAAACTGACTAGAAGAATGGCAATTGACACCATATCTTATACAGGATAGAAGCCTCAGAGGCTCAGAGACATAAGAATATAAGAAATAGGAGCAGGAGTCGGCCATTCGGCCCCTCAAGCCTGCTCCGTCATTCAGTGAGATCATGGCTGATCTTCGACCTCAACTCCACTTTCCTGCACTATCCCCATATCCTTCGATTCCTCAATTCCCTGACCTGCAGTGCTTTGGTTTTTAACCGGAGGGGACCCAAATAGATCAGTTCTTGGGTCAAGGTGGTTGATAAGAAATCCAAAACAGAGGGCACCATGATATGGGCAAGGGCACCATCTATATCCTGAGATATGGATAGTGAGGCCACAAAGTTATCGAGGTCTACCAATGTTAGTATTCCTGGTCCAATGTTTTTAAACGTTAAGCCCTTCTTTTGTAAATTGTACAAAACAGAGATATTTATTTTATAGACACAAGATCCAGGTGTGGCAATTTGCACCAAGTATCATACTATTCAGCTCAACCGTCCCATGAGTTAAAATCTCCTGTATAAATAATGGTCACTATTGCCCATTGTTACTTAGCTTGGCTGGAACAATCCAAGAGGATTTATGAAGCATTGTCAACTGTACTGAGAAGCACAAAGTCCAAACTGTGGTCATTGTTACTCGTCCTCTACAACTATTTTAGTAAAACAAAAGATCAAGAGCCCCCCCCTTATTAAAGGGGCACTAAAACCGACAAATTAAACAAATGAACTTTTTACAATAATGGTTCAAATTAAAATTTGGGTGCCGGGGGTGATGGATGCACTCCAGTCCCTCCGGCACCCACCTCTCGCGGAAGGCCGCGAACGTACCGGTGGACACCATGCCCTCCATCTCCAGGGACAATCTGGCTCGAATGTAACCGCGGAAGAGAGGCAGGCAGTCGGGCTGAACGACCCCCTCGACCGCCCGCTGCCTGGACCGGTTAATGGCCATTCGATCCCCACAGTGTGTCTCACATATTTGGGCTGGCACAGCTCTAGGAGTCTCACACTGGTAAACTCTGGCACCTCTGTTTGCACCACTGGTATCTGCGGTATCGGGAAGCGCCTCGATTATCAGAGTCGAGTAACGGGTCTCGACGTCGTGTCGAGGGACGTAGAAGAGCCCTTCAATTTGTGAAAGGAAATATTCCAGCTTTGCTCTATCATTGAGGGGGGACACTGGAAATCCGGACACAAGCGCACATCATTTTCCGACCCTTTCAATGGATCACGTGCAGCCCGCCCCCAAAATTCCAATGTGCACCTCTGACAAGGCGGGTGCCCCACTGAGAGAGCAAAGGCGGAAAGTTAACTTTGTCAGAGTCGGCGTGTGTAAAAAGTTAGCTGGTGTGGGACATTGCGGTGAATACACTCACACCCCTAACAGAAGGAGAACATTTTTAAGGTGGGAGGCTAAAGAAGGGCGGGGGGTGGGGTGAAACAGAGAAGAAAATATTTTATTCTGCAGGCAGTGATGTGGAGACGGAGGAGGAAGGTTTACAAAAACCAACACCTAAATATTACTACTTATATCTGCGAGTGTGTGATGCATAGCATCTAAATGTGGTATTACATAAAATCGTGCGTGCCTGCATTGCAGAATGTGTTGAGTGAATAGTTTTCCAAAATAACTGAAGGCCTGCTCCTGGTACACTGGGTCCGGGTGCACAGGTCGAGGGAGCGGCAAGTATGTAAGCCTCATAAGGCTTGAATTCAGCAAGAATGATTTGTTCTGACAGAGTGTCAGATAATCTTACTTTAAAAATAGTGTAAAAATGTATTGACCTTATCATGTTTCGACCTGATGATGTCATCCCTGCCTTTAGTGCCCTGGGTTTGAGATAATTCCATATTTCTCTATCAGAAGCCAGTTCGAGACAAAGTGTCACTGGAGAGCTTTACATGAAGTACCCTAATCTTTGCACTTAAAGCCTGCAAATTCCTGCATGAAGAGGAGTCCCAGACCTTGGCTATATTTGAAGCAATTAAAAACACATTTTCCTATAACGTGATAACAAATGGGGGCAGCGTATCGCCACAACGCTACCTTTTTACATTCTGGAACTGAACTGACAAACAACATGAATTAGCACCGTGGGACTTGCGCCTTTCATCACCATTTAAATGCCGAATGGTAAAAGAATTTGTCCTTTCAAGGAAAGTCCATCCCCGAGCCCTGTGCACAATTTTCACATTATATATATATTTTTTTTGATGTGATTCTTAATTGTGGTGAGATGTGACAGTCGGAAGGAAATCCGATATGAGAGATGTGAAACAGCAGTGTTAATTAGAGTTTTGATAATTAAGTTTTCATGTCTGTGTCTTTGCAAGGAAGATGGAATTGAAATGCCTGGTGCCATCATCGCTGCCCTGAGTTTATTGTATTGATTAGTGATGTGTCTGGTAAGTGTTTTTGTGGCGGAGGAGCGGCGAGTGATCATGGCGGAGGTGCGGCAAATGGGGTACGGGCTCGGAAGAGCAGAGGGCCCAGAGGCAGCACAGGCCCAGCCCACACTGCGATATGTGTGCGCACTAGGTCCGTGCAGCAGAGCTGGACTCCAGTCGTCCTGGTTCAACCCTTGCTACTGGATAAAGACCTAGCTCTGTCGAGCCCCTGTGGTGGCTGATGTGCAACGGTCACCACACGTTAAAAAAATCCACGCACAGGCATCTTCCACCCTTCGAGTTAAAGACTGGAACATCGGGTGCTTCACTGAAACACCTGCGAACTCATTCGTTTGGTGTCAAAGCAAGTCATTGTCGTTCGAGGGACCGCCGATGATGATGAATGCAGAGCATACACTCCCTCTATGCACTGACATACCCCACTTACCGAATTCCCAGAGAATTCAGGCACTAGGCTGGCTTAGTGCCTGTGCAGTGGGGTACGACTGTGGGTTAATCACCACCGTCCCTGCACAGATGAGATACACAGAGCAGCAAAGCCCACCAGCTCTTAGTTAAGACTTTTGGATAAACCATTAGGCGTGAAGTTACTGAGAACATGCACAGACATGTACACTTATCACACCCCAGAGCACTGCGAGAGTGAGAAAAACCCCACCACATTTACTTTGCAAATGTAGACTTTGCATGTGGAACACGTTCTATTAAAAAGTACCAAATAATTCTGGGTGCAGTTTTTTTATCCCTTAAAAATGTTGAAATCCTTTTTAAAGAGGCACATGATCCATGTTATCGTGAACTTTTTCTTTTAGCCTCAACATTGAACCGGTTAACATTATATATCATATCGGAACTGAAGAGGTAATATTTATCACAATAACAGGAGATATATTTATTGTGGTGGGGGGGTTGGGGGTGGCGGAGAGTTGGTGTATACTTGGGATTTTTCTTACTATTTCTTTCAATTAACAAGTAAGACTGAGTGCCCCCTCAGAGAAAAGTCTTATCACCACAGAGGGTACAGAGGAGATTTACCAGGATGTTGCCTGGACTGGAGAATTTTAGCTGTGAGGAAAGATTGGATAGGCTGGTTTTGTTTTCTTTGCAACAGAAGAGGCTGAGGGGAGATCTTATTGAGGTGTATTAAATTGAGGGGCCGAGATAGAGTGGCTAGGAAGGACCTGTTTCCCTTAGCAGAGGGGGTCAACAACCAGGCGGCAGAGATTTAAAATAATTGATAGGAGGTTTAGAGGGGATTTGAGGAGAAATTTATTCACCCAGAGGGTGGTGGGAGTCTGGGACTCACTGCCTGAAAGGGTGGTAGAGGCAGAAACCCTCACCACATTTAAAAAGTGCTTGGATGTGCACCTGAAGTGCCGTAACCTACAGGGCTACGGACCCAGAGCTGGAAAGTGAGATAGGCTGGATCGCTCTTTGTCGGCCGGCGCGGACACGAGGGGCCGAAATGGCCTCCTTCCGTGCCATAAGTTTCTATGATTCCGTGACCAGTTAAGAACTTAAGAACGAGAAACAAAAATATATTTTTTGGCACAGGAAATAAGGGTGGCTCACCTGAAGAAGCAATGCTGGCTTGCCTCATACTGGCGTCACTGGAAGAGTTGTAGCCTTCTTCTTTCGGCCCCACTCCCTCGGAATCTCGGTCATCCATGTAACTGCCATCGAGGGATTCTTGTGCTCCATCATTGTCCTCCTCATCACTGCACCCTTTGGGCTGCACCATGTACACCCCTTCGGGGGGAGTGTATTCACCGTCGCCAAGTTTTATCACCCGCTCTTCACCACGGTCCCCGTGCTCGTCGGTGTATTCCCCATTCACCCATTTCTCGATCGCCTCCCGCCTCTTCTTGTCCTCCTCCAACTGCTGCACGTCCTGTGGTCCATCGGGGTAGTCAGGCTCCCCGTCCTGCTCGCCATGTGGCAGCCCGTCAGCGTTGTCGTTCTCTTGAGGTTTATGGTCTGGCTCAGCCTGCTCTGCCCCACAGTCGTACACAACCTGCCGACTCAGCTTGGCGCAGATAGCGTTCAATTTCAGGCCACCTTTCCGCTTGGCCGCCATCTTGGATTTTCCTGAGGTCCTTTTCAGTGCATAAATTTCATTCAACTTCAGCGTCGAGCGGTCATGGGGGAAAGATTGAAAAGCACAATAAATATCACAGTGCAATAGTCACAGTGCGAAACAAACTAACAGCTGTATACAGTACATTCACACCAAAGGGGTATAGAGAAACGGCAATGTGTAACACCAAAATTAATTATCATTGGAGCTTCATAATGATGTTGTGATTTTGATTAAGATTAAAGTGAATCACATGTAAGAAACCTGTCAGAGCAACACAGGAGAAAGTCACAACAACATGGAAACACATTGGAGAGATATGGAAGTACAGAATTGGACTTCTATATCTCATATATAAAGGGCATCGCTATGATAATGAAATGATTTATTGTAGAAAATTGAACAAATGAGGGTACAATATTAGCCAGTGCTCTAATAACTTAAATATTGTCTTCCATTCATCCATATTCTAGTCTAGCTTATATATAATCTTTTAAATTACTGTTATGACCCTGTGTATGCAGAGTTGGAAGATGGGAACAATTACTTTGGTGCATTTGTGGTTATGTATTTTTCTGGCCAGTTTTTAAAATTCATTCATGGGATGTGGGCGATGTTGGCAAGGCCGGCATTTATTGCCCATCCCTAATTGCCCCTTGAGAAGGTGGTGGTGAGCTGCCTTCTTGAACCGCTGCAGTCCGTGTGGTGAAGGTGCTCCCACAATGCTGTTAGGGAGGGTGTTCCAGGATTTTGGTCCAGCAACGATGAAGGAACGGCCGATATATTTCCAAGTCAGGATGGTGTGTGACTTGGAGGGTGTAATGCATTTGCTTCATGGGTTCTTTGCTTAAGAATTCATAGCAACACATTGCTAAAAAGAACTAATTCGTTTATCAACAATGGTTTAACAATCACACTACACATTACCAGTTCATCCACTAGGCTCACAACTGCATACCTCATTGTTGGATTGGCCTAGACTCAACTGGCTGGGGTTTTATTGAGTCTTGTGAAGATCATGTGACTGGCTAAGCCACTCATAATGCAACAGCTCTGCAACTATTTTGGTAGAACTTTTAATCCAGTGCCCCTTTTTTATGGGCACCAAAATCCACAAATTATCAAATAAACATTAAAGGGAACTTTGTCAAATCAAATTAAAATTTTGTTCCCTGTTGAAATGATGTACTCCAGTCCCTCCGGCACCCAGCTCTCGCGGAAGGCAGCGAGCATACCGGTGGACACCGTGTGCTCTATCTCCAGGGACACCCCTGGCTCGAACTTAAAGAGGCAGGCAGTCAGGCTGAACGATCCCCTCGAGACCGCCTGCTGCCTGGATCGGTTAATGGTCACTTTGGCCAGGCCCAGGAGCAGTCCTACGAGGAGGCCCTCTAACCTGCCTGCTCCCCTCTGTACCGGGTGCCCAAAGATCAGGAGCGTGGGACGGTAGTGCAACCAGAAATCGAGGAGCAGCCCCTTCAAATAATGCAACAGCTCCACAAACCTATGAGCATACGGACAGGGTACGTTACAGAGTGGAACTTGGAGGTGCTGTTCCCAGCTGATCCAGGCAGTAAAGACACTGTGGCACCAACTGCTTCATGGAGACAATCACATTCAGCCCATCTGACCAGCAGCAATACATTGAATACAGGGTATTGCTCTGGTTTTGTGCAATGGCATTATTGTGTACGTGAAGATGTTCCTGCTGTGTCAGCACGGGCCAGCCCACACTGCGATATGTGTGCATGCTCGGTCTGTGCAGCAGAGCTGGTCTCCAGTTAGTCTTGGGTAATCCGTACCACTGGACCAAGACCTAGCTCTGTGAAGCCCGTGTGGTGGCTGGTGTGCAACGGCCACCCCACGTTAAAAAAATCCACTCACAGGCATCTTCCACCCTTCAACATGTAGTTTGGGATCTGGAATATTAGGTCCTTCATTGAAACACCTGCGAACTCATCCCTTTTTGGCATGAAAGCAAGTCATCCTCGCTTCGAGGGACCGATTATGATGATGATGATGCTATGTCTACCTGTACGATACTCTTCCACCATGGGTTAGTCAGTAATGTAGAAACAAATCAAACTGTATTGTGTATGGCACTAATGGTGAATATTCACAATACCTGTGACACCATGGTGCATTGGCAATTGTTTTAGATTTAGTTATCTTACTTATCCCCAAAGTGACCTATATCTAGATTCCTAAAAACCTTTAAGCCAATTTCTAGGTGATATGTGAGATTGGTGCAAGTTGAGTAGCCTTTGAGATTTTATCCTTTCCCATCTCCTAGCTCTGGAGAAGTGTTTTGCCTCCATTTAATGTCTTACCCGCAATTCAACACTCCACAATTTAAGCAGGGAGTTCCAGAGCTTGGGGCCCAGGCATCAGAAGGCACGGCCACCAATGGTTGAGCGATTAGAATCAGTGATGCTCAGGAGGGCAAAGTTAGAGGAGCGCAGATATCTCGGGGGGTTGTGGAGTTGGAGGAGATTACAGAGATAGGGAGGGGCGAGGCCATGGAGGGATTTGTGAACAAGGATGAGAATTTTGAAATCGAGGTGTTGCTTAACCGAGAGCCAATGTAGGTCAGCGAGCACAGGGGGTGATGGGTGAGCAGGACTTGGTGTGAGTTAGGACACGGGCAGCCGTGTTTTGGATCCCCTCTAGCTTACGCAGGGTAGAATGTGGGAGGCCAGCCAGGAGTGCGTTGGAATAGTCAAGTCTAGCGGACACAACACTGTTCTGTACAGGGGGCCACTTTCCAGTCGTGTGCCCTGCACCTTTTGTGTTTTGTCCCAAACCCCGCAACGTGAATCGGCAAAAATAAACTGAAACTGATAATCTTTTGCTAAAATAATCCAGCCATAATTAGCAGCTGTGAACTCTGAGCTACACAGCACACGCGAGCAGCCACTCACGGAGAAAAGCAGCCATAAGCAGTTAATCAAGCATTTAAAACATTTCAGTAAGGTTAGGCAATAGGCAGAGATAACAAGTTTTTTTTAATTGTAAAATGAAATCAAAGCAGCTGTTGGGAAATACAATTGCACGGCAACAGTAGCTGCAAAAACCATTAACCATTTATAATCCAATTTAAAGAGTAGCTCTTTATAACCACTCCCACAATATCCACGCACATTTGATTTTTTTGTAGGGAATGGCCCCAAAGTTGAGCCAGGTGTGAAGGTGCTGTATTTTGCCATGGAGGGCGAGGGGCATGTTAGATGGTGATGTTTCTCAAGGCCTCCCGAGAAGGAGGGGCCCAGGAGCTAGTTGTCTGCTCATCCTCTTGACCAAGAAACCAAATCCAACAAGTGGCTGAAAATAAATTTATGGTGAAAACATTTTTTTTATATATATAGTATTGCAACAGTTGACCATCAACACAAGACAGTCTTTAGGGGGGAAAAATACAAGGAAATCTGCCGTCTTTACCCAGTCTGGCCTATATGTGACTCCAGACCCACAGCAATGTGGTTGGTTCTTAACTGTCCCCTGAAATGACCCAGCGAGACACTTAATCAAGGTGGCGGCTAACCATCACCTTCTCGAGGGCAAACAGGGATGGGCAATAAATGCCAGCCTTGCCAGCGATGCCCACATCTCGAGAATGAATTAAAAAAATACTTTGGTGTGTTGGGTGAGCAAGTTATCCCTTCACCCCGTGAGTTTGACTGGTGTGGGAAATGGTAATGCCAGACTGGTGCAGTAGGGGGTACTCTGCTGGCTTTCAGGCACGTTGCTCGGCAGAGTAGAGAGAACCTTACTCTGCATCTCATCCATAAGAACATAAGAATTAGGAGCAGGAGTAGGCCATTTGGCCCCTCGAGCCTGCTCCGCCATTCAATGAGATCATGGCTGATCTTCTACCTCAACTCCACTTTCCCGCCCAATCTCCATATCCCTCGATTCTCCTAGAGTCCAAAAATCTATCGATTTCAGCCTTGAATATATTCAGACACTCCACATCTACAGCCCTCTGGGGCAGAGAATTCCAAAGATTCACTATCCTCTGAGTGAAGAAATTCCTCCTCATCTTAGTCTTAAATGGCCGACCCCTTATCCTGAGACTATGGTTCTAGATTCTCCAGCCAGGGGGGAAACAACCTCTCAGCATCTACCCTGTCAATCCCCTTTAGAATCTTATACGTTTCAATGAGATCACCTCTCATTCTTCTAAACCCCAGCGATACTATATCTGACCTGGCCATGCTTGATGCTGACACTGGGTGTCTGGAATGAAATTGCATTCCATTTCGCAGAACTATTATCCTTCACTTCAAAATAAAAGGTTTTGTGCTGAACATGATGTATAAAGGATATGAAAGATTTCAGTCTGCAGTAACACGGCTATTAAAGCTCTGCCTGAGATGGAAGGTCATCCAAATAAAATCAAAATCATCGACAGTCCCTCGGAATCCAGGAAGACTTGCTTCCACTCTAAAAGTGAGTTCTCAGATGATTGAACAGTCCAATACGGGAATTACAGTCTCTGTCACAGGTGGGGCAGACAGTGGTTGGAGGAAAGGGTGGGTGGGACTGGTTTACCGCACGCTCCTTCCGCTGCCTGCGCTTGTTTTCTGCATGCTCTCGGCGACGAGACTCGAGGTGCTCAACGCCCTCCTGGATGCTCTTCCTCCATTTTGGGCGGTCTTTGGCCACGGACTCCCAGGTGTCGGTGGGGATGTTGCATTTTATCAAGGAGACTTGAAGGTGTCCTTGAAACGTTTCCTCTGCCCACCTGGGGCTCGCTTGCCGTGTCGGAGTTCCGAGTAGAGCGCTTGCTTTGGGAGTCTCATGTCGGTTATGTGGACGATGTGGCCCGCCCAACGGAGCTGGTCGAATGTGGTCAGTGCTTCAATGCTGGGGATGTTGGCCTGAGCGAGAACACTGACGTTGGTGCGTCTGTCCTCCCAGTGGATTTGCAGTATCTTGCGGAGGCAGCGCTGGTGGTACTTCTCCACCGCTTTGAGATGTCTGCTGTATATAGTCCATGTCTCTGAGTCATACAGGAGGGCGGGTATCACTAATGCCCTGTAGACCATGTGGAAGGTCATACACAAAGGTGCAGTAACTATGATATCATATAATATGTGCCTTTTAGCATTCTGTTTATAAAAAGAGAGAATATGTTTGGGGATTTACAGTGGGTTGACATTCCAATTACATTAGCGATCATGAAGTATCTTAATGGGAACTTAATGGAAATGTTTCCCCACTTGTTGTATAAAGAGCGTGTTTTATATGGTTTCGCTATTACTGAGAGAGCTGTAACAATATATCTTATTACAGAGGTTGGTGGAAGATCAGAGTCTCCTGGTGAGGGGTTACTTTGTATTTATTTGCATTTTGATCTTGAAATATTTCTGACTTTGCTCCCAAATCGTGCACCGCCGACAAACAATTGATTCAGTAAAGTTGTAAATTTTTTTTGGCGATCACATTGAGGCTGGAGGGTCACAGCCTACAGGACAGTCATTTGGAAAAATCATCCGGAAAAAAAAAATCTGTGAGGAAGTGGAAGACATAAATTTTAAAGTATTTTCGCAGAGGCCTTAGAAGGAAGATTGAGGTCATCTGGGCGTAACAGAAAAGGTCATTTCTGTTTACAACGCACAGTATTTCAACTTCTAAGCACTGATTTCCCTTTTTGGAAATGGTTTCAAGAAGCCTTTCTTTGAATTGCAGTCTGGTTCCTGACTATTTATATACATTCATAAACACTCATTTAATAGGCATTCTGCAGCAAATTGAAAAAAAACCCCAGAATATATAGAGGATAATACTTGGTTGCTAAGGTAATCTGACTTTTATTTCAGGAGCAAGGAGGACCATATATCCAGGTCTCTCTCCTTCTCGCGCTGACAGGCCTATTATGGTGACCAACTGTGTATTATTCATGTTATCTAATAAAGGTAATGAAAACTGAAGGCAAAAAAAGGGGTAAAAGTAAAAAAAAAGAATTGCACACAAGACCAGTCTGCTTTCAGCAACGATTTTGAAGGGCACTGAAAATATCAGTCTAATAATTCAGATATCCTCTTCACTCACGGTACCCAAAATTATATATATATATAAGTCATGGTTTGGATCATGTCAGCTGTGGCTCAGTGGGTATGTTGTGGGTTCACATCCCACTCCAGAGACTTGAGCACAAAAAAAATCTAGACTGACGCTCCAGCGCAGTGCTGAAGGAGTGCCACACTGTCAGAGGTGCCGTCTTTCAGATGAGACGTTAAACCGAGTCTGCACTCTCAAGTGGACGTAAAAGATCCCATGGCACTATTTCGAAGAAGAGCAGGGGAGTTATCCCCGGTGTCCTGGCCAATATTTATCCCTCAATCGACATAACAAAAAAAAACAGATTACCTGGTCATTATCACATTGCTGTTTGTGGGAGCTTGCTGTGCGCAAATTGGCTGCCGTGTTTCCCACAATCCAACAGTGACTACACTTCAAAAGTACTTCATTGGCTGTAAAGCGCTTTGAGACATCCGGTGATCGTGAAAGGCGCTATATAAATGCAAGTCTTTCTTTCTTCATGGTGAGTCGGAGCATTATGGTACTTCATAATACAGGTGTTATCAGCAAAGTTTGGCAGGGGAACTGTTACAGGACATAAGTGTGATATGTATGTGCTATACGCAAGAACTATATTATTGATACACACACACACACACACAAATACACATAAAACATATACTAGTAGATCTCCTGTGGCATTGCTCATGAGATCATCAGGGGTCAAAAGCTGGGTGGTGAAGTTTAGTTATGTGGGGATCGGGCGGGAAAGTGGAGTTGGGGTCAGAGATCAGCCATGATCTTATTGAATGGCGGAGCGGTCTCGAGGGGCCGAATGGCTGACTCCTGCTCCTATTGGTTACGTTGTTATGTTCCTGTAAGATGGAGCTGTGCTTAACCTTGTTTACTCCTTTCAGCCTACTGTGGGCAAAAATTTGGCAGATGGAGTATAATGTGGGAAAGTGTGAGGTTATCCACTTTGGCAGAAATAATAGGAAAGCAAATTATAATTTAAATGGAGAAAAATTGCAAACTGCTGCAGTACAGCGGGACCTGGGGGTCCTTGTGCATGAAACATAAAAAGTTAGTATGCAGGTGCAGCAAGTAATCAGGAAGGCAAATGGAATGTTGGCCTTTATTGCAAGGGGGATAGAGTATAAAAGCAGAGAAGTCCTGCTACAACTGTACAGGGTATTGATGAGACCATACCTATACTACTGCATACAGTTTTGGTCTCCTTATTTAAAGAAGGATATACATGCATTGGAGGCTGTTCAGAGAAGGTTCACTAGGTTGATTCCGGAGATGAGGGGGTTGACTTATGATGATAGGACAGGGCCTATACACATTGGAGTTCAGAAGAATGAGAGGTGCTCTTATTGAAACATAAGATAATGAAAGGGTTCGACAAGGTGGATGAAGAGAGATATTTCCACTCATAGGGAAACTAAAACTTGGGGACATAGTCTTAGAATAAGGGGCCGCCTATTTAAAACTAAGATGAGGAACAATTTCTTCGCTCAGAGGGTTGTAAATCTATGGAATTCTCTGCTCCAGAGAACTGTGGAGGCTGGGTCATTGAATATTTTTAAGGTGGAGATAGACAGATTTTTGAGCGATAAGGGAGTAAAGGGTTATGGGGAGCGGGCAGGGAAGTGGAGCTGAGTCCATGATCAGATCAGCCATGATCTTATTGAATGGCGGAGCAGGCTCGAGGGGCCAAACAGCCGACTCCTGTTCCTATTTCTTATGTTCTTACTCATCAGCAACTCTGTGTAGGAACACCCCGAGTTGAAATTGGCACTAATTGTTGAGGGACACGTCAGTCGATTGGCAGCTTGCACTGGATCCTGACCTTGGGGAGCAGGAAGATTGTTCAGGTCAGAAAGAAAACCTCAGATGGACCTCTATGGCTTTCCCTTTTGTACACTTTCGTCACTTTGAAGTGTGAATTGTGAAGGGTTATGGATACGCAAGGCACACATTTGCCTGTTTCTGCATGCGTCTCCCTGGAGCTATTTCAGTAATGGGGAAGGCCCATAACTTACAAGCCCCACAGGGGAGGCTACAATAATCTCACTACCCAGAGGAGAGAGAACTCACACTGAAAAAATATATAAATCTTGGCTGAGTATAAATTATTGCTTGACAGTTAGTTGGCAGGCATGCAAGTGTCTTCTGGAATGTACTAGAAGACCACCTCAGATTCCAAGGAACATAAGAACATAAGAAATAGGAGCAGGAGTCGGCCATTGGCCCCTCGAGCCTGCTCCGCCATTCAATAAGGTCATAGCTGATCTGATCATGGGCTCAGTTCCACTTCCCTGCCCGTTCCCCATAACCCTTGACTCCCTTATCGCTCAAAACCTTCGCCGTCAACAGACTAAGCGGGTTCTTTCAGTGACGTTGATGAGTTCCAGCTGTTCTTTCAAATTCAGCAAGCTTGTGGGGATTTGGAAAAATAATCTGTTCATTAGGGGCCCATGCTTATTGATATCTCGGGGCCGATAATGCGATCTTGGTCATCGTGCTGGTCACACCTGCGCCAAGATGGATTCGCACGATAATGCAAGGTAGGCCCCTTTCAAAACAAATGTTGGCACGCCTGGTGCATAGTACACAAGGCAATTGGAGCACCAGGGTGCTGGGGACTGGAATTTCAGACTTCGGGGCTGCCGACTGTCCTTGGAGCATCGCAATTCTTTTACCGTTTGGACACAAATTCCTCATTGAAAGATAGGCCAATGTGGGTCTCGATAAAGTGAGGGGGGGAGGGGGAAAGTTAAGTGCGGTCGTCTGTAATAAGGAGGGGCACCCAGAATTGAGGATTTCAACATTTTCAACACCCGTTCCAAATAGGCCGTAATGAGCCTCGGCATGTCAGCTGTGGCTCAGTGGGCAACGCCCTCGCCTCTGAGTCAGAAGGTTGTGGGTTCAAGTCCCACTCCAGGGACTTGAGCACAAAAAAATCTGACCCCCTCCAGTACAGTGTTGAGGGAGTGCTGCACTGTCGGAGGGGCCGTATTTCAGATGAGACGTTAAACCAAGGCCCCGTCTGCCCTCTCAGGTGGACGTAAAAGATCCCATGGCACTATTTAGAAGAAGAGCAGGGGAGTTATCCCCGGTGTCCTGCCCAATATTTATCCCGCAATCAACATCACAAAAACAGATGATCTGGTCATTATCACATTGCTGTTTGTGGGAGCTTGCTGTGCGCAAATTAGTTGCCGCGTTTCCCACAATACAACAGTTATTACACTCTGAAAGTACTTCATTGGCTGTAAAGTGCTTTGAGACGTCCGGTGGTCGTGAAAGGTGCTACATAAATGCAAGCCTTTCTTTTGTGGCTCTTGAACACTCTGCTCAACTGGCCATAGCATTTCAGAACTCTGCTCACCTGCCCATGGGTTTTGTGGATCTACACACCCCGTTAGTAATTCCACATTAGTTGCATTGTAAGAAACAAGACAAGTGACAAGCAGGAAGCTATGTATAGTCTGCAACGTTACAAAGCTTCAAGGTGGGTTGCTATGGTGTATCACCAACAGTCATTGGCAGGCTGAAAGAGAAGATTGAGTTGATGTTTTCAAGTCAGAGTGCAGCAGCTGTAGTCAGGGTCTGCTTTGGGCTCAGCGTTAAGATTTGAGGTCACAGTATCTGCAGTGCTAGCTCAGTCTCCCTGCAAAGCGGTAATAATTCCAGCTTGTGTATTTCGCTGGAGAGATCTCCGACTGGAGACTGGTTCTGAACTGCATTCACGTGACTCTGTATCAGTGCTGCTCACCCTGATTAAGATGTTTACATTAATTCCCAAAACGCACATTTTATTTTGCGCACCAATAGCTCCGATCATCCAATTAAAAACCTCTTGCCTTGGCGACTGGTTGCTTTTAGCCAATCTAATTGGCTGCTTGGATGCATATTATATATAATTTTTACACTCCCACATTCGAAACAGACACCTAGAAGTCAAGGCAACCCAATCCCAGGACAGGGCAGCTGACAAGACTCGACTTCCTGCTCGCCTCGATGGGAAGTGGGGCTCATTAAAACTCTACACGTGCGTCGTGCACTCGAGAGACCTCAGCACGATTCAACAGGAGAATTATTCGCAGGACCCACAAGCTGCTGCTCACTCACTTCTCTTCAAATAAATGGGAGGCTGAGCCGTGTGAGTGACAGCACTCCGAGCCTGCTAACGTCATGGCATTAAACATAAGAACATAAGAAATAGGAGCAGGAGTTGGCCACACGGCCCCTCGCGCCTGCTCCGCCATTCAGTAAAATCATAGCTGATCTGATCTTGCCCTCAACTCCACTTCCCTGCCCGCTCCCCATCACCCTCGACTCCCTTATCGTTCAGAATTCTGTCTACCTCCACCTTAAATATATTCAATGACCCAGCCTCCATTCATGGCCCAGGAATCAGTCTGGTGAACCTTCGTTACACTCCCTCAATGGCAAGTATATCCTTCCTTAGGTAAGGAGACCAAAACTGTACACAGTCGTGGCATTGAACATAAGAATTAGGTGCAGGAGTCGGCCATTCGGCCCCTTGAGCCTGCTCCGTCATTCAATAAGATCATGACTGATCTTCTATCTCAACTCCACTTCCCTGCACTATCCCCATATCCCTTGATTCCCTTAATATCCAAAAATCTATCAATCTCCGTCGTAAATATACTCAATAATTGAGCCTCCACAGCCCTCTGCGGCAGAGAATTCCAAAGATTCACAACCCTCTGAGTGAAGAAATTTCAGTCCTAAATGGCCGACCCCTTATTCGGAGACTGTGATCCCTGGTTCTAGACTCCCCTGGCCCTGCCCTGGACAACGTGGACCATTCCCCAGATCTCGGGAACCTCTTATCAACAAAGGCAGACATTGATGCGGAGATTCAACAGCGCCTCCAGTGCGCCAGTGCAGCCTTCGGCCATCTGAGGAAAAGAATGTTTGAAGACCAGGCCCTCAAATCTACCACCAAGCTCAAGGTCTACAGGGCTGTAGTAATACCCGCCCTCCTGTATGGATCTGAGGCATGGACGATGTATCGAAGGCACCTCAAGTCGCTGGAGATATATCACCAACGATGTCTCCGCAAGATCCTGAAAATCCCCTCGGCGGACAGGCGCACCAACATCAGTGTCCTCGACCAGGCTAACATCCCCAGGATTGAAGCACTGACCACATTTGATCGCTGGGAAGGCCACATAGTTCGCATGCCAGATACGAGACTCCCTAAGCAAATGCTTTATGCGGAGCTCCTTCATGGTAAATGAGCCAAAGGAGGACAACGGAAACGTTTTAAGGACACCCTCAATGCCTCCCTGGTAAAGTGCGACATCACCACTGACACCTGGGAGACCCTGGCCGAAGACCGCCCAAGGTGGAGAAAGTGCATCCGAGTCCCAGCGCAAAGAGCATGAAGAGGCCAAGTGCAGACAGCTGAAGGAGCGCGCGGTAAACCAGCCCCACTGACCCCTTCCCTCGACGAATGTCTGTCCCACCTGTAATTGGGTCTGTGACTCTCGTATCAGACTGTTCAGCCATCAAAGAACTCACTGTGGGAGTGGAAGCAAGTCTTCCTTGATTCCGAGGAACTGCCTATGATGATGATCTAGACTCCCTAGCCAGGGGAAACATCCTCCCTGCATCTACCCTGTCGAGCCCTGTAAGAATTTTGTATGTTTCAATGAGATCATCTCTCCTTCTAAACTCTAGAGAATATAGGCCTAGTCTACTCAATCTCTCCGCAAATGACAATCCCCCCATCCCAGGAATCAGCCTGGTGAACCTTCGCTGCACTCCCTCTTAGGTAAGGAGACCAAAACTATATACAATATTCCAGGTGTGGTCTCACCAGGGCCCTATATAATTGCAGTACGATGTCTTTACAATTATACTCAAATCCTCTTGTAATAAAGGACAACATACCATTTGCTTTCTTAATTGCTTGCTGTACCTGCACGTTAACTTTCAGTGATTGGTGTACAAGAACACCTAGGTCCCTATGAACACCAACATTTCCCAATCCCATTGGGAACATGATGTCACCCAACTCTGAGACAGCCTAGCCAGAGTTTCTGCAAGACAGACAAATATGTTGGTTTGCTGATATCCCTTTCTCATTTCCTCCTCCCACCCCCACTCCACCCCGCTGCTCGTGTCTGAGAGAGCCCACTAAAAATCTTGGTGCAGTGCTCCCAATGACAGCTAATGGACATAGAATCACAGTATAGAACAACACAGGAGGCCACTCGGCCCATCGAGTCTGCATCGCCAATAATGGCTTGGCCATTTAGGACTGAGATGAGGAAATATTTCTTCACTCAGAGGGTGGTGAATCTTTGGAATTCTCTGCCCCAGAGGCTGGGGAGGCTCAGTCTTTGAGTATATTCAAGACCGAGTTCGATAGATTTTTGGATATTAAGGGAATCAAGGGATATGGAGATAGTGCAGGAAAGTGGAGTTGAGGTAGAAGATCAGCCATGATCTCATTGAATGGCGGCGCAGGCTCGAGGGGCCGAATGGCCGACTCCTGCTCCTAATTCTTATGTTCTTTCGAAGAGCAGTCCAGTTAGTCCCACTCCCCAGCTCTTTCCTCGTATCCCTGCCAGTTTTTCTTCTTCAAATACTTCAGCTTGTTGCTTTTACCTACTTCAGTCAAAATTATCCATTTGTATTTATTTCTTGTTGGGAGTCGCTTTGACACTTTTAACATCAGAATAAATTCATACGCAAAAGTGACTGACCAACAGACACGATCTCCACAAGTGGACATGGAGAATGTCGTAGCTGGAGTTTAGATGCGAGGTTTTCTCGCTCTCCTCTTGGGTCTCTCCTCCTGGTCATTCTGCATTGCCTGTCCAAGATGGTGGACAGATAATCTGCTGGATGCCTCCACCAGGGTCACTCTCCTACCAATGCCCTCCCTGTTTTCCCCGACTTCAGTCAAATTATTCATGTGTATTTATTTCTTGTCGTGGGTTGCTTTGTAGTTCTGACACTTCGAACATCAGAATGACGTTATACACAACAGAAATA
Source organism: Pristiophorus japonicus (assembly GCF_044704955.1). Classification (NCBI taxonomy): domain Eukaryota; kingdom Metazoa; phylum Chordata; class Chondrichthyes; family Pristiophoridae; genus Pristiophorus; species Pristiophorus japonicus. Next base: position 110,978,497 of record NC_091994.1, read on the forward strand.
TGGAGCAGGCTCAGGGACTTTTTCAGTTTCTGAGAACTGTTTTTGGGTCTTAACTGTCTGCACTTGTCACAATCCAGTGAATTGTACAGTTGTGAAAGGGTTAAAAATCCCCCCAAAATACCTCTCCCTCCCCCCCCCCCCCCCCCGCCCGACAAAAATAACCTCATTCAGCTGCTACTTGCACTGGGACAGTGACGGACTTGGTATCCAGATCAAATCACTTGGTCTCAAATTCAATGCAACCTCAACCACTGCTGCCAGCACTCGCGCCTCTGGGTCAGAAGGTTGTCGGTTCAAGTCCCACTTCAGACACTTGAGCAGAAACATCTAGGCTAACACTCCAGTGCGGTGCTGAGGGAGTGCTGCACTGTCGGAGGTGTCGTCTTTCGGATGAGACTTTAAATTGTGGCCCCGTCTGTCCTCTCAGGTGGACTTAAAAGATCTCATAGCGCTATTTCGAAGAAGAACGTGGGAGTCCTGGCCAATAATTAATCCCTCAACCAATATCGCTAAAACAGATTATCTTCGCCACTATCACACTGCTTTGCTGTGCACCAATTGGCTGCCACGTTTCATGAAAGGTGCACGAGGTTGATTCCTGAGATGAGGGGGTTGCCTTATGAAGAAAGGTTGAGCAGGTTGGGCCTGTACTCATTGGAGTTTAGAAGAATGAGAGGTTATCTTATTGAAACATATGAGGGGGCTCGAAAGGGTAAATGCAGAGAGGATGTCTCCCCTCGTGGGAGAATCTAGAGCTCGGGGGCATAGTCTCAGAATAAGGGGCCACCCATTTAAAACGGAGATGAGGAGGAATTTCTTCTCTCAGAGGGTTGTAAATCTGTGGAATTCTCTGCCTCAGAGAGCTGTGGAGGCTGGGTCATTGAATATATTCAAGGCGGAGATAGACAGATTTTTGAATGATAAGGGAGTCAAGGGTTATGGGGAGCGGGCGGGGAAGTGGAGCTAAGTCCATGATCGGATCAGCCATGATCTTATTGAATGGCAGAGCAGGCTCGAGGGGCCGAATGGCCTACTCCTGCTCCTGTTTCTTATGTCCCTATATTACAGCAGTGACTGCAGTTCAAAAAAAGTGCTGCCTTGACTGTAAAGTGCTTTGGGTCGCCCTGAGGCTGTGAAAGGCACTATATAAATGCAGGTCCTTTCTTTACGTGACTACAGTTGGCAGTCGCGATTCACCAGTTCCCGGTTGATCCCTTGGATAGAACACTGTGCATTGGACAGCTTTCTATAAATGTGGAAGGGGGCGGGGAGAGGGGTGGCGGTGGGGAGGGGTGTGAGTGGGGGGCGATTGCGACCTGCTGCTGTGCTCCCTCATTCGTGGAGGAGAAAAGCCCACCATCGCGGTCCCTCGCCCTCCTGCCGGTACCTCAGGAGTCTGGCAGTGGATAAGCCGCACCTGCCCCCTCACAGGGAGAATTATAGATGCATTTTATTTTAATTTTCGACTGCAAGCTCGTGTGTAGAAGGCTGATTAAAAACGTTACAAACTATGGTTTAATAAGCAGAAGAGAGCAAAAAAAAAATGAATCTCTTTTGTGTGCGTGTGTGAGCTGAGGCAGGGCCGGATGTGTTTTATTATTAGATTAAATGCACTTTTAATTGCTTTTGCTCTGCAGCCTGTGACCTTGAGGACACTGCCTGCTGTCTTTCTGTTGACCTTCGAAGGGTTGTTGTTGTGGGGGGGGGGAAAGGAGGGAGGGAGGGAGGCCGGGAGGCCACACCACCATCTCAGGCTGCAGCTCCCTGAAAGAAATTCCTCCACAGGGCGAAGATTACTTCAGGACACGGGCGTGAGGCAGGGCCCGTTGACGGGCTTGAGGTCGAGGTTCTCCCTCGCAGCCTGTGAAAGCAGCTTCTCTCGGCCGTCCCGCGAACGTCATCCCCCCTGCCACACCGCCCCCCCCCCCCGCAAAAAATTATATTGCGTCCCTTCCTAATGGGGGGGAACCTTATCATATTAGCTCCGGAAAAGGCCGCTGGATCACACAGTGCAGTTTTATTCACAGCATTGGATGCAGAAGCTGATAGATTGCAACCTTGTTTGCTCGAGGATTTTTTTTTACTACAAAAATGTCCTTCAGAGGTTAAACACAGCAGGGAAATTAGCAGCACATATTGACCCACAATGTACAGCTTTGTGCGACCAATAAAACTCCTACCCATCAACTTCTCTATTTATAGGCCCGTTCCCTATTTAATCCTCACCGGGGTGCGTCTCGCTCCATTGGCAACATCCAACCTGCTCCCTCCCCCCCACGGGGAAAGAACACCCAGGGACGCGGCAGGTATCTCACCACCGAGGGAGCGCAGGCAAGGGAAGGCCTACACACACACGAGAATAACATGAAAGCTCAGCCTGCCCCCCGCCACGAACCGCTCCACCTAGTGGCCTGACGCAGGAGTGCGAGGGGTCAAGGACTGCGCAACATTAAGGATTAGGCTGCCGATTCTCAGCTGATTCTGTTCCCTTCAACCCTGACGTTTAATTCACTTCCAGAAATTAAACCATTTTGCCGATGTTGCACCAACTAAAAGCTGCTGCTATTATAAAAAAGCTGCCGCACTTCACAGTAAATCAGTGCATTGGCCTTTGTATCCTCCAGAAGACTTGCATTTATATAGCGCCTGTCATGACCACCGGACGTCTCAAAACGCTTTACAGCCAATGAAGTACTTTTTTAGAGTGTAGTCACTGTTGTAATGTGGGAAACGCGGCAGCCAATTTGCGCACAGCAAACTCCCACAATCAGCAATGTGATAATGACCAGATAATCTGTTTTTGTTGCATTGACTGAGGGATAAATATTGGCCCTAGGACATCGGGGATAACTCCCCTGCTCTTCTTCGAAATAGTGGCCATGGGATCTTTTACACCCACCTGAGGGGGCAGACGGGGCCTCGGTTTAATGTCTCATCTGAAAGACGGCACCTTCGTCAGTGCAGCACTCCCTCAGCACCGCACTGGGAGTGTCAGCCTCGACTTTTGTGCTCAAGTCCCTGGAGTGGGACTCGATCCCACAACCTTCTGACTAATGGAGGAGGGGGCTGCGGGTGGCTGCCAGGTATTAAAGTCGCACAAATGTCTAGGGGTCGGGACACAGTGCAGCTTTTTACAACCTCGCTCGATGTCACTCTCCATTCAAACTGCGGGATTCCCGCCCGCGGGTTATGTTGATGTGACTCCCCCCCCCCCACCCCCACCCCAACCGCTGGTCTCGAAGTTCAGACGCATGATTACTGTAAAGAAGTATTTCCTGTAGCTCAATTGTAGAGGGGAAATGGGCAGCTTGCACTGCTGGCTCTGAATATTCTTGGTCGGTGGCTGTGCGAAGTGAAGGGAATGAGGGGTTTACATTAACATAGTCATTCACAGGGCCCTCAACGACAACCTGCATTTATATAGCGCCTTTAATGTAGTAAAACGCCCCTAAGGCGCTTCACAGGAGTGTTACAAACAAAGTTTGACACTGAGCCACATAAGGAGTTATTCGGGCAGATGACCAAAAGCTTGGACAAAGAGATAGGTTTTAAGGAGCGTCTTAAAGGAGGCAAGAGGGGTGGAGAGGCAGAGAGGCTTAGGCAGTGTGTTCCAGAGCTTAGGGCTCAGGCGGCTGAAGGCACGGCCATCGATAGTTGAGCGATTATAATCAGGGATGCTCAGGAGCGCAGATATCTTGGGGGGTGTGGGGCTGGAGGAGATTACAGAGATAGAGAGGGGCGAAGCCATGGAGAGATTGGATTATCACATTCCTTTGACTTTTCTTTTCTGAATCGCCCGAAGGTGCTGTGCAGCCTGCTCAGGTTGCCGTGTGGGCCTCATGCTGACACAACCAGCCGCCCGCAGAGATGTCCCTCGCTGAAGTCAAGCACGCATCTTCTTTTCTCTAGTGCCTGTCCTTGTGTCAGCCGTGGTTCAGTGGGTAGCCTCGGAGTCAAAAGGTTGTGGGTTCAGTCCCACTCCAGGGACCTGAGCACACAAATCTAGGCTTCTAGGCTGACACTCCAGGGCGGTGCTGAGGGAGCGCTGCACTGTCGGAGGTGCCATCTTTTGGATGAGGCCCCGTCTGCCCTCTCAGGTGGACGTAAAAGATCCCATGGCACTATTTCAAAGAAGAGCAGGGGGAGTTATCCCCGGTGTCCTGGGGCCAATATTTATCAACCAACACAACAAAAAACAGATTACCTGGTCATTATCACAGTGCTGTTTGTGGGAGCTTGCTGTGCGCAAATTGGCCGCCGCGTTGTCCACATTACAACAGTGACTACACTCCAAAAGTACTTCATTGGCTGTAAAGCACTTTGAAACGTCTGGTGGTCGTGACAGGAGCTATATAAATGCAAGTCTTTTTTTTTCTGTGAGAGGCCCCGTTCCTCCCGCGGAGATCCTTGCCCTGCTGCTGGGGCTGTTAGACTGCAGCTTGCATTCAAAAACTTTCAGAATTTTTGGGACGGAAGTGGTTGCTGGCTCAACTTTCCCACTCAGAAATGAAACGCTTTGGGAGCTGCGAATAATCACCAGCCTGATCGTTCAAAATAGATATCTTGCAAAGAGGAGCGCGAGCTGGTGTTCGTGGGCCAGAACTCCCACGGTCCCGGTGCTAGCGCCAGAGGGAGCACATGTTCCTTTATATTCTGCAGGCAACACTGTGTAAAGCTGGTCTTCACCCCGCTCATTGTGCCTCAGTGTCAGCCGTGGCTCAGTGGGCAGCACTCTCGCCTCGGAGTCAGAAGGTTGTGGGTTCAAGTTCCACTCCAGGGACTTAAGCACATAAATCTAGGCTGGCACTCCCAGTACAGTACTGAGGGAGTGCTGCACTGTCGGAGGTGCCGTCTTTCGGATGAGACGTTAAACCGAGGCCCCGCCTGCTCTCTCAGGTAGACATAAAAGATCCCATGATGCTATTTCGAAGAAGAGCAGGGGAGTTATCCCTGGTGACCTGGGCCAATATTCATCCCTCAATCAACATCACAAGAACAGATTATCTGGCCATTATCACATTGCTGTGTGTGGGAGCTTGCTGTGCACAAATTGGCTGCTGCGTTTCCTACATTACAACAGTGACTACACTTCAAAAAGTACTTCATTGAATGTAAAGCGCTTTGGGATGTCTGGTGGTCATTAAAGGTGCTATATAAAGGCAAGTCTTTCTTTCTTTCATTTATAGAAACTGGAAGGCAGCATCAATACCATACTGGCCTCCAACAGCTCCGGTCGCCGAGACTGCATCACTGGGAAGCTCAGTGCCTGTATAGACAACGCTTGGTCCCTGCAATCTGCTGGACTGGTTGCAATCACCTGAGGGGGTTGGAGAGGAACCTCCCAGAGTAGTTTTTCCCTTATTGGCCCTGCGTTTTTTTCTGGGGGGTTTTTGTTGATGAAGAGAGAGAGAGAGAGAGAGAGAGAGAGAGAGAGAGAGAGAGAGAGAGAGAGAGGGGGGGAGGGAGGGAGAGAGAGAGGGGGAGAGGGAGAGAGAGGGGGAGAGAGAGAGGGGGGGAGAGAGAGAGGGGGGAGAGAGAGAGGGAGAGTGGGAGGGAGAGTGGGAGGGAGAGTGGGAGGGGGAGTGAGAGGGGGAGTGAGAGGGGGAGGGAGGGAGAGAGAGAGAGAGAGGGAGAGAGAGAGAGGGAGGGAGAGAGGGAGGAGGGAGAGAGGGAGGAGGGAGAGAGGAAGGGAGTGTTTAGACCCGATGCTCCAGATTTCATGGTGTGTGGGCCGGGCTGGATTAACCAAATGGTGTTTTCCTGCCCGGCAATTTTGTACATTCGGAACTTTTGAATCAAGTCTTATTGGTGTACAAGTCGACGTCTGCATTATCTTTCTTACTTGGTGTTGGTGATGACACACTCTGCCTTTTAGCAACTCAATGTACTTAACTGGTCCCGCTCACCCATCACCCCCTGTGCTCGCTGACCTACATTGACTTCCGGTTAAGCAACGCCTCGATTTCAAAATTCTCATCCTTATTTTCAAATCCCTCTATGGCCTTGCCCCTCCCGATCTATAATCTCCTCCAGCACCAAAACCCCCGAGATGGCTGCGCTCCTCTAATTCTGCCCTTTTGAGCATCCCTGATTATAATCACTCCATCATCGGTGGCCGTGCCTTCTGTTGCCTGGGCCCCAAGCTCTGGAACTCCCTGCCTAAACCCCACCGCCTCTCTTTCCTCCTTCAAGACGGTAATTAAAACCTACCTCTTTGACCTAGCTCTGTCAAGCCCGTGTGGTGGCTGATGTGCAACAGTCACCACACGTTAAAAAAATCCACGCACAGGCATCTTCCACCCTTCAGGATGTAGTTCAGGATCTGGAATATTAGGTCCTGCATTGAAACACCTGTGAACTCATCCCTTTTTGGTGTGGAAGCAAGTCATCCTCGCTTCGAAGGACTGCCTATGATGATGATGACTTTGACCAAGTTTTTGGTCACCTGAGCTAATTTCTACTTATGTGGCTCGGTGTCAAAAGTTTTTAATCTCATAACACTCCTATGAAAGCGTCTTGGGACGTTTCACTATGTTAAAGTGTAAGTTGTTGTTGTTTTGAACTTACACTAGCCCCGTTAGGCTTCCCGAGGCACTGTAACGGAAGAAGCCCCCAATGCACTGACCATCTGCCCGCCCAAGCTTTGCGGGACACGTGTGGCGTTGGTCACTGGCGCAAGCGACGCTTTCGAATAAACCGCATTTCATGCCAGCTCTTTGAAGACAGCCCGGGGCAGATTGCCGCCATCAAAGGCAGAGGGGACGAATTCTTCACGAGCTCGCTTGCGTCAGCCGGGCATGGATTGAGGTGCTCGCCCACGGCGCATTGGCAATTGGCTTGCATCCTTGGAGCTGCCCGACGATTGGGTCAGGGAGGGCGAAACCGACGTCTCCATCGCAGAGCCCAGCCGGCCCAGGTACGTTAAAGGCGCGGGGGGGGGATGCAGGGAGGGGAGGGGGAAGGGGGTGATGGGGGAGGGCGGGTGTGGTGGATTGGGAGGGTGACGGAGTGGGGGAAAGGGGGTGACGGGGGAGGGTGGGATTGCTGGAGGGGGAGAGGCAATCCTGGGGGAAGCTGAGAAGGATCGGGCGTTAAGGACTGCTGGTTAGCCCGTTACAACACCAAGCACCTCATCAAGCTTCAGATACAATTATTTTGAACTGTGCGGAATGTTATACCGGTAGATACAGCCACCATTCTGCACACAGCAAGATCCCACTAATAGCAATGAAATGAATGATGGGTAATCTGTTTTTAGGTGTTGGTCAAGGGGGAATATTGGCCAGGACACCGCAGAGAACTCATTGCTCTTCGATGAATAGTGCTGTGGGATCTTTAACCATCTACCCGGAGCACCAGAATAGGCAGACGGGTTCCTCGGCTTAACGTCTCATCCAAAAGACAGCCTCACCGACAGTGCGGCACTCCCTCAGTACTGTCCCTCCGACAGTGCGGCACTCCCTCAGTACTGCCCTTCCGATAGTGTGGCACTCCCTCAGTACTGCCCCTCCGACAGTGCGGTGCTCCCTCAGTACTGCCCCTCCGACAGTGTGGCACTCCCTCAGTACTGCCCCTCCGACAGTGCGGCGCTCCCTCAGTACTGCTCCTCCGACAGTGCGGTGCTCCCTCAGTACTGCCCCTCCGACAGTGCGGCGCTCCCTCAGTACTGCCCCTCCGACAGTGTGGCGTTCCCTCAGTACTGCCCCTCCGACAATGCGGCGTTCCCTCAGTACTGCCCCTCCGACAGTGCGGCGCTCCCTCAGTATTGCACTGGAAATGTCAGCTTAGATGTTTGTGCTCAAGTCCCTGGAGTGGGACTTGAACACACAACCTTCTGACTCAGAGTTGTGTGTGCTGCCCACTAAACCACGGCTGACAGAGATGAAATGGGAGAAAAGTATATTTCAATAATTGAGGAGTTACAGACAGCACATGGCTATTTTCGCAGCACAGAATTCAGCTGAAACTCCTAAACTGGCAGACATCTGCCTTAAATAGGAAACCTTCTTTTAACGCGCCATCTGTTCTGCAGGCTATGTGTATCTTACAATTTGTACGAAGGGGAAATTCATAAACTTTATTGATTAAACATTTTTTTTTCCGCTGCGGGAAATTTTTTTTCCCCAAACCACTCAGAGAATTTTCTGAATGAAAAACTCCCCGAGTGTTATCGCAGTGACCATCTGTAAGAGAATCCGCCTGAGATGGAATGCTGCAAACACACAATTAAAAAAAAGAGACAACTTTCATGTGCCGAGCATTGCGAGGGAGCGAGCGAGAGCGTCTGCCCGCGCTACAGACTCCGCGACTCTTCAGTGCTGTGCGCGCGACAACTGTAATCGTCAAGGTGGCTTTGAAGAGGGGACTGGGTGTCTGTGTTGTAACAATACACAGATGGCTGAATTGGAACTCGACATGCTTGGAGTACGTTCCCCCCCACCCCCTCCCTTCCCCTAATAACGTTCAGTTGTGTGAAGCGTACTTTAAACACACACTTCGCAACTCAATGCCAGCGAGGAAATTGAGATTTTTTTTCCCCCCACGCCTGATTTAATTTACATGCTGTATGGCCAACAAAGGACATGGCGTGCCTTAAAGCACATACCCTAATGGGGGTGGGGGGTACAGGGAAAGCATTCTAGTTGAGCCTGATTAGTGTCATGTCTGATCAGGGAGGATGGAGCCTGATGCGTACAGGGTTAAGCAGACAGCTGTCCCCAGGCCCAGTGCACTGAGCAGAGGGCTGAGGTGCTGGTGGAAAGCGCGGGGAAGGATTAACCACCCCCTTCGACACGCGAGGCTGTTCCCATAGAAACAAAGATTTCAAACAACAAGAAATAAGAAGCAGCCGATAAATAGTCCATCCTGGGTCGGCAGTGCAAGCAGCAACAATTGAGTGTCCTCCCTCATATGTCGCAGATAAGGACAACTTCTGCCACGATCAGCACTTCTATCTATTCACGGAATTCAAGGCCAGGGTGATCTCCTGGACCAGTCTCGATCACCTAGATGGGTCGGAGAGGAATTTTCCCAGATGTTTTTCTGGGTTTTTTTGCCTCTCCCAGGAGATCACATGGTTCCGGGTGGGGTGCAGTGTATATGTTGTGATAAACAAGGTATGGCGATTGTGTGGGACAGACTCGATGGACCAGGTGGTCTTTACCTGTCCGTCATTGTTCATATGTTTGTACGCCGTGAAGGTCTGCCTTGAATGGCTATATTGTGACGCAATCCTCTTCAACAACCTGGGTTCCCGACAGCAGAGTTAAGTCTGAATGTCCTAGGGGGAGTGTTTGCAAGTGCTGTTGGGGAGGAGTTAAACTAATATGGCAGGGGGATGGGAATCAATGCAGGGAGACAGAGGGAAACAAAAAGGAGACAAAAGCAAAAGACAGAAAGGAGATGAGGAAACGTGGAGGGCAGAGAAACCCAAGACAAAAAACAAAAAGGGCCACTGTACAGCAAAATTCTAAAAGGAAAAAGGGTGTTAAAAAAACAAGCCTGAAGGCTTTGTGTCTTAATGCAAGGAGTATCCGTAATAAGGTGGATGAATTAACTGTGCAAATAGATGTTAACAAATATGATGTGATTGGGATTACGGAGATGTGGCTCCAGGATGATCAGGGCTGGGAACTCAACATGCAGGGGTATTCAACATTCAGGAAAGATAGAATAAAAGGAAAAGGAGGTGGGGTAGCATTGCTGGTTAAAGAAGAGATTAATGCAATAGTTAGAATGGACATTAGCTTGGATGATGTGGAATCTATATGGGTAGAACTGCAGAACACCAAAGGGCAAAAAACGTGAGTGGGAGTTGTGTACAGACCTCCAAACAGTAGTAGTGATGTTGGGGAGGGCATCAAACAGGAAATTTGGGGTGCATGCAATAAGGGTGCAGCAGTTATAATGGGTGACTTTAATATGCACATATATTGGGCTAACCAAACTGGAAGCAATACGGTGGAGGAGGATTTCCTGGAGTGCATAAGGGATGGTTTTCTAGACCAATATGTCGAGGAACCAACTAGAGGGGAGGCCATCTTAGACTGGGTGTTGTGTAATGAGAGAGGATTAATTAGCAATACCGTTGTCCGAGGCCCCTTGGGGAAGAGTGACCATAATATGGCGGAATTCTGCATTAGGATGGAGAATGAAACAGTTAATTCAGAGACCATGGTCCAGAACTTAAAGAAGGGTAACTTTGAAGGTATGAGGCATGAATTGGCTAGGATTGATTGGCGAATGATACTTAAGGGGTTGACTGTGGATGGGCAATGGCAGATATTTAGAGACCGCATGGATGAACTACAACAATTGTACATTCCTGTCTGTCGTAAAAATAAAAAAGGGAAGGTGGATCAACCGTGGCTATCAAGGGAAATCAGGGATAGTATTAAAGCCAAGGAAGTGGCATACAAATTGGCCAGAAATAGCAGTGAACCCGGAGACTGGGAGAAATTTAGAACTCAGCAGAGGAGGACAGAGGGTTTGATTAGGGCAGGGAAAATGGAGTACGAGAAGAAGCTTGCAGGGAACATTAAGACGGATTGCAAAAGTTTCCATAGATATGTAAAGAGAAAAAGGTTAGTGAAGACAAACGTAGGTCCCCTGCAGTCAGAATCAAGGGAAGTCATAACGGGGAACAAAGAAATGGCGGACCAATTAAACAAGTACTTTGGTTCGGTATTCACTAAGGAGGACATTAACAACCTTCCGGATATAAGAGGGGTCAGAGGGTCTAGTAAGGAGGAGGAACTGAGGGAAATCTTTATTAGTCGGGAAATTGTGTTGGGGAAATTAATGGGATTGAAGGCCGATAAATCCCCAGGGCCTGATGTACCCAGAGTACTTAAGGAGGTGGCCTTGGAAATAGCGGATGCATTGACAGTCATTTTCCAACATTCCATTGACTCTGGATCAGTTCCTATCGAGTGAGGGTAGCCAATGTAACCCCACTTTTTAAAAAAGGAGGGAGAGAGAAAACAGGGAATTAAGCCTGACATCGGTAGTGGGTAAGATGATGGAATCAATTATTAAGGATGTCATAGCAGCGCATTTGGAAAGAGGTGACATGATAGGTCCAAGTCAGCATGGATTTGTGAAAGGGAAATCATGCTTGACAAATCTTCTGGAATTTTTTGAGGATGTTTCCAGTAGAGTGGACAAGGGAGAACCAGTTGATGTGGTATATTTGGACTTTCAGAAGGCTTTCGACAAGGTCCCACACAGAAGATTAATGTGCAAAGTTCAAGCACATGGGATTGGGGGTAGTGTGCTGACATGGATTGAGAACTGGTTGTCAGACAGGAAGCAAAGAGTAGGAGTGAATGGGTACTTTTCAGAATGGCAGGCGGTGACTAGTGGGGTACCGCAAGGTTCTGTGCTGGGGCCCCAGCTGTTTACATTGTACATTAATGATTTAGACGAGGGAATTAAATGTAGTATCTCCAAATTTGCGGATGACACTAAGTTGGGTGGCAGTGTGAGCTGCGAGGAGGATGCTATGAGGCTGCAGAGCGACTTGGATAGGTTAGGTGAGTGGGCAAATGCATGGCAGATGAAGTATAATGTGGATAAATGTGAGGTTATCCACTTTGGTGGTAAAAACAGAGAGACAGACTATTATCTGAATGGTGACAGATTAGGAAAAGGGGAGGTGCAACGAGACCTGGGTGTCATGGTACATCAGTCATTGAAGGTTGGCATGCAGGTACAGCAGGTGGCTAAGAAAGCAAATGGCATATTGGCCTTCATAGCGAGGGGATTTGAGTACAGGGGCATGGAGGTGTTGCTACAGTTGTACAGGGCCTTGGTGAGGCCACACCTGGAGTATTGTGTACAGTTTTGGTCTCCTAACCTGAGGAAGGACATTCTTGCTATTGAGGGAGTGCAGCGAAGGTTCACCAGACTGATTCCCAGGATGGCGGGACTGACCTATCAAGAAAGACTGGATCAACTGGAGTTCAGAAGAATGAGAGGGGACCTCATAGAAACGTTTAAAATTCTGATGGGTTTAGACAGGTTAGATGCAGGAAGAATGTTCCCAATGTTGGGGAAGTCCAGAACCAGGGGTCACAGTCTAAGTATAAGGGGTAAGCCATTTAGGACCGAGATGAGGAGAAACTTCTTCACCCAGAGAGTGGTGAACCTGTGGAATTCTCTACCACAGAAAGTTGTTGAGGCCAATTCACTAAATATATTCAAAAAAGAGTTAGATGTAGTCCTTACTACTAGGGGGATCAAGGGGTATGGTGAGAAAGCAGGAATGGGGTACTGAAGTTGCATGTTCAGCCATGAACTCATTGAATGGTGGTGCAGGCTAGAAGGGCTGAATGGCCTACTCCTGCACCTATTTTCTATGTTTCTATGTTTCTATGAATGATTCCTGAAGGTTGGATAGTCAGTATGGAGCAGGTGGCTTGTCTTCGCAGGCTGGAGGTTGGTGTTGGGTGCGAACCTTTTCTTTTTCCAGGTTTATTTTCACTGCCTTCCCTTTTTTCTTCTCCACAACGTGGGGTGGGTGACACAGTAATCAAATAACTTACTCCCAGGCCTCTGACAGTCCTGCCCGGAGATGTGGCAGGTGAATTCCCCAGTGACCGCTCTTCCCCTTACATTTCTCTGCCTTTGCCCAGGACTGGCCTGTCAAGGCATGGCACAGATCAGGGTAATCGTGGGGCACCGCTCCATGGCCCTGGCTAAGTGGGCAGCATCCTCACCTCTGAGTCAGGAGGCTGTGGGTTCAGGTCCCACTCCAGGAACTTGAGCACATAAATCTAGGCTGACACTCCCAGTGCGGTGCTGAGGGAGCGCTGCACTCTCGGAGGGGCCATCTTTCAGATGAGACGTTAAACCGAAGCCCCAAAGAGTTTGCTGTGCACAAATTGGTTGCAGCATTTCCCACATTACAACAGTGACTACACTCGAAAAGTACTTAATTGGCTGTAAAGCACTTTGAGACATCCGATGGCCGTGAAAGGCGCTATATAAATGCAAGTCTTTCTTTCTTCATGCCCTAGGTTGGTGCACCAACATACTGTTGCACCCCAGTAGCTTTTTTTAAAATGAACAAGCATTTATACATCCTTAGGACATCCCGAAGCACTTTACAGCCAATGAATGAGTCACTATTGTTATGTAAGCAGATATAGTGCTCAATTTGCACACAGCAAGATCCAACAAACAGCAAATGAACAAATAATCTGTTTCAGGTTGGTGTTGGTTGAGAGAGGTTGGCCAGGACATCAGGTGAAAGTCCTGCTCTCCTTTGATCCCTTACACCCCCCTGAGCAAGCAGACGCAGCCTCGATCACCTTCGGCAATGCGGCACTCCTGTGTCACTGCATCAAAGTGTCAGCCTAGAATATGCGCGCGGGTCTATAATGGGGTTCAAGTCCACGACCTCCCGATTCAAGGAGCCAAACTGACACAACTGTTCCAACTACTGGCTGATGAACAATTGGTTGCTGACAATAAAGTTCGGCAGAATTGAGCTCTCGATGTTAGATGGTTCTCAGGGAGTTGTCACCCACCCGTGGAACGACACGGAGGGAGCCAGGTCCTCGTGCTCTCTCCTGTAGCTCAAGAATTGCTGCCTGCATAACTGTCATGTATGCACCTGTGAGGATGCTCACAGGTTTGTAGAGCTGTTGAGGAGTCCATGTTCCACGTATATGTTCAGTGTGTGAGGTTGGAGCCCCTCTTCCATTATTTGCAGGGGCTGCTCCTCGATTTCTGGTTGCACTTCAGTCCCACACTCCTTATCTTTGGGCAGCCTGTGCGGAGGGGAGCGGGCAGGGCAGAGGGCCTGCTTGTAGGACTGCTCCTGGGCATGGCCAAGGTGGCCATTAACCGGTCCAGGCAGCGGGCGGTCGAGCGAGTCGTTCAGCCCGACTGCCTGCCTCTCTTCCGCGGCTACGTTCATGCCAGGGTGTCCCTGGAGATGGAGAACGCGGTGTCCACTGGCACGCTCGCGGCCTACCACAAGAGGTGGGCGCCAGAGGGACTGGAGTGCATCATCACCCCCAGCAACCACATTTTTATTTGATCTAAAGTTTCCTTTAATGTTCTATTTGGAAATTTGTGGGTTCTAATGCCCTTGCCAAAAGGGGGCAGTTGATTTAAAATTATGCTCAAAATAGTTGTAGAGCTGTTGAGTGGGAGTGGCTTAGCCAGTCATGTGATGTTCACAAGACTCAATAAAACCCCAGCCAGTTGGGTTTGGGGGATCCACGATAAGGCAGATGGTTGTGAACTTGGTGGATGAACTGGTAATGTGCAGTGTGCTTGTTAAACCTGTGCTAATAAACCAACTAGTTCTTAATAGCAATGTGTTGCTATGAATTCTTAAGCAAAGAACCCATGAAGCAAATACATTGCAACAGCAAAGCTCACTGCACTTCAACATACTTTATCATATGTGAGGAGTGCTTCGAAACATTCCTTCGAGACATGATAAACACTGTATAACCACAAGACCCCCTTCCTTTTCTTGTGGCGGACCGGAATGGACACAGAGGGCGGACTATTTGGAATTTCCTCCTTCTGAAGTCCAGCTCTTCACCTGTGAGCACTTTTTGTGACCTGATGGTTAACGCCCTGTGATTTTTTTTTAACCCAAAGTAAATTTTCAAAGTCACAAAGACATCGCTATTTTGAGGAATATAATCGCTCCTTTGTGAATTACAAAACTGAATACAAACCGGCCACACCAAAATCACTCCGACATTCAGGACTGCACCCCCTTAAAGGGGGACGCTCAGTCTGAAGAGCTCTGACTAATTCTGAAACAAGCTGCAAAATTAATTTTACAAACAAAAGAAGGTAAATATTAAACAGCTCACTGTGATTTCCTGCAAATAGCCCCATTGGTCTAAGAGAAAGAAGGTCCATTTTAAGTTCTGTTTAAATGGTGTGCCTTTTGTTTGAGTCTGCCTGGCTTCACTTACACTAAGTAAGCGATAAATCACCCCTCCTGCATGTTAACATCCAGCCCACAATTCAGTCATCAATCTGCCTCCTGGTTGCACAGAAAACAGGAAGAGAATATTGTTATCAGGGAACACTGATGCATTAAGCAACTAGCAATCACTACAGGAAATGATGCCAGGTTGTCATGACAATGAAAGCCAAACTGACTTCAGACTCACTACTTTTGAGGGATGGTCACGCGTTATTGCTGTAAAATAACCCGCTTGTCGAGTACAACAGGAAGCAAAAAAACTTCAGGTTTTTGTTTGTGCGACAGACCTGTCTGAATTATTGCCCCACCGGCTAGAGTTAAACACCAGCAGAGCCAGCACCTGTCAAGCCAATTGTCCTTTATTCCGCTGCACTGTTACATTAACTCGTCAGAAATATTTTACTTGGTGCGGGTTTAACCTGTTGAGTAATCGGTTATTGTGTTTTTTTTCACTGAGCACTTGTGCCTCAAGTGGGAGCAATGCAAGGTTACATTGCCTGAGATTGGCTGCAGATTGACAGTGTGGGAGCAGAGTGGACTGGTAATCCAGACCCTGGGCTCATAATCTGGGGACGCAAGTTCAAATCCCACCACGGCAGCTGGGGCAATTTAAATTCACTTAATTAAATGAATCTGGAATTTTAAAATCGAGTCTCAGTAAGGGTGACCTTGAAACTATCGGATTGTTGTTTAAAAACCCATCTGGTTCACTGATGCCCTTCAGGGAAGGAAATCTGCTGCCTTACCTGGTCTGGACTTACATGTGACTCCAGATCCACGGCAATTGCCCTGTGAAACAGCGGCTCACCTCCACCTTCTCGAGGGCAATTAGGGACAGGCAATAAATGCCGTCCTTGCCAGCAATGCCCACATCCCAGGAATGAATTTTGAAAAGGTCCAGTGTGGAGTTGCACTCGAAGGGATCGATGTTTCTGCCCCGCGTTTCCCGGCAGCACAGGATCGGAATTCACCTTCACATCTTCTGGGTCCTTAATCCTGATTTATGACACTTTTCACCAAACATTTATAGCTTTGCTTTATGTTACAGATTGACATAGAATGTTCAGCACAGAACCAGGCCATTAGCCCAACGGGTCCATGCCGGTGTTAATGCTCCTCACCAGCCTCCTCCCATTCCTCTTCCTCCATCCCTATCAGCATATCCTTCTATTCCTTTTTCCCTCATGTGTTTATCCAGCTACCCCTTAAACGTATCCACGTTATTCCGCCCTGTGGCAGCAAGTTCCACATTCTCACCACTCTCTGGGTAAAGAGGTTTCTCCTGAATTCCCTGTTGGGGTGTATTAGTGACTATCTTATATTTATGGCCCCAAGTTGTGGTCTCCCCCACAAATGGAAAAAAAAATGACATTACAGTTTGACATGGGGGGAAAACCAGCCAGGGCTTCCACTCCTGAACACCAAGGGATCATTCCAATATTGATAAGAACATAAGAAATAGGAGCAGGAGTAGACCATACGGCCCCTCGAGCCTGCTCCGCCATTCAATAAGATCATGCCTGATCTGATCATGGACTCAGCTTCACTTCCCCACCCGCTCCCTATAACCCCTTATCCCCCTACCTTTTAAGAAACTGTCTATTTCTGTCTTAAATTTATTCAATGACCCAGCTTCCACAGCTCTCTGAGGCAGCGAATTTCACAGATTTACAACCGTCAGAAGAAATTTCTCCTCATCTCAGTTTTAAATGGGTCGCCCCTTATTCTAAGATTATGCCCTCTAGTTCTAGTCTCCCCCATCAGTGAAAACAACCTCTCTGCATCCACCTTGCCAAGCCCCCTCACAATCTTCCATGTTTCGATAAGATTTTCTCTCATTGATGGGGCGCTTGCAGTACGGAGAACAAGACACACTGGGACCGTCGCAGGGATTGGCTGCCGGAACGTCAGGTAACAGCAGCGACGAACAGGCTGCCACTTGCCCAAACTGTGTCGCCATTTAAAATATTTTTCATAAGCTGCGGCACCAAGACCGATTTGAAGCTTTGGTCACTGGGGGTCTCAGCCGGGTGGGCCAAAACCAAGGAGAGGACTACCCGTGTTCACACCTTACAGGCCGGCTTTCCCTACGTGTCGGTCGGAGAGCAGCTGCTGACTGCTGCTCGAGCTCCTCAGTCACATTGTGGGAAGTCCCCCCGGCTCCCCCCAACCACCCCCCGGCCACATTCCCTCCCCCATCGCCCCGTTCCCCCCACCCCCCCATTAATATAAGCAGTGCCTCAGTGAGCTTTGTACTCGTTGCCAACCTTGTGCTCGAGTTACTGCCCATCCGCACTGGGGTGCACTGAGCCTCGTGGGTGTAATAGAAACACAGAAATTTACAGCGCAGAGGGAGGCTATTGTGTCGGTGCCGGCCGACAAAGAGCCGCACGGCCCTCGGTCAGCAGCCCTGAAGGTTACGTATAAACCTGTGAACAATGAACAATGGCAGAAAGGCAAAGAGCACCCAGCCCAACCAGTTCGCCCCACACAACTGCGACACCCCTTATACTGAAACATTCTACACTCCATCCCAACCGGAGCCATGTGATCTCCTGGGAGAGGCAAAAAAAACAGATAAAAACACAGGCCCAACTGGGGAAAAAAATCTGGGAAAATTCCTCTCCGACCCATCCAGGCGATTGAAATTAGTCCAGGAGATCACCTTGGCTCTATTCGATACCCTGCAGTACTGACAGTAATGTGTGCACCTGTGAGGATGCTCACAGGTTTGTAGAGTTGTTGAGCAGCAACAGTGTGGTGAGCTGTAAATTTGTTGGGGAACTGCCTTGCAGTTCAAACCGCCAAAAATACAATGTTCCCTGACCGGGAATCGAACCCAGGCTGCGCAGGTAGAAGCACCGAATTTTCCCTCGTCTGCCGTCCGGACACGCCATGGCGCACCATCTTGCCGTCCGGAGGAGGCGGGCGTTCCCGATGGAGGGCACTCTACGCGGGAGTCCTCCCACTGTTTATCGGGGACTTGGCCTGGAGGGTGGTGCACGGAGCAGTCCCGTGCAATAAATTTTTAAGTCGGTTCATGGGCTCCCAGGCTGCCTGCAATTTCTGCGGTCTGGAAGAGTCCGTGTTCCACATTTTTATTGAACGTACGAGGTTGCAGCCCCTGTTTCATTATTTAAAGGGGCTGCTCCTCAATTTCTGGTTGCACTTCAGTCCCACACTCCTGATCTTTGGGCACCCTGTGCGGAGGGGAGCGGGTAGGTCCGAGGGCCTCCTCGTAGGACTGCTCCTGGGCACGGCCAAGGGTGCCATCAGCCGGTCCAGGCAGCGGGCGGTCGAGGGGGCTGGTCAGCCCGACTGCCTGCCTCACTTCCGCGCCTACATCCGGGCCAGGGTGTCCCTGGAGATGGAGCACGCGGTGTCCACCGGTACGCTCGCGGCCTTCCGCGAGAGGTGGGCGCCGGAGGGACTGGAGTGCATCGTTACCCCCGGCAACCAAATTTTAATTTGATTTTATATGTTTTAAAGTTTAATTTGTTTTTATCGCCGGTCTTAGTGTCCCCCGAGTCAGGGCGCACTAGTATAATTTGCCTCTCGGTGCCCTAAAATAAAAACAACAAAGAAAACAACAAAAAAAAAGGCTCCTGAAAAGTTTTAGGAGTGTCCCCCGCCGTTAATGAGGGGGCACATGGATTAACTTTATTTATTTGCAACAAAAGAGTTGTAGAGCTGTTGAGTTCTTAGTGTCTCCCCTCCCTTTTTATAGGGGGCACTTGTATATATTTGTGTTTTAGTGCCCAAAACCTCCCCCCCCCAAAAAAACCTACAAAAAAAAAACAAAAAGCAAAAAAGGGCCTTGAAAAGTGTTTGGAGTGTCCCCCAGATCAGGGGGCACTTGATTTAACTGTTTAATTTTGTTTCCAACTAAAAGAGTTGTTGAGCAACAAAATAGTTGTAGAGTTGTTGAGTTGGGAGTGGCTTAGCCAGTCACGTGATGTTCACAAGGCTCAATAAAACCCCGGCCAGTTGGGTTCGGGGGATCCATGATGAGGCAGGTGATTGTGAGCCTGGTGGATGAATCGGTAATGTGTATTGTGATTGTTAAACCTTTTGCTAATCAACCAACTAGTTCTTAATAGCAATGTGTTGCTATGAATTTTTAAGCAAAGAACCCATGAAGCAACAACATTACGGCGGGCGAGGAAAGGATGGCGTTTGGTGGCGTTGCCCCCACAGGTAAATAGCCGGCCAGGTTCATGCAGGAAGGTTGCTTGGAGGCAACCAACCAGGACACTAATACCAGCGAGGAAAGGAGGGCTGATAAGATGAGGGGGTGGGGGGCAAGTAGATCAGCAGCCACGGGAGCCCCCAACTAGCCGACTGGAGTCTTGCTCTGGAGGTCGTGTTTGTCCGTCTGAGTTGGATTCAGCAGTCGACGGGGTGGGAACCAGCTGAGGCGATAGAGGCTGAGAGGCGACAGGCTGGGAGACGTTCATCCTCTGGAGGGAATAGTCACACTCTCCATCTGCTGTCGCAGGGGAGGAGGGGATGTAGGGGGCAGTCCTGGGGAGGAGGGCAGGGGCAGTCCTGGGGGGAGGGGGCCCCGGGGTCAATCCTGGGGAGGGGGACGCGAGAGTCCTGGGGGGCAGTCCTGGGGAGGGGGGGGGGGCAGGGGCAGTCCTGGGGAGGGGGGGGGCGGGGGCAGTCCTGGGGAGGGGGGGGGGGTTGGGAGCAGTCCTGGGAAGTGGGTGGGGGGGTGTGGGCAGTCCAGGGGAGGGGGGGGCGGGGCAGTCCTGGGGAGGGGGGCCGGGGGCAGTCCTGGGGAGGGGGGGTGCGGGGGCAGTCCTGGGGAGAGGCCGGGGGCAGTCCTGGGGAGGGGTTGGGGGGGGGCAGTCCTGGGGTGGGGTTGGGGCGGGGGGGCAGTCCTGGGGAGGAGGGGGGGGCGGGGGCGGAGGCAGTCTTGGGGATGGGGGGTGGTGGGTCCTGGGGAGGGGGGGGGGCGGGGGCAGTCCTGGGGAGAGGTTGGGGGGTGGGGCAGTCCTGGGGAGGAGGGGGGGCAGGGGTGGGGGCAGTCCTGGGGAGGGGGGGGCAATCCTGGGAGGGGGGCCGGGGGCAGTGCTGGGGAGGGGTTGGGGGGGGACAGTCCTGGGGTGGGGTTGGGGGGGGGGCAGTCCTGGGGAGGAGGGGGGGGGGCAGTCTTGGGGAGGGGGGGGGTGGGAGCAGTCCTGGGGAGGGGCGGCGGGGGCAGTCCTGGAGGGGGGGGGGCGGGGGCAGTCCTGGGGAGGGGTTGGGGGGGGCAGTCCTGGGGAGGAGGGGGTGCGGGGGCAGTCCTGGGGAGGGGTTGGGGGGGCGCAGTCCTGGGGTGGGGTTGGGGGGGGGCAGTCCTGGGGAGGGGGGTGCGGGGGCAGTCCTGGGGAGGGGGGGGCGCGGCAGTCCTGGGGAGGGGGGGGGGCGGGGGCAATCCTGGGGAGGGGTTGGGGGGGCGCAGTGCTGGGGTGGGGTTGGGGGGGGCGCAGTCCTGGGGAGGGGGGCGGGGCAGTCCTGGGGAGGGGGGAACACAGACGGGAGAAACCACATTGAACAAGCTGGCGAGGGAAGCCGGCACTCGAAGGGTTACCCATGTGTTTGATTTGAAAAAAAAATCTTGCTGATATATTGTTAACTGCAGGGGGATGATTTATATAAAGTAAGAACGATGTTATATTGTTATCTTAACATTGCATTTTGATGAAAAGCAGCCATGTAGAACATGAGTCTAAGTAATTAAGGCAATAAAATGGTGAAATGTATAATTGGGGTAAAAAAACATTCAGTTACCAGGAGTTTACAGTTAACTGGAATGGAAAAGTCAAAGTAGGTTTTCAATCTCTGATCATTGACCAGAAATCATATCTCAGGAACCAGCGAAACTTGACAATGTGATACCGTTTTAATGTCATTTCTTGGTTTTTCCTTGCTCGTTCATTGATTGTTAAATTTCAATCTAATGGTATCTGCTCCCTCGGACGTAGAAATGGGTCGACGTGGTGTCCGTTTCTCATAACATAAGAACATAAGAAATAGGAGCAGGAGTCGGCCATTCGGCCCCTCGAGCCTGCTCCGCCATTCAATAAGATCATGGCTGATCTTCTGCCTCAACTCCACTTTCCTGCTCTTTCCCCTATATCCCTCGATTCCCTTAATATCCAGAGATGCGATGCACCTGAAGGTAATATTAGCCCCAGGGTATCCACAATTCTCTCCATCTAGGCTACCACTGCCAGCCATTTAGCAATGTTGTTTTTATACATTAAATTCACTTAAACATTAAGACTGTCATTTGGGAGTTATGGGTCTCTGGTGGTCCTGAAAGCACTGCCATTAATTCATCTTCACTAGTCGGATATCTGAGATTCCCATTGCAGGGGCTGGGCTGGGATTAAGGAGATGGGACTACCATACAGTAATCGGACAGACTGAAAGACTTCCTCCTTGAGCCTTCCTGTGATTCTGCTGTCAATCAGTTACCGCAGGTACACAACTAACCATCTATAATAGGAGCCAATCTCCCTTGGACATGGGAAGTCAACACCAGGTGAACCCTTAGGGTGACGTGAGATGAGAGGCTGTTGGATTATTGAACCAGGACACACAGACATAATTCAAGCCCTATTTTAACGTCGAACACCCGGTCCTTTATTGTTATACTTCCGTTATAAATTCTTTCTATTCCACATTTTTCATGGAATTGCCCGTGTAAACTTGACATACTCATCAGCATAGGCAGTCCCTCAGAATCGAGGAAGACTTGCTTCCACTCTAAAAGTGAGTTCTCAGGTGGCTGTACAGTCCAATACGGGAATTACAGTCTCTGTCACAGGTGAGACAGACAGTGGTTGAAGGAAAAGGTGGGTGGGGAGTCTGGTTTGCCGCACGCTCCTTCCGCTGCCTGCGCTTGGTTTCTGCATGTTCTCGGCGATGAGACTCAAAGTGCTCTGCGCCCTCCCAGATGCTCTTCCTGCACACTGTGGTTACACCGTCCCGTCAGACTTTAGTTCCAATCACAGGAGAGTAGTGTCCATGCTCCAGATCCCCACACCTCCCTTGTTTCCTACATGGCAACAGTCACTACACTTCAAAAGTACTTTGAATCACAGAATGGTTACAGCACAGAAGCCCATTGGGCCCGTCGAGCCCGTGCCGGCTCTCTGCAAGAGCACCTCAGCTAGACCCACTCCCCCGTAGCCCTGCATTGGCTGCAAAGGGCTTTGGGAAGTCCTGAGGTTGTAAAAGGCGCTATATAAATGCAAGTTCTTTCTTTCTTTCGTGTCCCACTTTCAGGGACGTGATTATGCGTGTGACGCGGATTCAGGGAGCCATCTCATGAATGTCACTCTCTCATCATCCAAACAAGACTAGCACCAACTGTGAGAGTGACTTTAGGAGGTAGAATTCCCAACATCCTTTTAATTACATCCCCCCCTCGCCTCTCCCACCACGAGTGGGAACTGTGCTGTTCAACACCGTGAAATTAAAGTTTATCAAAGACAGACCAATAAATGCTCCATTTTGTTTAATTTATTTCATTTTAACAAAATAAATCAGTGTGAAGATGCCTGGTTTCTCTGCAGTGGGCACAGGACTTCACTAATGCCCACTTCATGTACCCGTCCCATCAACTCTCCGCTCTTCATTAACACACACCAGATAGTAACATCAGAAATAGGAACAGGAGTAGGCCATTCGGCCCCTCGAGGCTGCTCCACCATTCATTAAGATCATGGCTCAACTAATATTCTGATATTCCTCCCGCCAACACCCTACTCTTCTCTAACGCACACTTCATATACACGTCCCACCAACTCTCTGCTCTTCACTAACGCACACTTCATATACACGTCCCACCAACTCTCTGCTCTTCACTAACGCACACTTCATATACACGTCCCACCAACTCTCTAATCTTCTCTAACGCACACTTCATATACACGTCCCACCAACTCTCTGCTCTTCTCTAACGCACACTTCATATACACGTCCCACCAACTCTCTGCTCTTCTCTAACGCACACTTCATATACACGTCCCACCAACTCTCTGCTCTTCTCTAACGCACACTTCATATACACGTCCCACCAACTCTCTGCTCTTCTCTAACGCACAGCAGATATTCCTCCCGCCAACACCCTGCTCTTCACTAGTGCACGCCTCATGACCTTGTCCTCTGCTCTCCCTCACCTAGATCCTCACGCTTCATTTGGCAGAGGCCCAGCAGCAGAAGTCAATTGAAATGAAAATCAGGAGAGAAAAGTGGCACAGGCACAATGGGCCGAATGGACACCTTCTGTGCCATATCGTTCTATAATTCTATGAGATGTAAAACAGGCTGCTGATTCGCTAGCGCCGTTTTACACTATTGCACAAAGTCAAAATGGCCTCCTCCAGCCACGGATCCTAGTAGAGGCAAGTTTGCAAGAAAGATATCTTTCTCCTCCACTTTGGCTTCCCCTCTCTCCTTTACTGTTTTGCTTTCTATCTTCTCCTTTGGGTCTGTTTCTTTTGGTCTCTACTGTTTTTTCTCTCCTTCTTCTGTTTCTTGCCCTCCCCCCACACCTCCCCCCCCCCGCCACCCGACGTCTCTGTTTTCCATGTCCGTCTTACGTCTCTCTCACTTCTCTCCTTCCTCTCTCACTTTTGTCCCTCTTTCCATACATTCATTCCTCTTCCCTTTCCTTCCTTCTTTCTGCCTCTCCCACAGTTTTCTTACCCCTCCCCCTCCGACAGCACTGCAGCCTTCGCAGCACGGGGAGGATGAGAGAGCGAGGAGGGTGTCTGAATCAGCCAGGGAGCCGGGGATCGGAGGAAAGCAGGGCGCTCAAAAGAGCAGGGTGTGCGGGGAGACTTTAAAGGGAGCAGAAGGAGTGGGACATTTAGAAGGTGGTTCCGACTGAATGAGGGTGGTGACTGCAGATGCACCGACATCAGCGTTCTCGACCAGGCCAACATCCCCAGAATCGAAGCACTGAGCACACTCGACCAGCTCCGTTGGGCGGGCCACATTGTCCGCATGCCCGACACAAGACTACCAAAGCAAGCGCTCCACTTGGAACTCCTAAACGCGAAAGGGAGCCCCAGGTGGGCAGAGGAATCGTTTCAAGGATACCCTCAAAGCCTCCCTGATAAAATGCAACATCCCTACCGACACCTGGGAGTCCCTGGCCAAAGACTGCCCTAAGTGAAGGAAGAGCATCCAGGAGGGCGCTGAGCACCTCGAGTCTCGTCGCCGAGAGCATGCAGAAACCAAGAGCAGGCAGCGGAAGGAGCGTGCGGCAAACCAGACTCCCCACCCACCCTTTCCTTCAACCACTGTCTATCCCACCTGTGAGAGAGACTGTAATTCCCGTATTGGACTGTACAGCCACTTGAGAACTCACTTTTAGAGTGGAAGCAAGTCTTCCTCGATTTTGAGCGACTGCCTATGATGATGATGCCCGTGCTGGGACTGGTGGTGCCAGTGGGTGCCGCAGTGGTTGTGTCTGGTGGCAATGATGGATAATTCCGCGCCAGACTGCAAAATTAACGAGAAAGAAATGTTGACCCAGAAGATGTCCAATGAACACATCTGCTTCCAGGTCAGGTGGATCTTCTCAGCCCACGTCTCACCTCTTTGTGATAGAAATTGCTGTTTTTCTC
Organism: Pristiophorus japonicus; assembly: GCF_044704955.1. Classification (NCBI taxonomy): domain Eukaryota; kingdom Metazoa; phylum Chordata; class Chondrichthyes; family Pristiophoridae; genus Pristiophorus; species Pristiophorus japonicus. The sequence goes on from NC_091994.1 coordinate 111,003,091, forward strand.
CAATTGGAGTGAACAAGGATGAAACGTTTGGCTTGGCAGGTCTGGTGTGCTGGATTGGGTTTTGATATCCCCCCCTTGCCAGACTGCTTTGCTGCACACTATCTTCTCTCATCGATCAAACATGTCATGTCTGTGCATGGGGAGGGGGTCTCCAGTATGTGGCTGAACTCCTGCAGAGTTGCCAGTCTTTCAGACTTCTCCGCAAGCCCCCAGGTACCTTGTCCAATGGACACAAGAACGTTGTAAGAAAGACTTGCATTTATATAGCGCCTTTCACAACCACTGGATATCTCAAAGCGCTTTACAGCCAATGAAGTACTTTTGAAGTGTAGTCACTGTTGTAATGTGGGAAACGCAGCAGCCAATTTGCGCACAGCAAGCTCCCACAAACAGTAAAGTGATAATGACCAGATAATCTGTTTTTGTGTTATGTTGATGGAGGGATAAATATTGGCCAGGACACCGGGGAGAACTCCCCTGCTTTTCTTCGAAACAGTGCCATGGGATCTTTTGCGTCCACCTGAGAGAGTAGACGGGACCTTGGTTTAAGGTCTCGTCTAAAAGACGGCACCTCCGACAGTGCGGCGCTCCCTCAGTACTGCACTGGGAGTGTCAGCCTGGATTTATGCGCTCAAGTCTCTGGAGTGTGAAATGCAGATATACACGGACAGCTGATGCAGACTGGACGAGGCTGGCAGTCTGTAACCAGGCATTTTACTGATTAAGGGCTCAGGCATTTAGTCAAACTTGAGACTTAGACTGATTATTTGCAACGCTAAAAACGCTAAGAAATCAGGAGGAAAGCCAGTGGATGTGTGTTTTTTTTAGCAGATAAGGCTCACACGTTGAACTTTGTTCCAGATGCTATTACCGGTGATTTTTATTTTCTGGAATGGCACTGAGTTATCCCAGTGTGAAGCAAAATGCTTATGAGGACTGTTTTCCCCACTTGCCAGTAGGGGTCCTTCACCTCCCTCCGCTGCTCAAACTGTGCACAGGACTCCGACATCACCAGGGCTTTGCACAGGCTCAAATCTCTCCACTTCTTGCGGCAGCCTCGCTGGTTTTATTCTCCAGCCCCGGGGGGCTTCGCACCTTACCCCCAGTCTGTGTGACCAAAGATTCTCAAACAATAAACCCCGTTTCAGCTCGCTCCACTTTTGCTTCTGTGCCTCTTCCTCGCATTATGTTCTCAAACTCATCCCGCGCATTTTGTCCGCTGACCTTGCTGCCCAGCTGCAGGCAAATTCTGGGGTGTCACATGAACCCTGGTCCCAAGTGAGGGCCCCACTTTGGGGTTACAAGTTTTTTGAGGGGTCCTGACACACAGCATGAACTCAACAGTGGGAGCGATTTGACAGGCACGATAACGCAGCTTTTTGACAGGGCGTCAAGGGTTATGGGGAGCGGGCGGGGAAGTGGAGTTGAGGCCAAGGTCAGATCAGCCATGATCATATTAAATGGTGGAGCAGACTCGAGAGGCCGAATGGCCGACTCCTGCTCCTATTTCCTATTTATCCGCAATTCAGACCTGGTGCATTCTTCAGAGCTGTGGGCTATACACCTCCGGTGGTTTATTTCTCAGTAACTGATTGTCGATTGCCCTTGGTGTTTGGCTGTGTACATCGGCAGAATGTCATTAACCAGACTGATTGAAAAGCTGTTTGTTTCTCGGGGAACAAGCATTTCCTTCCTTGCTCGAAGGATTAACCCTCCCACCGCCGCAAGCCCCTGCCCAACGTCAAGCTCAGCCTGGGCTGTCTGGCCCCACGACATCTCCGAAGAGGAGTTTTTGCAAAGTCTCTTTTCCACGGGACGGCCTGAACTCAACTGGAATCTTGTCGTACAGTCGCCGGGAGCGCATACGGGTCACCGTCACCTGCTCAGAGTCCGTTCCGCGACCTTGTTCAAACCGCCGTCCGGAACTGTCAGCGTGAGATCATCTTTTCAAACCTCATGTCTAAAGTCCTCCAGCCTCAATATGCTTTTCTCTCAATTTGGGTTCACAGACGATTTTTTATTTTCGGGTTTGCAATTCCGCTCGTCCCCTCCTCCCCGGAGGAGCAGCTGACAGCCACTCAGCTTGCCAAGTATCAGGAGGGTAGGGACCAATAGGCACCCAACACTTTCATATGTCAGCCGTGACTCAGTGGGCAGCACACTCGCCTCGGAGTCAGAAAGTCGTGGGTTCAAGTCCCACTCCAGAGACTTGAGCACATAAATCTAGGCTGACACTCCAGTGCAGTGCTGAGGGAGTGCTGCACTGTCGGAGGTGCCATCTTTCGGATGAGACGTTAAACCGAGGCCCCGTCTGCTCTCTCAGGTGGACATTAAAGATCCCATGGCACAATTGTGAAGAAGAGCAAAGGAGTTATCCCCGGTGTCCTGGGGCCAATATTTATCCCTCAATCAACATCACTGAAACAGATTATCTGGTCATTATCACATTGCTGTTTGTGGGAGCTTGCTGTGTGCAAGTTGGCTGCTGTGTTTCCCACATTACAACAGTGATTACACTTCAAAACAAAAAGTACTTCATTGACTGGAAAGTGCTTTGAGATGTCTGGTGGTCGTGTAAGGCGCTTATTAAATGCAAATATACATATGTGCCACTGTCAACGCTGGTGTGTGCTCAGCTAACAAAGTCTTCACCTTCATTGCAAGAGGCAGCACAGGCAATGATGGGCCAAATGGCCTCCTTCCGCACTGGGCTACTCTCTGATCCAATCATCATAGAATCTCTCAGCACAGAAGGAGCCCATCGTGCCTGTGCTGGCCCTTTGAGGGAGCTGTCCCACACACCAACTGGCTTTCAATGCTGCTTTCTGAATTTCAGCAACTCATTGGGGGGGGGGGGGGGGGGGGTTGGGGTGGCGTTTGGTGAATTGATCCCACCACCTTGGAATAATTGAGGAAGTGATAGAGTCACCGAATTCTCGGCCTGGAGGGCAGCCATTCGGCCCATTGGACCTGTCCCTGGGAATATTGTTTCTGGAGGCTCCCCGCGTGTAGCCACGCTAGCAACTGCATCCATCAGTAACAGAAAATTATTTTTATGAGTGTCTTTAAAAAAATAATAAAATGCCACTTTGAAACGCCAGAGTTGGAGATGAGAGCTGGTGCAGATGTTAAGAGAGCATTTTGATGCTGCAAGTGATGTGAATGCAAGTCCACATTTAGTTAAGGGGTTGAAATTGCTCTCAAACATGCTAATGTCTTGGCTTGGCTCACACTGCAGAGTGAAGGTCATCGTGGGTTCAGGACCTCGAGTACGACAATCTAGGCTGACACTCCAGTGCAGTGCTGAGGGAGTGCTGCACTGTCAGAGGTGCCGTCTTCCAGAACAAACTTTATCCCAAGCCACATCAGTCCACATTACAACAGAGGCTGCACTTCAAAAGTACTTCATTGGCTGTAAAGTGCTTTGAGATGTCCTGAAAGGCGCTATATAAATGCAAGTTCCTTTTTTTCTTTCTTTACCCACATTCCAGTAACATTCTTTGGCCCCAAGCTCTGGAATTCCCTGCCTAAACCTTTCTTCCCTCTCTTTCCTCCTTTAAAACCTGCTTCTTTGACCAAGCTTTTGGTCACCTGCCCTAATTTCTCCTCATGTGGCTCGGTGTCAAATCTTTTTGTCTCATGACACTCCTGTGAAAGCGCCCGGGGACGATAAAGGCGCTATTATAAATACAAGTTGTTGTTGTTGTTAAAAATTAAAGGCCAATTTTCTCCCAAACACACGTGCAGGAAAAAGAAAAAAAAAATAGGATTTTAAACTGAAAATACCTCATCAGATTCTGTTCGATGCTGCAACAGAGAATAACAAGGCGAGAGAAAGCCCGGTGTGGTCTGTATTAGAGTTCCGGAACCCTCTCAAATCCCTGTCGGATGGCTCAGTGTGTTTGCTGTTACTGGACAGGTTCTGAGGATATTTATGCAGTATCTACGAGCTGCCCAACAAACACAGCAGCTGACACCCTGTGCAACATATATAAATCGATGCATATTAATTACGTCCTTCGGAGAAAGGTTATGCTTTAAAAAAAAAGAAATCAAGGTGAACTGGGGGGGGGGGGTGGGGGGAGAGAAAAAAGTTTGTTAGTTTTGCTGATAGATATTAGCAGGACTAAATCACACTCCCGTCTTAGCAGCAGCAAAATGATTTTCCAGCCCATTGCCTTCATGGACTGTCGGGGTGGCACTCATTCTCTGTGGCATTACTTCCCTTTACCATGCAGATTCACCAAGGCCTGTGTCAAAGTCCCCGCTGAAAGACTTGCTCCCTTCCCTTGCACACCGACTTCTCTCGAAAACTCTTCCTTTATTTTTTTTCTCTTTTCCCCCCCCCCGACCCCCCAGCCGCCCTTTTACAACTTTGTGAATAAAGAATTCTGCAAATAGTTCATAACCCCCTTCTTCTTTGCCAGCAACACCACCACCCCCGCCCCCCCCCCCCCTAACAACATGCAGCAAACCAGCCCCTCTCATCAACCACCCCCTGCCCCCGCAGCCAGCCCAATATTAAACACACAAATATAAGCCCAATCGAGCCACCATGCCCTGATTCAGCCCCCACAGGAAGGTCATCACAAATGGTTTTCCGATTCACTGCCTCTGAAATAATTTTGTGTATTAAAACCTGAATCCGCACTTTCTGGCCCGAAAGCGCTGTAATTATTCCTGTGTCCTTGCGATAGACACCGATCCTTCACTGGAACTACCCCTCTCCCAATCTGTTTTCAAAGCATGTCTGTCCTTTATTAAATTGTTTTCTTTTCCACATTATCAGTTACCATGGCGACCTCATCTCTCGGATTATTTGAATTTCATTATATCTATTGATTTGGGAGCATTTCATCTTTTTTATTGTTTTTCTGTCAATTTTCAAAACGAATAAGCATCTCATTTACGTCAGTGCTGATTACGTTTGTCCCTCAATAGAGGTCGGCAGCTGTGCCGCGGAAACAAATCAATGAAAAAACATCATAAAACTGGAAAGTACAATCTCCAGGAAATGGGTGACATTCCACGGTTGCCATGGCAAAGTCATCAAAATTTTGCTTTGCTGTAAATTTTAAAGCTGCTTACTTTAGTTAATAATTTATGCAATTTTAGCATTATTTATAAATTTTTTAATAAGAAGCCTGAAGCAAAGTGGCCATTAACAAAACACACAGCTGTCCGATCGCTCGGCGCAGATCAATTTCATTTTTATGACATGATAAAATGCTTTTAAAGCAATTTACACAAATATGGAAAATTTCTCGGCGACTTCATTTATTCATAAGGGGGGCAGGAACTCTGTGTAACAAGAAGATGGCCTGGACCTAACTGGAATGGACTGGATGTCCTTCCAACAAGGGCATAAAGTTTCATTTCCAGTGCACGCAGTCAGAGGCAATTTGGGATACAGTCATAAAAAAAAGGCAACAACATTGTCACAGAGCTACAGAAAATACCGCTGCCAAACCGGCTCGCTTATATGGCTGCAAATCCACGCTACTTTTAACTGCTGAACATTTTTTTTCTCTCCTCCCGTTAAATAACTGGGAGTTCAGTAGACAGCTTAGGCACCCTCTGCCTGTTTTTATTGGAAGTTTTATTGTCGTGGGCGACTTTTTTCTCCAAAAAAAATGTTGCACTTTCTTTTGTGTTTTTTTTTGTGTGTCTGCTGTTTATCAAAACAGTTGCCATTGACCAGGCAAGTGTGTGTGAGTGTGTGTGAGTGTGTGAGCGCGTGTTTGTGTGTGTGTGTGTGTGCGTCTGTGGTTTTACTGTGAGTATGTGAGTGAGTGTCTGTCTGTGTGGTTATACTCTGTGTGTGTGTGAGCGTGTGTGTGTGAGAGAGAGAGAGAGAGTGAGCGTGTGTGTGTGAGCGCGTGTGTGTGTGTGAGGCACCGGGGATCCTGCTCCCTGTGTTTGAATGGGGTGAGTCTCTGCCGGAGTCTGCTCTCAGTCTCATGCCTCACATTCCTTCCCCTCCCTTTTACGTCCCTCCCGCCCCGGTCAAGGTTTCTGACTGCCCTGAATGCTGGCGCAATTGGCGAGAAGGGTTGAATGGCCTCCTCTTGTTCCCCATGTTCCTAGAATTTTTCTCCACCTCCCTTTCATTGCCTCTCTCCACCCCCACCCCTACCACCACTTCAGTGTCAGCTGTAGCTCAATGAGCAGCACTCTCGCCTCTGAGTCAGAAGGTTGTGGGTTCAAGTCCCACTCCAGGGACTTGAGCACAAAAATCTAGGCTGACACTCCCAGTGCAGTACTGAGCGGGTGCTACACTGTCGGAGGTGCCGTCTTTCAGATGAGATGTTACACCGAGGCCGGTCTGCTCTCTCAGGTGGATATAAAAGATCCCATGCACTATTTTGAAGAAGAGCAGGGGGCGTTCTCCCCGGTGTCCTGGCCAATACTTATCCCTCAATCAACATAACAAAATCAAATTATCTGGTCATTATCACATTGCTGTTTGTGGGAGCTTGCTGCGTACATATTGGCTGTCGCGTTTCCCACATTACAACAGTGACTACACTTCGAAAAGTACTTCATTGGCTGTGAAGCGCTTTGAGACATCCAGTGGTGGTGAAAGGTGCTAAATAAATGCAAGTCTTTCTTTCAGCATCACCTTCCCTGCCAGTTACTATTCATCGACTGTCGGTGCCTCAGTCAGTGTCACTCTACCACCAACAGTCGGGAGGTCTGCCAGGCCACTGATTCACTCTCTAACTTCCCCCCCCCTTCCTGCTCTGGGGCAATCACCAAGCTTCAGCTTGGTACCTTTCCCTAACGGCAGAGAGTTGTTGAGGCCAGTTCATTGGATATATTCAAAAGGAAGTTAGATATGGCCCTTACGGCTAAAAGGATCAAGGGGTATGGAGAGAAAGCAGGAATAGGGTACTGAGGTGAATGATCAGCCATGATCTTATTGAATGGTGGTGCAGGCTCGAAGGGCTGAATGGCCTACTCCTGCACCTATTTTCTATGTTTCTATAAACCATGGGCATAACTTGATCACTTGGTGGCACGGGGTATCAACGTGTAGCTCCACCATGCCACCTCTGAACTCTTATTCTCTTAACAGGTGCGGTGTGTCCCCTTCAAATGAAACGGGAATGTTACCTGGTGCGGTTGACGGAGAGTTGTGGACAGTCTGTCTCACACTGTGGGGGTGTAGACCTTTCACCATCCATTCGGATATTCACCGTCATATCCATTCTGATATTCACTCTCATACCCATGCGTGCGTATTGTGCATCAGCTTGCCTCAGTGGGTAGCACTCTCACAGCCGAGTCAGAAGGTGGCGGGCACAAGCCCCTCTCCGAGATTTGAGCAAATGATCCTGGCTGGCACTTTAGTGCACCGCTGAGGGAGTGCTGTACTGCCGGTGGCACAAAGTTAAATAGCGCCACGCCTGCCTAATCAGCTGGACGCAGAAGGTCCCCCGGCACAATTCAAACAAACGCAAGGAGTTCTCTCTGCCATCTGGCCAACATTCCTCCCTCAACTAGCATTACCAAAAAAACAAGATTAACCAGTCATTCGTCTCATTTGCAGTTAGTGGGATCTTGCTCTGCCTGCTGAATTTCCTTACACTGAAAAAGGAATTCACTGGACGTAATTGTCCTGAGGATCTCATAAGGTTCTATACAAGTGCAAGTTCTTTCTTGTGCCCACCCATTCTGGTACCCATATCCAGTTTGGAACCATTGCCCATTCTGGTACCCATGCCCATCTGCTCTGATTGACAAATCTATCTTTCTTTCAGCTGGGAGAAAGCAGATTCAAGGGACAATGCTCACCCAGCTGGATGATTGGTGTTTCTATTGCTGTCTACAACCCTATATAAAACACAGGTTCGGCCTCAACTGGAGTATTGTGTCCAATTGTGGGCACTGCACTTGAGGAAGGATGTGAAGACTTTAGAGAGAATGCAAAACAGAATGATTCTAGGGATGAGGGACTTCAGTTCCGTTGATAGACTGGAGAAGATCAGCCATGATCTTATTGGAGGGCAGCAGCAGCCAAGTTCATGGCACCGTGGCTGGCTCTGTTGCACAGAAGGGCAGGAAAAAGAGTGGGAGAGCGATAGTGATAGGGGATTCGATTGTTAGAGGAATAGATAGGCATTTCTGCGGCCGCAACCGAGACTCCAGGATAGCATGTTGCCTTCCTGGTGCAAGGGTCAAGGATGTCTCGGAGCGGGTGCAGGACATTCTAAAAAGGGAGGGAGAACAGCCAGTTGTCGTGGTGCACATTGGTACTAACGATATAGGTTAAAAAAGGGATGAGGTCCTACGAAACAAATTTAAGGAGCTAGGAGCTAAATTAAAAAGTAGGACCTCAAAAGTAGTAATCTCGGGATTGCTACCAGTACCACGTGCTAGTCAGAGTAGGAATCAAGGATAGCGCAGATGAATACGTGGCTTGAGCAGTGGTGCAGCAGGGAGGGATTCAAATTCCTGGGGCATTGGAACCAGTTCTGGGGGAGGTGGGACCAGTACAAACCGGACGGTCTGCACCTGGGCAGGACCGGAACCAATGTCCTAGGGGGAGTGTTTGCTAGTGCTGTTGGGGAGGAGTTAAATTAATATGGCAGGGGAATGGGAACCAATGGAGGGAGACAGAGGGAAACAAAAAGGAGACAAAATCAAAAAACAGAAAGGAGATGAGAAAAAGTGGAGGACAGAGAAACGCAAGACAAAGAACAAAAAGGGCCACTGTACAACAAAATTCTAAAAGGACTAAGGGTGTTAAAAAAACAAGCCTGAAGGCTTTGTGTCTTAATGCAAGGAGTATCCGTAATAAGGTGGATGAATTAACTGTGCAAATAGATGTTAACAAATATGATGTGATTGAGATTACAGAGACGTGGCTCCAGGATGATCAGGGCTGGGAACTCAACATCCAGGGGTATTCAACATTCAGGAAGGATAGAATAAAAGGAAAAGGAGGTGGGGTAGCACTGCTGGTTAAAGAGGAGATTAATACAATAGTTAGGAATGACATTAGCTTGAATGATGTGGAATCTATATGGGTAGAGCTGCAGAACACCAAAGGGCAAAAAACGTTAGTGGGAGTTGTGTACAGACCTCCAAACAGTAGTAGTGATGTTGGGGAGGGCATCAAACAAAAAATTATGGGTGCATGCAATAAGGGTGCAGCAGTATTAATGGGTGACTTTAATATGCACATAGATTGGGCTAACCAAACTGGAAGCAATACGGTGGAGGAGAATTTCCTGGAGTGCATAAGGGATGGTTTTCTAGACCAATATGTCAAGGAACCAACTAGGGGAGAGGCCATCTTAGACTGGGTGTTGTGTAATGAGAGAGGATTAATTAGCAATCTCGTTGTGCGAGGCCCCTTGGGGAAGAGTGACCATAATATGGTGGAATTCTGCATTAAGATGGAGAATGAAACAGTTAATTCAGAGACCATGGTCCAGAACTTAAAGAAGGGTAACTTTGAAGGTATGAGGCGTGAATTGGCTAGGATTGATTGGCGAATGATACTTGAGGGGTTGACTGTGGATGGGCAATGGCAGACATTTAGAGACCGCATGGATGAACTACAACAATTGTACATTCCTGTCTGGCATAAAAATAAAAAAGGGAAGGTGGCTCAACCGTGGCTATCAAGGGAAATCAAAGATAGTATTAAAGCCAAGGAAGTGGCATACAAATTGGCCAGAAATAGCAGCGAACCCGGGGACTGGGAGAAATTTAGAACTCAGCAGAGGAGGACAAAGGGTTTGATTAGGGCAGGGAAAATGGAGTACGAGAAGAAGCTTGCAGGGAACATTAAGACGGATTGCAAAAGTTTCCATAGATATGTAAAGAGAAAAAGGTTAGTAAAGACAAATGTAGGTCCCCTGCAGTCAGAATCAGGGGAAGTCATAACGGGGAACAAAGAAATGGCAGACCAATTGAACAAGTACTTTGGTTCGGTATTCACTAAGGAGGACACTAACAACATTCCGGATATAAGAAGGGTCAGAGGGTCTAGTATGGAGGAAGAACTGAGAGAAATCCTTATTAGTCGGGAAATTGTGTTGGGGAAATTGATGGGATTGAAGGCCGATAAATCTCCAGGGCCTGATGGACTGCATCCCAGAGTACTTAAGGAGGTGGCCTTGGAAATAGCGGATGCATTGGCAGTCATTTTCCAACATTCCATTGACTCTGGATCAGTTCCTATCGAGTGGAGGGTAGCCAATGTAACCCCACTTTTTAAAAAAGGAGGGAGAGAGAAAACAGGGAATTATAGACCGGTCAGCCTGACATCGGTAGTGGGAAAGATGATGGAATCAATTATTAAGGATGTCATAGCAGCGCATTTGGAAAGAGGTGACATGATAGGTCCAAGTCAGCATGGATTTGTGAAAGGGAAATCATGCTTGACAAATCTTCTGGAATTTTTTGAGGATGTTTCCAGTAGAGTGGACAAGGGAGAACCATTTGATGTGGTATATTTGGACTTTCAGAAGGCTTTCGACAAGGTTCCACACAAGAGATTAATGTGCAAAGTTCAAGCACATGGGATTGGGGGTAGTGTGCTGACATGGATTGAGAAATGGTTGTCAGACAGGAAGCAAAGAGTAGGAGTAAATGGGGACTTTTCAGAATGGCAGGCGGTGAGTAGTGGGGTACCGCAAGGTTCTGTGCTGGGGCCCCAGCTGTTTACACTGTACATTAATGATTTAGACGAGGGGATTAAATGTAGTATCTCCAAATTTGCGGATGACACTAAGTTGGGTGCCAGTGTGAGCTGCGAGGAGGATGCTATGAGGCTGCAGAGCGACTTGGATAGGTTAGTTGAGTGGGCAAATGCATGGCAGATGAAATATAATGTGGATAAATGTGAGGTTGTCCACTTTGGTGGTAAAAACAGAGAGACAGACTATTATCTGAATGGTGACAGATTAGGAAAAGGGGAGGTGCAACGAGACCTGGGTGTCATGGTACATCAGTCATTGAAGGTTGGCATGCAGGTACAGCAGGTGGTTAAGAAAGCAAATGGCATGTTGGCCTTCATAGCGAGGGGATTTGAGTACAGGGGCAGGGAGGTGTTGCTACAGTTGTACAGGGCCTTGGTGAGGCCACACCTGGAGTATTGTGTACAGTTTTGGTCTCCTAACCTGAGGAAGGACATTCTTGTTATTGAGGGAGTGCAGCGAAGGTTCACCAGCCTGATTCCCGGGATGGCGGGACTGACCTATCAAGAAAGACTAAATCAACTGGGCTTGTATTCACTGGAATTCAGAAGAATGAGAGGGGACCTTATAGAAACGTTTAAAATTCTGATGGGTTTAGACAGGTTAGATGCAGGAAGAATGTTCACAATGTTGGAGAAGTCCAGAACCAGGGGTCACAGTCTAAGGATAAGGGGTAAGCCATTGAGGACCGAGATGAGGAGAAACTTCTTCACCCAGAGAGTGGTGAACCTGTGGAATTCTCTACCACAGAAAGTTGTTGAGGCCAATTCACTAAATATATTCAAAAAGGAGTTAGATGTAGTCCTTACTACTAGGGGGATCAAGGGGTATGGCAAGAAAGCAGGAATGGGGTACTGAAGTTACATGTTCAGCCATGAACTCATTGAATGGCGGTGCAGGCTCGAGGGGCCAAATGGCCGACTCCTGTTCCTATTTCTTATGCTCTTATGTTGTTCTTCTTGGAGCAAAGAAGGTCGAGAGGAAATTTGATAGAGGTGTTCAAAATCATGTGGGAATCTCGATAGAGTAGATTGGAAGGGTGGAGAACCAGAGGACACAGATTTAAGGTGATTGGCAAAAGAACCAAAGGCGACATGAGGAAAAACATTTTTACGCAGTGAGTGGTTAGGATCTGGAATGCGCTGCCTGAGAGGGTGTTAGAGGCAGACTCAATCACGACTTTCAAAAGGAAATTGGATAAGTAGCTGAAGGAAAACATTTTGAGGGCTACGGGGAAAGGGCGGGAGAGTGGGACTAGCTGAGGTGCTCTTGCAGAGAGCCGGCACAGGCTCGATAGGCCGAATGGCCTCCTTCTGTGCTGTTAGCATTCTATGATTCTATGATCAGAGACAACAGGCAGGCACGCGTATGCACTTGCCAACAAATCGTCATACACCAGCAGGTCACCTGTCCAGCCTCCAGTGCAGGAACCCGCATGTGGGACAGAGAGAAAGTTTTGCGTCACTTTCTGATTGCATTTCCCTACTGCTGTGCTAGTTCCCTCCCACCCCCGGGTTGATCCTCCTCACTGTGTGCAAGTAATAGCTCTTTTTCTGTTGGCAATTATTCCCCTGAATTGTCTTCCCCTCAGGGTATATTTTCACAACGCCTGTCTCCTTCACAACTTTACCCAAGTGACACTCCTTGGTGTTTGGGCCGAGGCACAGAGTGGGAGGCAGCAGGGCCAAGCCCATTCCTGTCCTCACCCAATATCTATAGGTGTGACTGGGACAGTGGTAAGGAGAGGGGACCCTACTGTAATGTATTTGCCTCATGGGCTCTTTGCTTCAGAATTCATAGCAACACATTGCTATTAAGAACTAGTTGGTTTATTAACAAAGGTTTAACAATCACACTACACATTACCAGTTCATCCACTAGACTCACAACTGCATACCTCATCGTGGATGATTAAGACCCAACTGGCCGGGGTTTTATTGAGTCTTGTGAACATCATGTGACTGGCTAAGCCACTCACAGTGCAACAGCTCTACAACTCTTTTGATTGGAGAAAATAAACATTAACTCAAGTGCCCCCTGATTTGGGGGACACTCCAAACACTTTCAAACAAGTGCCTTTTTTTTTTGTTCTTTTTGTGGGGTTTTTTGGGGCACTAAAAGCATAAATTTACAAGTGCCTCCTATAAAAGGGGAGGGGACACTAAAACCGGCAATTAAAGCAAATTAAACTTTAAAACATATAAAATCAAATTAAAATTTGGTTGCCGGGGGTGATAATGCACTCCGGTCCCTCCGGCGCCCACCTCTCGCGGAAGGCCGCGAGCGTACCGGTGGACATCTCGTGCTCCATCTCTAGAGACACCTTGGCCCGGATGTAAGCACGGAAGAGAGGCAGGCAGTCAGGCTGAACGACCCCCTCGACCGCCCGCTGCCTGGACCGGCTGATGGCACCTTTGGCCGTGCCCAGGAGCAGTCCTACGAGGAGGCCCTCGGACCTACCCGCTCCCCTCCACACAGGGTGCCCAAAGATCAGGAGTGTGGGACTGAAGTGCAACCAGAAATTGAGGAGCAGCCCCTTTAAATAATGGGCAACAGCTCTACAAACCTGTGAGCATCCTCACAGCTGCGTACATTACACAGGGTTCATTTATTTTTCCATGTTCCTTAGCCCAGTGGTGCTGAGATCAACGGCAGCACTCCATGTGCCTCCCAGGCTGATCTTTCGGGCTTCTTTGGTCCATTCATTGTAAACTCACTTTGCAAAGATTAACCCAGTTCTCTCAAGTGGACGTTAAAGATCCCACGGCACTATTTCGAAGATGATCAGGGGAGTTATCCCCGGTGTCCTGGCCAATATTTATCCCTCAATCAACATTAAAAAAACAGATTATCTGGTCATTATCACACTGCTGTTTGTGGGAGCTTGCTGTGCGCAAATTGGCTGCTGCGTTTCCCACATTGCAACAGTGACTACACTCCAAAAAGTACTTCATTAGCTGTAAAGCAGCTTTGGGACGGCCAGTGGTTGTGAAAGACACTATATAAATGCAAGTCTTTCTTTCTTTTTAAGATGTAAAAGCTTCGAAGGAAGTGACAGAAGATTATGATGAAACCTCCGTTTTGAGGGGAGGTTGGAAAAGTTGGGGCTGTTCTCCTTGGAACCGAGAAGGTTACGAGATGCCCCAATAGAGGTCATCCAAGATGATGAGAGATTTGATAGAGTGGAGAGAGAGAGAAACGATTGCATCTGGCGAATGGGTCAATAACCAGAGGTCATCGATTTAAAATCATGGCAAAAGACCCAGTGCGGGGGGAGGATGAGGAGAAATTTATTCGCTCAGAGAGTTGTGGGAATTGGGAACGCTCGACCTGAACAGGTGGTGGAAGCCGACTCCATCAATAATTTTATGTGGGAGGAGGATGGGTGCTTGAGAATGAGGAGCTTACAGGGTTACAGACACAAAGCTGGGGGGTGTGGAACTGAGCATGACAGCGTTTTCACAGAGCCAACACTGCCACGATGGGCAGAATGGCCTCCTGCTGTGCCGCACGTTTCCATGATTCTATGTCAACCTGCAGCTCGTGCGGGACTGATGGGATCATCTGATCGACAGCTCCCAGCCTCTTCCACCCTCCGTTTTGGGAAAAGCCAGGAAGAATACTTCCAAGTTAATGGCTTCATGGTGGCAACTCTGCCCTTATGAGGTACATTTCCGTCTTCAACGTGAGGCCGTTAGTCTGGCAGAGTGGATCGCCAGTCCACAGTGGAACCCCCACCGGTCTCACTCTGCCCGATTATCGGCAAGGCGGTGAAGATTCAAATAAGAAACGCATGAAATAGAAGCAGGAGTAGACCACACAGCCCCTCGAGCCTGCTCCGTCATTCAATACGATCAGGCTCTGGGGGCCAAATGGCTGACTCCTGCTCCTAATTCTTATGTATGTTCTTATCATGGCTGAACTTTTACCTCACCTCCACTTTCCCGCCCAATCTCCACGGCCTTTGATTCCTTCAGTGCCCAAAGATCTATCCATCTCGGTCTTGAATATACTCAACAACTGAGCCTTCACAGCCCTCTGGGGCAGAGAATTCCAGAGATTCACCACCCTCTGAGTAAAGAAATTCCTCTTCAGCTCAGTCCTTTGACCTGAGACTGTGACCCCGTGTTATAATAACATAAGAAATAGGAACAGGAGTCGGCCATTCGGCCCCTCGAGCCTGCTCCGCCATTCAATAAGATCGTGGCTGATCTGATCGTGGCCTCAACTCCACTTCCCCGTCCGCTCCCCATAACCCTTGACTCCCTTATCGTTCAAAAATCTGTCTATCTCCGCCTTGAATATATTCAATGACCCAGCTTCCACAGCTCTCTGGGGCAGAGAATTCCACAGATTCTCGACCCTCAGAGAAGAAATTTCTCCTCATCTCAGTTTTAAATGGGTGACCCCTTATTCTGAAACTATGCCCCCTCGTTCTAGATTCCCCCATGAGGGGAAACATCCTCTCTGCATCCACCTTGTCAAGCCCCCTCAGAATCTTATACATTTCAATAAGATCACCTCTCATTCTTCTAAACTCCAATTCTTCTAAACTCCAATGAGTACAGGCCCAACCTGCTCAACCTTTCTTCATGTGTCAACCCCTTCATCTCCAAATTTAGCCTAAGCATTTACTGTCTCATCATCATAGGCAGTCCCTCAAAATCGAGGAAGACTTGCTTCCACTCTAAAAGTGAGTTCTCAGGTGACTGAACAGTCCAATACGGGAATTACAGTCTCTGTCACAGGTGGGACAGACAGTGGTTAAAGGAAAGGGTGGGTGGGGAGTCTGGTTTGCCGCACGCTCCTTCCGCTGCCTGCGCTTGATTTCTGCATGCTCTCGGCGACGAGACTCGAGGTGCTCAGCGTCCTCCCAAAGCAAGCGCTCTACTCGGAACTCCTACGCGGCAAGCGAGCCCCAGGTGGGCAGAGAAAACGTTTCAAGGACACCCTCAAAGCCTTCCTGATAAAATGCAACATCCCCACTGACACCTGGGAGTACCTGGCCAAAGACTGCCCTAAGTGGAGGAAGAGCATCCGTTTACTGTCTATTTTCTTACTTGCAAGCAAGGCACTAAATGACAGAGAAGGTTTAACAAGATGGCCCACCAGGAGTCAAGTCCGACCTCCCTGCTGCCGCTCCAGCATCACTTCCTGTTCCCAATCTATCGTGGCTGCCCAACGGTGAAGACATGATTTAATGAGTACATCATTTTGAAATGAAATACCTCAGAAACTATCAACAGAGATTAATATCAAAAACAGTCTGAGGTCTCTCCTTGCATTTTAATGTCACTTCAGTGCTGGCAGCTGGATTAGACGAGGGAGCTTTGAGGGTTAATATTCCCCAGGGGGCTATCAGTGCGAGAGGTGGCAGTCGCTCTGCTCGTGTTCCTGGCTAAAATTTGACAACTGGCCCCTAACCGACCGGCATCCAACCTCTGATGAGATTACTGCCGATAAACAGACTGCGTCCCTTTTCTCAGCCGTGCAAAGGTTTTGCTCGAATGTCACTGAGAATAAATCCAGTGGCAAATACCGTTGGAAATTGATTCTCTGCTCTGAAGGAAGCCAAACTTTTGAACTCTTCGCTGACCACGTGCGACCTGTGTTTTGGCCGCTGCACGTGAACGTACTTTGCCTCCCGGCCCATTGCTGGAAGTTCCCGATTGCCAGCGGATGCCTTTCTGTTGACATTTTTGTCAATCGATTATGCAGCACCTTCAACTTCACGCCGTGATGAAGTACTGCTCTGTTCTTAGATTTTGTTCAATGACAACCACAGCATGCATTTATACATCACCTTTTTACATGGTAACACCCGGGAGCCAATGTAGGTCAGTGAACACAGGGGGTGATGGGTGAGCGGGACTCGGTGCGAGTTAGGACACGGGGCAGCGAGCACAGGGAGTGATGGGTGAGCAGGACTTGGTGCGAGTTAGGACATGGGGCAGCTGAGTTTTGGGTGACTCCAGTTTACATATTGTGGAATGTGGGAGGGCAGCCAGGAGTACGTTGGAATAGTCAAGTCTAGAGGTAACAAAGGCATGGATGAGGGCTTCAGCAGCAGATGAGCTGAGGCAAGGGCGAATCTCTGAAACCCGATCAACATTCATTAAGCAAAATGTAAATTGAAGATTCCAGAGCCATTTGCAGAGTGCTATTAGTGCCCAGGACTGGCCCCGCCTTTACGTGTGTCAATATTCTCCCCAAGGTCTGTCACAGGAGTGTAATCAGACAAAACGTTTGACACCAAGCCACAGGAGGATATTAAGGGTCAAGGAACCAAGGCGGGTAGATGGAGTTAAGGTACAGATCAAATTAATCTGATTAATTAAATGGCTGTGCAGGCTCGAGGGGCTGGACGGCCAACTTCTGTTCCTTTGTGAGGCGACATTACGACAGGTGACCAAAAGCTTAGTCAAAGAGGCAGGTTTTAAGGAGCGTCTTGAAAAGAGGAGAGAGCGGTTTCGGGCGACAGGAAACAGTGCATGTGTGAGACGGGCCGGTACTGTACCGGCAGGGATTGGCGAGTGCCACAAACCAGAACAGAGTCTCACCGAGTCTCGGGGAACAAAAAAAATGAAAATAAAACACATGAGCCATAACCCGCCATCCAGCCCATCCCAAACCTCGCTGTTAATGGACATGAAAGTAAAAAAAAAAGCATCATTTTTGCTGGAGCTTTTAATTACTTCGGTTTCTGGTGACCATCACTCCCACATGTCACACACATGCTACATTTTTCCTGAGTGCAGCGAGGAGGGAAAGGATGTGCTCCCGACACTTCTCCGCTCCGCTGCTTGTCCTGGCAGCAGGCCAACCTCCAGCACACTGCAAATCTCAGAAGCTGCAGCGGCGAAAGAAATCTCTGCTTTGCAAGCCAGAAATTGTCTGGTTTTTGGAAATGCAAACGGCACCTGCCCCCTCTCTCCCCCCCCCCCCCCCCCCACCCCAGTCTTTCTCGGACTGACCACCTCAAAAGGTGCAATTCTTCACCAGGAAACGCTGATGTGAAGATTGCACGGTTCGAAGTTGCCCCCGATTTGGAACTTTTCTCTCCGGCCCACCAGCACCTCTGCCGGCTATGATCCTTCAAAGTGCCCGCGTCCATGCCACATGCTTCAGTGCACATGGGCTAATCCTCGGTGAGCAAATATTTATAGTGAAAACAAGACCTTGGGGAAAATATTGACACATGTAAAGGCGGGGCCCAGTCCTGGGCACTAATATCGCTCTGCAAATGGCTCTGGAATCTTCAATTTCAATTTTGCTTAATGAATGTTGATCTGGTTTCAGAGATTCGCTCCTTGCTTCAGCTTATCCCCTACTGAAACCCTCATCCATGCCTTTGTTAGCTCTAGACTTGACTATTCCAACTCACTCCTGGCAGGCCTCCCACATTCTACCCTACATAAACTTGAGGTCACCTAAAACTCGACTGCCCGTTTCCTAACTCGCACCAAGACCCTCTCTCCCATCCATCACCGCCGATCTACATTGGCTCCCGGTTAAGCAACGCCACAATTTCAAACTTCTCACCCTTGTTTACAAGGCCTCGCCCTCCCTATCTCTGTAATCTCCTCCAGCTCCACAATCCCCCAAGATATCTGCGCTCCTCAAATTATGCCCTCCTAACCATCCCTGATTATAATCACTCAACCATCGGTGGCCGTGCCTTCTGTTGCCTAGGCCCCAAGCTCTGCAATTCCCTCCCTAAACCTCTCCACCTCTCTCTCCTCCTTATAAGAGGCTCCTTCAAAACTTTTGGTCATCTGCCGTAATTTCTTCTTATGTGGCTCGGTGTTAAATGTATTTGTTTTGTCTTATAACACTGCTGTGAAGTGCCTTGGGATGTTTTACTACGTTAAAGACGCTATATAAATACAAGTTGTTGTTGTTGTTGATTCCACTACCCTTTTTTTGGCCAGTCTCCTTGCACCGACCCCGCCCCTATCGACCACGCACCATTTCGATCCGAGACAGCGGGCAGGTGGGCTGATACCAGGCCTCAGCCAAAGATGCTGGTGCCCAGGGAATGTACAAGAAGGGGGCATTGGGTAACTTTCTCCTGAACCCCCTTTGGGGAAGCAATGCTGAGCGATCGGGAACTGTAGGCACCAGCTTGTGTTCTGCCACATGGTGCCGAAAGGGCATCTATAAACGTTCCCTCTCATACTACATTTATAATTCATTCCTACTGTTCGTAATAGTCTGGGGAGAAAGAGACAGTACAGGGTGTATGGGGAGAAAGAGACAATAGGGGGCCATTTCTTCGAAAGCACCTCCCAAACCCGCGACCTCTACCCCTAGAAGGACAAGGGCAGCAGGCGCATGGGAACACCACCACCTCCACGTTCCCCTCCCAGTCACACACCATCCTGACTTGGAAATATATCGGCTGTTCCTTCATCGTTGCTGGGTCAAAATCCTGGAACTACCTCCCTAACAGCACTGTGGGAGCACCTTCACCACACGGACTGCAGCGGTTCAAGAAGGCGGCTCACCACCACCTTCTCGAGGGGCAATTAGGGATGGGCAATAAATGCTGGCCACATCCACATCCCAGGAACGAATAAAAAAGAAACATTTCACCTGGTGGCGTGTATCTCCCCTCCCCCTCCCCCTCGTTTCCCCCCCCCCCCCCCCACCCTGTGTATGAGGGGCCTAGAGTGGATAGGAAGAACCCATTTCCCTTAGAAGAGGGGTGAACAACCAGGGGGCATAGATTTAAAGTAATTTGTAGGAGGTTTAGAGGCGATTTGAGGGGGAATTTCCTCACCCAGAGGGAGATGGGGGTCTGAAACTCGCTGCCTGAAAGGATGGTAGAGGCAGAAACCCTCATCACATTTAAAAAATACTTGGATGTGCACTTGAAGTGCCGTAACCTACAGGGCTATGGACCCAGAGCTGGAAAGTGGGATTAGGCTGGGTAGCTGTTTGTTGGCCGGCGCGGGCACGATGGGCCGAATGGCCTCCTGCCGTGCTGTAAATGTCCATGATTCTATGTACAATATACCTGGCGTTTCACCCTATTGAAACCAGGCAGGTTCGACAACAGATGAGCATCCAGGTGGCGATGGTGAAAATGACCCCTGACCTCTCTGGGAGTTGTATTTCTCCACTTTAGCTGGAGGTACCTAATATCAGGGAAGATGTTGTATCAACAAAATATAATTGTAGCCGAGAAAGTGATCTATGTGCCAAACACTCCTTCCTCCAATTAAGAATATTAATTTTTAATAACCTTCGTCACATTGTTGATGCAACAAAAATGAGCAGGAAATAAACGATAATAAATTAGAAGCCATCTCGCCTTCACAGGCTGCAGATAATGAGGAGGGAAAGTGATCTCCCGCTGGCAAACTCTCTGCACTTCAAAGTTTTTCTCAGAGAATCGGAAAATTGATCCTATCCAGCACTTATCCGGGTAAAATGGAGCTGAATGCAATTTTATATAATCTCATTTAAAAAAAATATTCTTTTGGTGCCAAGACGCAAAGAGAGGTTTGTACGGGTCAGCATAAATTCAATTACGTGTTTTACACAAAAAAAAACTAAAAGTATTGCACCTTGACCTGGCTCTTCCACATTACCCTGAAATCCCGTTTAATCTTCATTTCAAGAATTTCCAATTTCAGCCCAGTGTTTGTCGGGGCTGTTTATGCCTGATTCATAGTGCGATGTGTGATGCATTCAAACACATCAGATAGCAGGCCCACTGAGGTGCCAACTCTAATCCAATTTAATTTTTTGAAATATATATATATATAACTGTATGACTTGAATAATCCAAAGCACTCCTGCCTGGCCGCCGACATTCTACCCTACGTAACCTTGAGATCATCCAAAAATTTGGCTGCCTGTGTCCTAACTCGCACCAAGTCCTGCTCACCCATCACCCGCTGTGCTCGCTGCTCCGTGTCCTAACTCGCACCAAGTCCTGCTCACCCATCACCCGCTGTGCTCGCTGCTCCGTGTCCTAACTCGCACCAAGTCCTGCTCACCCATCACCCCCTGTGCTCGCTGCCCCGTGTCCTAACTCGCACCAAGTCCTGCTCACCCATCACCCCCTGTGCTCGCTGCTCCGTGTCCTAACTTGCACCCAGTCCTGCTCGCCCATCACCCCCTGTGCTCGCTGACCTACATTGGCACCTGGTTAAACAATGCTTTGATTTCAAAATTCTCATCCTTATTTTCAAATCCCTCCATGGTCTCGCCCCTCCCTATCTCTGTAATCTCCTCCAGCCCCCACAAACCCACCCCTCCTCCCACCCGAGATCTCTGCGCTCCTCTCATTCTGCCCTCTTGAGCATCCATGATTATAATCGCTCAGCCATTGGTGGTGGTGCCTTCAGCTGCCAGGGCCCCAGGCTGCAGAATTCCCTGCCTAAACCTCTCCGCCTCTCTCTCCTCCTTTAAGACGCTCCTTAAAACCTACCTCTTTGACCGAGCTTTTGGTCATCTGCCGTAATTTCTTCTTATGCAGCTAGTATTAGTAATGGTGACCATGTTGTGCATTGCTATAAAAACCCAACTGGTTCACTAATGTCCTTCAGGGAAGGAAATCTGCCGTCCTTACCCGGTCTGGCCTATATGTGACTCCAGACCCACGGCAATGTGGTTGACTCTGAACTGCCCTCTGAAATGGCCCAGCGAGACACTCAGTTGTGTCTAAAAAGATTGCTACAATGGACTGCAGCGGTTCAAGGCAGCGGCTCACCACCACCTTCTCGAGGGCGATTAGGGATGGGCAATAAATGCCGGCCTTGCCGGCGACGCCCACATCCCAGGAACTAATTCTTTTTTAAATTGGGGGGGACAAGTGTCCTGCGCACCCAAGGACGTCTCAAAGGTGTTGAGCCCGATACTGAGTCGGGAGCAGCCGCCTGAAGCAGGCGTTGGGTCTCTTGCGTAGGCTAATGAGGGGCCTAACTCCTGTTTTGGGGCCCCTCTGGAACAGCGGGCTGCCCTGAACAGAGCAGGCTTCTGGTGTGTTACCCATTGAACCAGCGTGCACCTTTCCATTTCCCCCGCACCCACTCTCCTTCTTGCTCCGCTGCACGAGACCGAGTGACTCCTGACTCTTCCAGCCAGCCGCGAGAGCAGAGTCCCGTCTGGCTGGATTCTAACCCAAGTCCCAGGTGTGAAAGGGCAAGATACTAACCCCTTTCACCGCCCCGTCCGCTTGCATTACTCTTCTCAAATAAGCAGGTGGTGATTTGTTGAATTTATTTATTCATCCGTCAGTCCTTCGATTCAATCAATGCTGCAGTTGATCCCAGCTTTATTCAAACATCTGCACAACCCCACAAGTAACTGCAGCTCAATCCCAATTGCTTCAGAGCCACCACCGGAATTTAATAGCCGCTTTTTCACAGGCCCCGCGAGCTTCGCAGCACAAGTCAACGGAGCCGTGTCCTGAAATCAGCCGACTGACAGGATTTACAGCTCTACCTCCAACATTTCCTGCCACTCGAGCCAGCTCCACTCTGACATGTATTAGTACACTGATGTGATTGAATCAGGGCAAGACCTTTTCAAACTGTTGATGGAAGAGAACTTGTTACAGCTTGATCAAAGACAATAATCATTATTGACTAGAATACACTAAGATGATTTTGGATGGTACCGTCAGGCTCCTGAAGACTGACGCTGCTCGCCTTGTGCCCAGATTAAGCAGTCAATTGAGCTCGGATTCCTGGACGGCCTTCTTTTTTGGCCAGTTTTCTGACTCCTTGCTCAGGTGCTGGTGTCGCACCACAGTGACCATTACTCACTGCGGGTAAGCCGAGACAGTGAGTGTTACCAAGCTGTTTGACAGTAATGGAGAGAAACTTACTCACCTCACCCCATTCCTTTGTTACCTCCAGAAGTGACTATTCCAACACACTCCTGGCCGGCATCCCATATTCTACCCTGCATAAACTAGAGGTGATCCAAAACTCGGCTGCCCCGTGTCCTAACTCGCACCAAGTCCTGCTCGCCCATCACCCCCTGTGCTCGCTGCCCCGTGTCCTAACTCGCACCAAGTTCCGTTCACCCATCACCCCCTGTGCTCGCTGCTCCGTGTCCTAACTCGCACCAAGTCCTGCTCACCCATCACCCCCTGTGCTCGCTGCTCCGTGTCCTAACTCGCACCAAGTCCCGCTCACCCATCACCCACTGTGCTCGCTGCTCCGTGTCCTAACTCGCACCAAGTCCTGCTCGCCCATCACCCCCTGTGCTCGCTGCTCCGTGTCCTAACTCGCACCAAGTCCCGTTCACCCATCACCCCCTGTGCTCGCTGCTCCGTGTCCTAACTCGCACCAAGTCCCGTTCACCCATCACCCCATGTGCTCGCTGCTCCGTGTCCTAACTCGCACCAAGTCCTGCTCACCCATCACCCCCTGTGCTCGCTGCTCCATGTCCTAACTCGCACCAAGTCCCGTTCGCCCATCACCCCCTGTGCTCGCTGCTCCGTGTCCTAACTCGCACCAAGTCCTGCTCACCCATCACCCCCTGTGCTCGCTGCTCCGTGTCCTAACTCGCACCAAGTCCTGCTCGCCCATCACCCCCTGTGCTCGCTGCTCCGTGTCCTAACTCGCACCAAGTCCTGCTCGCCCATCACCCCCTGTGCTCGCTGACCTACATTGGCTCTCAATTAAGCAACGCCTCGATTTCAAAATTCTCATCCTTATTTTCAAATCTCTCCATGGCCTCGCCCCTCTGATCTCTGTAATCTCCTCCAGTCCTTCAACATCCCCCCGCCCCCCGGAGATATCTGCGCTCCTCTAATTCTGCCCTCTTGAACATCCCTGATTATAAATCGTTCAACCATCTGTGGTCGTGCCTTCTGTTGCCTAGGCGCCAAGCTCTGGAATTCATTGCCTAAACCTCTCCGCCTCTCTCTCCTCCTTTAAGACGCTCGTTAAAACCGACCTCTTTGACCAAGCTTTTGGTCACCTGCCCTAATTTCGCCTTATGCGACTCGGTATCAATTTTTAAAATCTCATTAACACTCTTGTGAAGCGCCTTGGGATGTTTTACTACGTTAAAGGCACTATATAAATACAAGTTGTTGTTGTTCTCACCAGACATCCAAACACACTTCCAGCCGGGGCTGCTGGATAGCGATCTGGCCGATGTCCTCTCCCTAACCTAGGTGCTGCTAAAATCCATTGTAGCAACCCTCACACATCTGGCTGAAATCAGCTAACTTGGCCCATCAACAACAACTTGTATTTATATAGCGCCTTTAATGTAGTGAAACGTCCCAAGGTGTTTCACAGGAGTGTTAAGAGATAAAAAATGTCCTAAGCTTTGGCTCTGCCTGCACCTAAGCTCTGTGGCTGAGGGTAAATGGGTCTTAAGGACAGAGTGCTCTGCATATTGGGCAGGAATGAACCCTAAAGGTGAATGGAGATTTCCAAGTAGTTTAATGTGGAGCCTCTTGGATATGGTTCCCACCATTATCAGACATTTTATCTAACCAAGAAAATTGATATTGTCACATACTTCTTGCACATATTAGGATGATTTATTTTGCTATTAAGATTATTGCAGGAAATACTGCTTCTTTGAAGACAGCACTGCAGCAGACTGAATGAATCACTAACATTCCTGAAAGCCTCTCTCTGCCCACAGCAGTCTACATTATGCTGAGTGAGTCCCTCTCTTGACAGCAGTG
The DNA here is from genome assembly GCF_044704955.1 of Pristiophorus japonicus. Lineage (NCBI taxonomy): Eukaryota > Metazoa > Chordata > Chondrichthyes > Pristiophoridae > Pristiophorus > Pristiophorus japonicus. The sequence continues at coordinate 111,027,472 of NC_091994.1, forward strand.
CTGATGTTCAGGAGTGGCTCCCTTGCGTCGACAGCAGCCCTAATATTTTCAGGCAGCTTCCTCTGATATTTCTGAGTTGCCCCCTTCCTGGGTTGCCACAGTGGCTATGCTTCAAGAGTACTTTACTGGCTGTGAGGCACTTTGGGACGTGAAGGGCGCTATACAAATGCAAGTCTTTATTTCGCTGTGGTAACTTTTCCCCAGTATAACCAGCATTCAATGGCAAAACTGTTGCCCCTGGCTATGCCGTGAGCTGTCTGTGGACTCCTGGTTGCCGGTTTTAGCCGTGCAGAGCCGGGAGGAGAAACAGGGAGGAATCCTGGCCCCGCTGGAATTGTATCCACTTAGGTCCAAGTACCTGGTATTGTCCAGCACAGGGCCAACACATCCAGTGGCGGAAATGGTCAGCTATGGCCTGACGCACTGGCTCCATCTCCATGGAGATGGTGCCTTGGGAGTGTTACAGATGGCACCCGCCCTCGCTGCCAGACACGAGACTCCCAAAGCAAGCACTCTACACGGAACTCCTTCATGGCAAACAAGCCAAAGGTGGGTAGAAGAAATGTTATAAAGACACCCTCAAAGCCTCCCTGATAAAAGTGTAACATCCCCACTGACAGCTGGGAGTCCCTGGCCAAAGACCGCCCTAAGTGGAGGAAGTGCATTCGGGAGGGCGCTGAGCACCTCGAGTCTCATCGCCGAGAGAATACACAAAACAAGTGCAGGCAGTGGAAGGAGCGTGCAAACCAGACTCCCCACCCACCCTTTCCTTCAACCACTGTGGGGGCTGATGTGCAATGGTCAGCACACGTTAAAACAAATCCACGCACAGGCATCTTCCACCCTTGGCGTTCAAGACTGGAACATCGGGTCCTTCATTGAAACATCTGTCAACTCTTTCATTTTAGAGTGGAAGCAAGTCTTCCTCGATTCCGAGGGACTGCCTATGATGATGATTCCAGCACCTCTGCTTCAGTGGCCATCCAACCCGGGGCGGGCCGCCGGGAGCTGGGTTGCTCCAGCACCTGCCTGCTAACTTGTGCTTGGATCTCCGTTCCCTTTAGTTTTGACTGTTGCTTCTCAGCCTACATAGGAAATAGGAGCAGGAGTTGGCCATTCGGGCCCTCAAGTCTGCTCCGCCATTCAATAAGATCATGGCTGATCTGATCATGGACTCAGCTCCACTTCCCTGCCCTCTCCCCATAACCCTTCACTCCCTCATTCAAAAATCTCTCTATCTCCGCCTTAAATATATTCAATGACCCAGCCTCCACAGCTTTCTGGGGCAGAGAATTCCATAGATTTACAACCCTCAGAGAAGAAATTTCTCCTCATCTCAGTTTTAAATGGGCGGCCCCTTATTCTAAGACTATGTCCCCTAGTTTTAGTTTCCCCTATGAGTGGAAATATCCTCCCTGCATCCACCTTGTCAAGCCCCCTCATTATCTTATACGTTTCGATTAAGATCACCTCTCATTCTTCTGAACTCCAATGAGTATAGGCCCAACCTACTCAACGTATCCTCATAAGTCAACCCCCTCATCTCTGGAATCAACCTAGTGAACCTTCTCTGAACTGCCTCCAATGCAAGTATATCCTTCCTTAAATACGGAGACTAAAACTGTACGCAGTACTCCAGGCGTAGCCTCACCAATACCCTGTACAGTTATAGCAGGACTTCTCTGCTTTTATACTCTATCCCCCTTGCAATAAAGGCCAACATTCCATTTGCCTTCCTGATTACTTGCTGTACCTGCATACTAACTTTTTGTGTTTCATGCACAAGTACCCCCCAGCCTCTAGCCGCTTCTGCCTTGGCAAAAAAAGTTTGATAAGGGGTTAAGACTTTGAGGCTCTCCAAAGTCTTTTCGAATTTCTGTCAGCCTATTGCGACACTTCCCCTTTAATGGTCCCCGTTCCTTTTATTTCACACACCCAATCTTCCACTCACGTCTGCAGTTTCCCCCCCGACACCCATCTGAAGCTGTGCGAGTGAATTAACCATGGACAATCGGTTACAATCCACACACATTCTAGAGTACTATGTGCTGTTCTAGTCACCACATTTCAGGAAAGATGTAATTGCACTGGAAAGGGTACAGAGAAGATTTATGAGGATGTTGCCGGGACTGGAGAATTTGAGCGACGAGGAACGATTGGATAGGCTGGGGTTGTTTTCTTTGGAACAGAGGAGGCTGAGAGGAGACCTAATTGAGGTGTATAAAATTATGAGGGGCCTACATAGAGTGGATAGGAAGGACCTGTTTCCCTTAGCAGAGGGGTCAACAACCAGGGGGCATAGATTTAAAGTAATTGGTAGGAGGTTTAGAGGGGATTTGAGGGGAAATTTCTTCACCCAGAGGGTGGTGGGGGTCTGGAACTCACTGCCTGAAAGGGTGGTAGAGGCAGAAACCCTCGTCGCATTTAAAAAGTACTTGGATGTGCACTTGAAGTGCCGTAATCTGCAGGACTACGGACCAAGAGCTGGAAAGTGGGATTAGGCTGGAACGCTCTTTGTCGGCCGGCACAGACAGGATGGGCCGAATGGCCTCCTTCTGTGCTGTAAATTTGTATGATTCTATGATTCATCTGAGGCTGTCTATAACCCAACAGTCAGTCCAGTCTAGACTACACCAACAATGGAAAATCCAGCCTCTAAATTCTCTGCACGACCACCAGCCTCCCAGGATGATACTGTCGTCACATTAAAGCTGTAAATTGCAGGTTACATTTACCTGTCATTTGCAGATCATCAGTTAAACCTCCACAACTATAGATCGACACTCTCATCACTTCACAAACTGTCCAGACATAGTTTTAAAAGCTATTTACATTTTACTGAGATAATGTATTCATGATTCACCCCATCCTGAAGTCGGGGTAAGTGGCCACGATCACTGGTTGGCTGATTCGGATTATTTGAGTCCTGTTTAAGTGCTGAACAGCTCGTTAGAAAATGGATCTGTCCCTTTTTTGTTCTTTAACTCGCACCAAGTCCCGCTCACCCATCACCCCTGTGCTCGCTGACCTACATTGGTTAAGCAACACCTCGTTTACAAATCCCTCCATGGCCTCGCCCCTTCCTATCTCTGTAACACCTCCAGCCCCACAACCCCCCCGAGATGTCTGCGCTCCTCTAATTCTGCCCTCCTAAGCATCCCTGATTATAATCGCTCAACCATTGGTGGCCGTGCCTTCAGCTGCCTGGGCCCCAAGCTCTGGAACTCCCTCCCTAAACCTCTCCGCCTCTCTACCTCTCTCTCCTCCTTTAAGATGCTCTTTAAAACCTACCTCGTCGCCTGCAGTAATTTCTTATTATGTGGCTCAGTGTCAAATTTATTTGTTTTGTCTTATAACACGCCTGTGAAGCACCTTGGGACGTTTTACTACGTTAAAGGTGTTACATAAATACAAGTTGTTGTTGTTGTTTAAATTTTAACAAATTAAAATTGGAATCTTTAGCAAACAGGCAGCAAACCTTAACATAATACAATGCCAGTCTGGGATAAACGATAAACAGATCGGTGCAATTTGCTTACCTGCTCACCGCTGATTTCCGAAATGAGCCCAGTTCTTGGTTAATTTCATTCGACATGGGCTGGGGAGGCTGTGAGGCAATTGTTCCGCTGCAGTCAGATCATACACTGTGGGCTGGAGCGAGGGAGAGAGAGAGAAAAAGACACTTTCAACTCAATTGCACTGATAGAGGAACGCAGTCAAACCCGGAGATAAAAGTTCTCTCTGACTAAAGGCCATCTTATTCGGACTACTCTTGAAGGGAGAATTTGGTACACAATGATATCAGGATCGGAAGCCTATCCTTTTACTGAATACAGTAGCATTGATAGAATTTGACAATAGACATGTCTGATGTCCAGATGCAAATCCGATCAGAGAGTTGCCAGGACTGGAGAATTTTAGTGATGAGGAAAGATTGGATAGGCTGGGATTGTTTTCTTTGGAACAGAGGAGAATGAGGGGAGATTTAATTGAGGTGTATAAAATTATGAGGGGCCTAGAGAGTGGATAGGAAGGACCTGTTTCCCTTAGCAGAGGGGTCAATAACCAGGGGGACATAGATTTTAAGTAATTGGTAGAAGGATTAGAGGGGATTTGAGGAGAACTTTTATCACCCAGAGGGTGGTGGGGGTCTGGAACTCACTGCCTGAAAGGGTGGTAGAGGCAGAAACCCTCATTGCATTTAAAGGGTACCTGGATGTGCACTTGAAGTGCCGTAACCTACAGGGCTACGGACCAAGAGCTGGAAAGTGGGATTAGGCTGGATAGCTCTTTGTCAGCCGGCACGGACACGATGGGCCGAAATGGCCGCCTTCCTTGCTGTAAATTTCTGTGACTCTATGATTAAAACTTGTCCTGTGTCCTGTGCACAAATTAGCTGCCGCGTTTCCCACATTGCAACTGTATTTCAAGAAGTACTTCATTGGCTGTAAAGTGCTTTGGAATATCCAGATAAATAAATGCAGGCCTTCCGAATTATAATAAGCATCTTCCCCAGGCAGCATGGTGAAGTTTGACATTTCAACACAGAAATCACCGAAATCGGAGTACAGAGGGATGCCATTCTGGCCCATCATGCCTGTGTCACGAGTGGCTCCACAGCAGTGCCATTCACTCCAGTCCCAGTTTCCTCTGGAGCCTTTAATATTTTCCTTCAAGTGTTTATCTAACTCCCTTTTAAACATTGTGATTGAATTGGCTTCAATAGCCACTTGTGGTAATGTATTCCATATTCTAATAACCCTTTGCATGAAAAATTCCTTCAAACCTCCCTCTTTATGCCTCTAGCAGCAATGCTGAGTTCATGCTCCCTTGTTTCCAATTCACTGACCAGCAAAAATAATCTTTCCCTCTTTTGAACCCATACCTAATTTTGAATACTTCTGATTAGCTCTCCCATTAGCCCGTTCGAGCTGAACGCAGCCCTGGTTTGTCAAGTCTCTACCCATAACTATATCCTCATGGGATCATCCCAATATGTGGGAGACAGCGGTTGAACCTCATGTCCTCGCAGTCAGTGACCAGCCTGGGACCGTCACAGACTCCAAACCCCCTCCCCAACGTTAGAGGAAGGATTTTATTGCCTTTTAAAATGCCGAGGAACGCCAAGCGTGCGGGAAGATTTCCTTGTATGTGGCAAATGCATAAATATATTCCTTTCAAATGGTTTATAATTACACTACGATATGGCATACAGAGAAAATGTTTCCCCATTGTCCCACATCTTTCAGAACATCAGGACATCAAAGACCAGAGCACACAAAACAGTAACATACTGAGTACAGGCAGAAAAAAAATCAAAACCCAACATTGTGCAAAAAATGTCTATATACACACGTGACTCTTCAGCGCATTAAAGGGCCACTGTGGTTTTTAATTATTTCCAGAAACAAGCTGCTTTAAAAAAAACACACAAAATAGCATGTCCCTTTAAATAAGAACCAGGAGAAAGTTTGCCAACGTTCTGATTCTTTGCTGGATCATGGAGGTCTCCCTCCCCAAACTCGGCGAGCAGTTGAGTGAGAGCAGAACTGATTTTCCCGTCACAATGCTGCTTCTCGCTCCACCAGTGGCTGGCGTGCTAGCTGTAAGGGGAGAGGGAGACAATGGTGGTCCGTTTTATTCCCCGCTCCGAGAGCAGTGGTGATCGGAGACCACCGACCCCAACCATCAACCAAAGAGGGGGGACGGGGGACCTGAGGGAAATTAAAAGCAGGCTTGTGAAACACAGACAAATCACTCCTCTGGTTCTTCCAGCAACTCTTTGGATGAAACGTTAAACCGAGGCCCCGTCTGCTCTCTCAGGTGGACGTAAAAGATCCCATGGCACTATTTCGAAGAAGAGCAGGGGAATTATCCCCGGTGTCCCAGGCCAATATTTATCCCTCAATCAACATTAAAAAAAAAAGATTATCTGGTCATTATCACATTGCTGTTTGTGGGAGCTTGCTGTGCGCAAATTGGCTGCAACGTTTCCCACATTACAACAGTGACTACACTCCAAAAATTGCTTTGAGACATCCGGTGGTCATGAAAGGCGCTATATAAATGCAAGTCTTTCTTCTCGACAAGAACTTACTCAGTGTCTCCCAACACTCTTGAAGGAGTTGGAAGAAGCAGTTAAGAGTGGAGGCTCCAACCAATTATCTGGATGACAACTAACATAAAATAGTGACTTGGAGAAAATTTGCAAAACCATTATTTTTCCAGTCTATTCAATAGGGATTCGTTGCAAAGGGGGGAAAAAAAATCTGAATTGCTATAGGACATTTAAGCAGGCAGGTGCCTTCGAATAATTTGGAAAAGATTTGAAAATTACAGATCTTTATCAGCCATTCCCCCCCCCCCCACCTTAAATTTGTTAAGAATTTGCTGTGTGTCTGCACAGAAGTATGCACTAGAATTTGTTTAATTTCTATCCTTGGTTACATTTTTCTGCTCCTGTTTCTTGTTGCGATGTTGTTGGTTGCTGACAAGCCAGCACATATTCTCAGTGACTCGCACTGGTTATAGACCAGTGCCATCAGATACTGACAGCAAGCTGACCTCCAGTCCCCAGAACTGTTACAGATCGCTGCTTAATGTTTATCCTTAAAAAGAAACATTGAAATAAAACAAAAAAAATCATTCGGGGGGGGTTAAAAACAAAAGTGCTGTTTGCTCTGCTAAAATAAAAATGAAATGGTTTTCCAATCCCCCTGGCTCCCTGGACCCTTTTATTGTGTGCTGCAGAATTAGCTGATTTTCTATTAGAGTGATAGAAAGTTGGCTAATTTTATTTCTGTATAGGGCGGGCGAAAAAGAACGAGGAGAAAAGAGGCTTATCTGTGCTAATATCACTGTACGGTACAAGCTGTCTGGAGTCCTGTCAGATGCGTTTTACAGAGAGCTCAGGCACGAAAAAAAACGCCACACACGAGGCTGTCAGGCAAATTAGATCTGAAAGCTGACAATTTCTGACCATATTTCCTTGATTATTTCTAACAAATGCGCACTTGCCAGTGTAAGGAGATTAAAGTGACTCTAGTGTCCCAAGTGGAGGGCACAGGATTTAGGTCACCCCCACAGCCCCCACTCCCAAACTCTGCAGCCCTATCACTATCCAATCCAATAAAGATATCCACCCCCTCCCTCCCTCTCCTCTCTCCTTCCTTTGGCTTTAATTAATTTTACAGCGAGCTCGCTTAATTACTTTCAATCAAAATCCGCTCTCCATCACAGAATTAGAAATGGTTCAACTCCATTAGTCTAAATTCTTCATTTACATATACAAAGACTGTCAGTTCCGCACTTGCAGGAGATGAGATGGTTTATTTTTTTCCTCGCTAGTTTTTTCTCTCTCTCCCTGAGATTATCAGGACATTTTTTTTAAGCCGTGTGTGTGTTCTGTGCAAGAACCCCATGGACAGAGTGACTGAAATGAATTTAGCCTGGATTTAATTTTGCTTGTTAAAAATAAAGTGTCATATCAGCAGCAGTAAATCCGGCTCATTCACCCCAAATAAGTTCAGCAGATAATGTGCAAAATAGCCATGTGTTACAGCCCTGCCCTTCAAAAGCACTTTCTGCATTCCTCCCCTCCCCTTTACAAAATAAACCCCATTTCTGATATTCGCCCCCCGCTGGTTGTGATGTTGAACCCCAGCAGAAACGCGTGGAACTTGGCTGCAACTTGACAGGTTGGGTGGATTTAAAGGGGCACCCACCCTATTTAAAGCATGTGTTGCGTGGTGTGTCTGAGCTCGCCACTGTAACTGCTTTCCTTCTCGGGGAGCCTGCACCAGCCCACTTTTTATTAACACCGTTTGGCCAGTGTCACCTTGGAAAATGTAACAGATATGGCAAATGTGCCCAGGGTTAAACTTCTCCCAGTCGAATTTCCCTCCCCAATTTCCTTTGCGGGACGTTTACAACTTGCATTTCTATCGCAACTTTAACATGGAAGAGATTTCCCAAGCATGTAAGGAGAGAGATGGACGAATTATTTAGGCAGTGCCTTCACAACCGGCTCCTGTGCCCTTCCACTGATGTGACCACAGATCCAGGTCAGGTTGGGCTTCTGTGGATGAAGTGTGAAAATCTTAATGTGGTCATTTGATGTCAGAAGAAGAGTGAAGCCTGTTGAATAACCTTCTCTACCCGTTGTATTTAATGAGGCATATTGTACACAGATCACCCTTTACTGTTAAAACAGACATTAACTGCGGTAGCCCGCCAACAGCGACTGCAAAATCCCATATTTTTATGTGACCCTTCTTACATAGGATTACACACGTTATACAGCACAGAAACAGGCCATTCGGCCCAACCAGTCCATGCCGGCGTTTATGCTCCACTCGAGCCTCCTCCCGTCTTTCCTCATCTAACTCAATCAGCATAACCCTCCATTCCCTTCTCCCTCATATATTTGTCCAGCCTCAACTTAAATGCATCGATACTATTCACCTCAACCTCTCCCTGTGGCAACGTGTTCCACATTTTCACCACCCTCTGGGTAAAGAGGCTTCTCCTGAATTCCCTTCTGATTTCTTGGTAACTATCTTATATTAATAGGCTCTCATTTTGCTCTTCCCCACAAGTGGAAACACTTTCTCTGTGTCTTCTCCATCAAAACTTTTCATCATTTTAAAGAGTTAGAGAATATCAGCCTAGTACCTGGCTTAGGGATTGGCTATCCCACCTCAGAGCCACAGGGTGAAGGGGTCAAACCCTATTCCAGACAGCCCCGACGAGTGGGGACTAGATAAAGGGTCGTTAAATCCTGGGTTGATATCCAGCGGAATACCCCCAACTGGGCAAAGTGAGCACTGGCTCAGGGATAGTAATCCTGCCTCGGAGACAGAAGGGTTGGGTTCGCGTCAGAATCATAAGAACATAAGAAATAGGAGCGGGAGTAGGCCATACGGCCCCTCGAGCCTGCTCTGCCATTTAATACGATCTTGGCTGATCCAATCATGGACTCAGGTCCACTTCCCTGCCTGCTCCCCATAACCCCTTAATCCCTTATAGAAACTGTCTATCTTTATCTTAAATTTATTCAATGACCCAGCTTCCACAGCTCTCTGAGGCAGCGAAATCCACCGAATTACAACCCTCTGAGAGAAGAAATTCCTCCTCATCTCAGTTTTAAATGGGCGGCCCCTTATTCTAAGTTTATGTCCCCTAGTTCTAGTCTCCCCTATCAGTGGAAACATCCTCTCTGCATCCACCCTGTTAAGCCTCCTCATAATCTTATACGTTGCGATAAGATCACCTCTCATTCTTCTGAATTCCAATGAGTAGAGGCCCAACCTCCTCAACCGTTCCTCATAAGTCAACCCCCTCATCTCCGGAATCAACCTAATGAACCTTCTCTGAACTGCCTCCAAAACAAGTATATCCTTTCGTAAATATGGAAACTAAAACTGTACGCAGTATTCCTCACTTGGTGTGGCCTCACCAATACCCTGTATGACTGCAGCAAGACTTCCCTGCTTTTATACTCCATCCCCTTTGCAGTAAAGACCAAGATTCCATTGGCCTTCCTGATCACTTGCTGTACCTGTATACTAAACTTTTGTGTTTCATGCACAAGTACCCCCAGGTCCCACTGTACTGCAGCACTTTGCAATTTTTCTCCATTTAAATAATAACTTGCTCTTTGATTTTTTTCTGCCAAAGTGCATGAATCCAGACAGTACTGGCGAATGAAGGCCAGTTCTGAATTTTGGGTGGACGCCTGCGTGGGCATTAGCCTTAGTTACAGACCACCAATGAGATAGATGGCACTCTACAGATAAAACCATGAGGACGTCAATGGAAAGCCACCTCAGCTACTCTAGTAACTGGACCAAGAAACTCCTGTGAGGCTTGAGTTAGGACCTTTCCAGGGGCAGAACACAATGGATGAACAGACCTGGTCTATTATTTAACACAGGATGGAAGAAGCAGCTCTTCATTACCAATAATTGCCAAGGTTTTTTCACTGAAATCTCGATGCTGAATACCTTTATTTAAAATGTTCTAACCCATGTGTAATGTATTGGTTCTTTGCTTAAGAATTCATAGCAACACATTGCTATCAATGACTAATTGGTTTATTAGCAAAGGTTTAACAATCACACTACACATTACCAGTTCATCCACCAGGCTCACAACCACCTGCCTCATCGTAGATTCCCCGAACCCAACTGGCTGGGGTTTTGTTGAGCCTTGTGACCATCACGTGACTGGCTAAGCCACTCACAACTCTACAGCTCTCCAAACCTGTGAGCATACATTACACCATGCACCATTTTGTGCTGAGAGTGTAGCCAGAGTACTTATTCCCAGTGATTCTTGCTCCACCCTGAAAAGTGACCCTATCTCCTCTCCATTTGTTACCCCATAGCATGTGGCTGGTCACAGGAGAGAGCCTGTGTTCTACTACACTGACATAACTCAATGGCCCCAAGTTTCCACATGATTTGCTCCTGATTATTAGGAGCAACTGGTGTAGAACGGAGTATCTTAGAAATCGGAATTCTCCACATTTAGTTTGCTCCAGTTCTAGTCAGTTAGAACAGTTTCACTTTGGAACAGAATTTTTTTTTCAAAAGGGGGCGTGTCCAGCCACTTACGCCTGATTTCAAAGTTTCGTGAGTGAAAACTTACTCCAAACTAACTTAGAATGGAGTAATTGAAGATTTTTGTACGCTCGAATAAACCTTGTCTACACTTTAGAACATCAGGCGTAGGTTACAAATTAGGCATAGGGAACGAGGTTGGGGGGGGAGGGGGGGGGGAGGGAAGTCATTAAATTCTACAATCAATCCTTAGTTATACTTATACAAATATTATACAAATAAATCCAACCTGAATAAAAATTTATAAGCAAAGAAAAGATTAAATAAACCATGTTCCTACCTGTGTGAAAGTGCTTCAGGCAGGCCTTTCATGTTGGAGACAGGCAGGGGTGTGGCGCAGTGTCTCGACGGCAGCGGCAGCAAGCTTCGAGCTGAGCTGCAGTGCTTGAGGCAGGCCTTCATTCTCTTCGTGGCTGGCCGCGAAGAAGCAGCACCGGACGGACCCGAGGCCATTCGGCCATGAGATAGCAGCGGCGTCAGTGGCTGGCCGGCAGCCGAAGAATCAACGCAGGACACACGCAGCTCATTAAGGTTCTTGAGGCCATTCGGCCACGCTTTAGGGGCGGCGTCAGTGGCTGGCCGGCAGCCAAAGAATCAGCAGCGGACGGACGTGAGGCCATTCGGCCATGAGATAGCAGCGGCGTCAGTGGCTGGCCGGCAGCCAAAGAATCAGCAGCGGACGGACGTGAGGCCATTCGGCCATAGGATATCAGCGGCGTCAGTGGCTGGCCGGCAGCCGAAGATACAGCAGCAGCCTTCGAGCTGTGAGAGGGACTGAGGCCATTTGGACAGGGAGAGGCAGCCACATTGACAGTTTTATATTTAAATTTGCAGAATGGGTGCTGCATTGTCAACACCACGTATTATTGCAAAGTTGAATTGGCACTCTTATTTCTCCAAACACACAGTCCTTAATTTGCATGCACCAATGCAGCACTGGTTCTGCAAGTTTAGCAGTGAAAAGCTGAACTCACTGATTTCAGCAGGTGATTTATTCAGCAGTGCTGCTAAAAGCACTCCCTCACACACAGAAATATCAAAAAAAATTAAATTACAAGCCTTTGCAGGGGTCCAAGAAACAAATCTTCACTTTTTCTGCAGTATTTTTAAAAATGGCCGAGTGCCAATGTTTGTGTGAGACTGCGCGTGCGCGCATGCTCCAACGCGCACGCGCAGGGTTGCCGGCACCACGAAGGCTAATTTAAATTGTACCCGCCCCCTGCTACTTAGAAAATCGGCGCGAGTGTTAGGCTCCGCCCCCTGCTGCGAAGAGTCCGCCGCGCTCCAAGGAGCTCGAGAATATCGGACTTTTTTTTAGGCGCGAGAAACAGGCTCCCAGCTCGGAAGTGCGCCGTTTTCGCCGCGGCACGAAACTTGGGGCCATTGTCCCTCCAACGCAACACCCATCTAACGCAAAGAATCTCAATGGTAATGACTGGACAATACACCTGAAAGAGTACTTCTTTAAACCGGATTCTTCCCGAGATCAATGGGCTCAACTGGCATTTAAACCCACCGAGTCTAACTAGACCAGTATCTGGAGTGTGCATCCAGGCCTGCTGCTGTTGCAGTGCGAGGTTCCATCTCAAGGGAGACAGAATACCAGGCCGATCCTGGGGAAATGCAACTCCCATCAATCAGAAAGTGGTCATTGCAAATGGAAGCATATGTGCTCGAGCATTCACTGGATGGATCTCATTAGCTAGTTCAGAAAGCAGCCAAGTTGCTCAAACTGAACAGCCTGCATACAACTTAAGCTGTGGAAAAGCTATTCTTCCGTTCGACGTCAGTAGCAATTAACATCACTAAAATCAGATTATCTGGTCATTATCACATTGCTGTTTGTGGGAGCTTGCTGTGCGCAAATTGGTTGCCGCATTTCCTACATTACAACAGTGACTACCCTTCAAGAAAATTGGCTGTAAAGCGTTTTGGGACGTTTAATGGTCGTGAAAGGTGCTATATAAATGCAAGTCTTTCTTTTCTTTTAGCACATTTAGTAAATACTGTGCGGCGTTTGAAGAATGAGGTAGACATCTATGGGCAGAATAATTGTCTCCAATTTTATGCCTAGAACGTCTAATTGGCTGCCAGTTCCCCGGTGTAGAATCCCAGGTTTACAAGTGTGGAGCAGTCTAGGCACAGCGACAAAGTTTGAAGGTCACCCTGCCTCACCCTCCTGACTGAAAAAGAGAGTGACTGTGGGAATTTTGAGGCATAGAAAACAAAATGTTAAAATGGACGGGGGGCCGAGGGGGGGAAAGGGGCAGAGGAAGTCATTTTTTTTAAAACACAGAAGTCTCTTCAACTTTTGAAATGTCATAAAAAAATGAGTGTTTTAGTGTCATGGACAATGTCCAGGGACTTCAATCACTTTTATCGCTGACGGAATAAAAGAAAACAGAGGATTATCTGCTGGTTATCATAAATTGTTCAGAACAAATCTGGGCACAGTCAGTTCCTTTAAAGTCAATAACTTATTTGCCTCTACACCTTTCTATTTTAGCAGGAAGCCGCTTGTAAAAGCACTCGGTTTACAGGAATGACTACAATGGGCGAGAGCAAACGGTCCTTTTTATCAGTTTCTACTGAACTTCAACAGAAACTCAGCCACTGCCTCAGTATTCAACCATTTTGTACATATTTGGCCGAAAAGAAATCCTGACAGATGAGAGAGGGGAAAACTGACAAGAGACAAATCATTTACATCTCATTAAACAAGAAAGCAAACTTGCTTTTCCCAGAGCGAATCAAACCCACCCATTCACTGCAGTGAAAGTACGATGGCATCAAACCCTCCGGCTGGTTATATTCAGACATGACAAGAGGGAGAGAGAGAGACAGTGACATTTTAACACTGAAATCCAGGCCAGATTGATACTGTTAATTATACTGGTATTACCATGTATCAGGCCCAACTCTGATACTGTCGCCACTTAGCAGAGTTCTCAGAGTCCAAATTCCTTCTTTTGGAACTCTAGACTTCCAAATTTTACATTTTTATCAGGATTAAAATCTGTACTATTACAGGACGGATGTAAGACATGGTATGGCTGCTTACACATGCTGTGCAGTTTCCAGCTGTTAGATTTGGGACTGAACAGGCAGTAGGCCGCACTTCGGGGTTCTGAGGCGGGACATTTTCAGTTGATGCTGCCTCTTGTTTTTCTACCGACTCACTCTGAGGCAAGAGAGTCGGACAACAGGTGACATTGAATATATGACACTGCGTCACTGAATATATTCAAGGCAAAGATGGACAGATTCTGGACTACAGGGGAGGCAAGGGTTATGGGGAGCGGGCAGGGAAGTGGAGCTGAGCCCAAGATCAGATCAGCCATGATCTTATTAAACGGAGGATCAGGCTCGAGGGGCCGACTTCTGCTCCTATTTCTTATGTTCTTACATCCGGGCACCAGGGCAATGGAGATCTGTGAATCAGACTAGATGGTCCTCCCCCTGTGAATCAGACTAGGTGGGCCCCACCCACTCCCCCCTATCCCCCTCACCATTGGTAATTGCCAAATCTCTATGCTGCCTGGCGCTACGACTGTCCAGTCCCACATGTGGAGAGTTCTGTAACATGCACGTTGGTAACACAAAGTGCCTCGTACTGCGAGAGGAAAACACAGAAACACTGCGTTTGACCTTGAGCAACCAGCAGCTTGGGGCAATTTTAACCCAACCCGCCTTTCAGGAATCCGGCGGGATTGGCGGCAGCGCAGTGTCAGCCGTGGCTCAGTGGGCAGCACTCTCGCCTCTGAGTCAGAAGGTCGTGGGTTCAAGTCCCACTCCAGAGATTTGAGCACAAAAACCAAGGCAGGCACTCCAGTGCAGTGCTGAGGGAGCGCTGCACTATTGGAGATGCCGTCTTTCAGAAGGGATGTTAAACCGAGGCCCCGTTTGCTCTCGGGTGGACGTAAAAGATCCTGTGGCACTATTTCGAAGAAGAGCAGGGGAGTTATCCCCGTTGTCCTGGGGCCAATATTTATCCCTCAATCAACATAACAAAAACAGATTATCTGGCCATTATCACATTGCTGTTTGTGGGAGCTTGCTGTGCGCATACTGGCTGGCGCGTTTTCCATATTACAACAGTGACTACACTCCAAAAGTACTTAATTGGCTGTAAAGCGCTCTGGGACGTCCAGTGGTCGTGAAAGGCGCTATATAAATGCAAGTTTTTTTTCTTTCTTTTGCACTTGTCCAACTTCACTCCCCATTGAAGACAATGGAAAAATATCGGGCGGGCAGAAAAATGGCATTCCATCGGACCTCGTTGGGTTTTCCGAAGGGGTTAAAAAATACCCCCAAGGTTTCAGAAAATTCTGCCGCTCGCTGGCTTGCACTTCCATTTGAGGCTGGAGGCAGGATTGTGAGGTCGGGATGCAGGGGCGACCAGCCTTCAGGGACAGGGAGGGGCGAGCTTAGTAAGGGGGGGGGAATATCAAGTGGAGGCATAAGATGTGGGTCAACGATTCTGGGATCGGGTAAGGGAGCCAGAGCGCTTGCTTTGGGAATCTTGTGTCAGGCATGCGAGCAACATGGCCCGACCAAAGGAGCTGGTCGAGTGTGGTCTGTGCTTCGATGCTGGGGGTGTTGGCCTGATCGAGGACGCTGACATTGGTGTGTCTGTCCCCCCATGGGATTTGCAGGATCTTGCGGAGACTCGGAACTCCTGCATGGCAAGCGAGCCCCAGGTGGACAGAGGAAACGTTTCAAGGACACCCTCAAAACCTCCTTGATAAAGTGCAACATCCCCACCGACACCTGGGAGTCCCTGGCCAAAGACCGCCCTAAGTGGAGGAAGTGCATCCGGGAGGGCGCTGAGCACCTCGAGTCTCGTTGCCGAGAGCATGCAGAAAACAAGCGCAGGCGGCGGAAGGAGCGTGCGGCAAACCAGACTCCCCACCCACCCTTTCCTCCAACCACTGACTGTCCCACCTGTGACAGAGACTGTAATTCCTGTATTGGACTGTTCAGTCACCTGAGAACTCACTTTTAGAGTGGAAGCAAGTTTTCCTCGATTTCGAGGGACTGCCTATGATGATATGATGATGAAGGGAGCCAGTTTCAGCTACGTAAGCACTGAGTGTGGAGGGGGGAGGGTGGGGTGGGGAGGGGAGCGCGAGAGCACGACAATGTCAACTCTCCTGCGAATCGAGCCACAGGGATGCCCAATCTCAAAGGGGCCGTGAATGGCCTTGCCTTGCGTTGACTTCAACAGGGCTCCTGTTGAAAGAAAAAGAGTTTCCGCCCTGGCTCACTGCCCCGGTTTGGAAGACGCTGCTGACTGCAAGACTGCAGTGTGTTTCTCATCAAACATGATTAAAAAAAAAATTACACGGTACAGAATTGTGTCATCTTGGAAATAGTGGAGGAGGGTGCAAACAAACATGCCTTCATTCAGAGCATTAGGCACACTGAAGGCAGTCTGTCAATAAAATTTTAAAAATCCAGCTCCTTGCCGTTATTAATTGCTGACTTCAGAGAGGTTCTTTTAGTACTCGGAGGGCTAAATACATAAAAGAGGCAGAATTGCCCAAGATAGGGAGGTAGGCAGGAAACGATAATGGATGTTCAAGCACTTTAACCCTCTGAGTAATGAAAGCATTCCAGAACTAAGCTGCTAAATATGACAAGGTTAGCACTTTTAGGTTTATTGATAGGGCACCATTAATAAAACAAGGCTCTGGAGTGTTGCTGTGAATATTTGCTTCCTCCTTCATAATATTCATGATGATGATGTTACACAGGATAAATTTCTACATTACAGAGGGCTTGGATGCAAACAGCAATATAGAATCTATACCCAAAGGGTTAAAAGATTTATTAAGGATCACTTTTCAAATATTACTTTTCCATTTCTGGGCTTATGAGTTTCCAAGTGGCACGACAATTAGAACTTTTAAAACACACTCCCTCGTTAGTTGTGCACTACCTACCCAATGCAGTCACGAGGCAAGAAGGAAACCGGGGGGTTTGAACCCTGGAATTTACCCCCAGGTCAGATTGGAATGGCACTGTTCACTGAAAGAGTAAATATCCTGCTCCTTGTGGTGTCCGTATCGCCAATAGCCCAAGGTGTTTCCAATAATGACAGCGTTTGAACAAAGTCACCTGCTGTATTAGTGCCTGGCTGGCCACACATAGACACTGACCCAACCATGGAATCCTAGCAATTGTTGTCTATTTTCTTGCTTGTTTAAGCTGGCATCGGTTTGCTCGGAAAGAGCTTCAGTTCAAGACACCCTGTGCTATCAGTACAAGCAGGTTTGCTATGACTCAACAATAAACTGGAACCGTTTACTGTTAAGAACGTGGCTTTCAGTTTCAGTATTTGACTCATGGTTTTTTCTCTAATGTTATGGCCTCTGCTGCTCAATTGGCTGGATGGGCACATTGGCTATGGGCCCAGAGCCACCTCCACAGATTCAACACTTCAAGGGGTATAAGAGTAAGGAAGTCTTGCTACAATTGTACAGGGCCTTGGTAAGACCACACCTGGAGTACTGTGCACAGTTTTGGTCTCCTTATCTAAGGAAGGATATACTTGCCTTGGACAGGATACAACAGAGGTTCACTAGATTGATTCCTGGGATGAGACGCCTGTCTTATGATGAGAGATTGTGTAGAATGGGCCTATAGTCTCTGGAATTTAGAAGAATGAGAGGTGATCTCACTGAAACATACAAGATTCTGAGGGAGACTGACAGGGTAGATGCTGAGAGGTTGTTTCCCCTGGCTGGAGCGTTTAGAACCAGGGGTTACAGTCTCAGGATAAGGGTCAGCCATGCCTTAAGCTGCCTGGGCCCCAAGCTCTGGAACTCCCTCCCTAAACCTCTCTGCCTCTCTTTCCTCCTTTAAGACGCTCCTTAAAACCTAACTCTTCGACCAAGCTTTTGGTCATCTGTCGTAATTTCTTCTTATGTGGCTCAGTGTCAAATTTATTGTTTTGTCTTATAACACTCCTGTGAAGCTCCTTGGAACATTAAAGGCGCTATATAAATACAAGTTGTTGTTGTTGGCATGATTGTCTGCGATTTTAATGCCGGGGTTAACCCCGTTTTACAATAAGGGAGACAAGGCCGCCACTAA
Organism: Pristiophorus japonicus; assembly: GCF_044704955.1. Classification (NCBI taxonomy): domain Eukaryota; kingdom Metazoa; phylum Chordata; class Chondrichthyes; family Pristiophoridae; genus Pristiophorus; species Pristiophorus japonicus. The sequence goes on from NC_091994.1 coordinate 111,045,192, forward strand.
CCTTGCGAGTGGAGGAATATTGTGCATCGTTACCAGCGGTAATTTCCAGGCTGTGGGCCCCTGGGGGTCACAGCATCAAGTATACTCTGAAACGACCAAGGCTATAATATTTTCATTGTCTTCTTGCATCCTACCCACTGCCATTTACTAGACGACACTCAAGTGTTTACCCCCTCTCCCGCAATCCCGCCATTTGCAGTATTTTGTCTCGTCTCCACAGCCATGACAACTTGGTTTGGGATTTTTATTACTTTGTTAAACGATTTCCTTGATCTCGTCCCGTGGCGTTAAGATGAATGAGAGCTGACTTGGTGCCAGAGGGGTTCCTCGTGGTGACACTGGGCATCTGTCTTTGCCGAAGTCAATGTGCAAGGGAGCCATGCTAGCAAGGTGAACACAACTGTAATATATTTGCTTCATGAGTTCTTTGCTTAAGAATTCATGGCAGCACATTGTCATTAAGAACTAGTTGGTTTATTAGCAAAAGGTTTAACAATCACACTGCACATTACCAGTTCATCCACCAGGCTTACAACCACCTGCCTCATCGTGGATCCCCCGAACCAAACTGGCTGGGGTTTTATTGAGTCTTGTGAACATCATGTGACTGGCTAAGCCACTCACAATGCAACAGCTATCGTCATCATCGGTGGTCCCTCGAACGAGGATAACTTGCTTCCACGAGTTCACAGGTGTTTCAATGAAGGACCCGATGTTCCAGTCCTGAACTCCAATTGAGGGGGTGGAAGATGCCCTGTGGGTGGATTTTTTTAACATGTGGTGACCGTTGCACACCAGCCACCACACGGGCTTGACCGAACTAGGTCTTTATCCAGTGACAAGGGTTAACCAGGACGACCGGAGACCTGCTCTACAGCACAGACCTAGTGCACAGATATATCGCAGCGTGGGCTGGCTCGTGCTGCCCCTGCAGCTCTTCTGGGCCCCGTACTTTCATTTGCCGCACCTCCGCCACAATCTCTCGCCGCTCCTCCACCACATTCACCGCACCTCCACCGCGATCTCTTGCGGTGCGGTGATTGTTTTTGTGGTGGAGGAGCGGCGAGAGATCGTGGCGGAGGAATGGCGAGAGATTGTGGTGGAGGAGCGGTGTGAGATCACGGCGGAGGAATGGCGAGAGATCGTGGTGGAGGAGCGGTGTGAGATCACGGCGGAGGAATGGCGAGAGATCGTGGTGGAGGAGCGGTGTGAGATCACGGCAGAGGAGAGGCGAGAGATCACGGCGGAGGAGAGGCGAGAGATCGTGGTGGAGGAGCGGTGTGAGATCACGGCGGAGGAGAGGCGAGAGATCGTGGTAGAGGAGCGGTGTGAGATCACGGCGGAGGAATGGCGAGAGATCGTGGTGGAGGAGCGGTGTGAGATCACGGCGGAGGAATGGCGAGAGATCGTGGTGGAGGAGCAGTGTGAGATCACGGCGGAGGAATGGCGAGAGATCGTGGTGGAGGAGCGGTGAGAGATCACGGCAGAGGAGAGGCGAGAGATCGTGGCGGAGGAGCGGTGTGAGATCACGGTGGAGGTGAGGCGAATGTTTGGCGGAGGAACGGTGAGCACACTCACGGGTGCACACATTACTCCATCAAGTCTCTGGGGTTGGGTCCTTCGTACCAATACGCGCCACCAATGACGGGCGAGCTGGACATCTGCATCCCATGACAGTCTCTGTCGACAGAAGCGCCTATAGACTGATGTGAACAAAGTGTGAACTCTCAACATCTCGTTGCAGGAAGTAGATTCTGGGCTCATTTTATTCTAGCAATGAGGTCCTCTTATTTTCTTAACCGATAAAGGAATAAGGGGTTATGGGAAGCGAGCAGGGAAGTGGACCCGAGTCCATGATCGGATCAGCCATGATGGTATTAAATGGTGGAGCAGGCTCGAGGGTCCGTGTGGCCTACTCCTGCTCCTATTTCTTATGTTCTTATGTTAAAATCCTGTTTGATACTGTCTGTTCATCTGGCAGATAAGAATTGACCTTAAGAGGGCTGCAGTGTAATGACTTTGCCATTTTAGTTTGAATGACTGTATGTGTATGCAATAATCCAGAGAGTGGCTCACTAAAGACAATAAATTTAGAATACAACATGATTTCAGTTTATAGCTGAAGACAGACCAGGAGGAATAGATACTGCCTATTTCACCTCTCCTTCGACTAAATGACCTTTACACTTGTGTTAATAAATGCTGGGAACGATTAATTGACCATTCATCGACTACAGCTGTTGTTGATTAAAATTTTTATGGATGACTTGCTGAAAACTAATGGTCCCCCCAGCCCCCCCCCCCTCGCCATAAAGCTCCTCAATCCCATCCCGTTCGCACACATCAGTCTTTTTTTTTAAATGCTACTGAAAATTAAGCCAGATTTGTGTGCACAGCCCCAGTGCTGTGAGGTAAGGAGAATGCAAAGATAGTTAGAAAGTAAGGAAAGGGAGTAATGAGGTTACTGGGAGCCAAAGTTGGCCCGGCGGTTCTGCACTCTATCCTTGCTGCCTGGAACATGCTCACAGCGAGTTGCCCGCTGTAATGTATGGACCTGTGAGTAGGCTGTTGCACTTCAGTCCCACACTCCTGATCTTTGGGCACCCGGTGCGGAGGGGAGCGGGCAGGTCGGAAGGCCTCCACGTAGAACAGCTCCTGGGCACGGCCAAGGGGGCCATCAGCTGTTCCAGGCAGCGGGCGGTCGAGGGGGTCGTTCAGCCCGACTGCCTGCCTCTCTTCCGCGGTTACATCCGAGCCAGGGTGTCCCTGGAGATGGAGCATGCGGTGTCCACCGGTACGCTCGCGGCCTTCCGCGAGAGGTGGGCGCCGGAGGGACTGGAGTGCATCATCACCCCCGGCAACCAAATTTTAATTTGAATCACGTAATGTCCAAAGTTTAATTATTTTAAGTTTGTCGGTTCTAGTGCCCCCCTCCCCTTTGAGCCAGGGGGCACCTGTATAATTTGTGTTTTGGTGCCCTCAAAAAAAAACAAGGGGGCACTTGATTGAAAGTGTTTGGAGTGTGGCCCCCCTTTAACCAGGGGGCACTTGTTTACAGATACAACTAAAATAGTTGTAGAGCGGGGACTGGAGTGAGCATAACTCCCGGCAACCAAATCTTAATTTGATTTAAGTTTCTGTAAAACTTTATTTTGAAATCTGTGGGTTCTAGTGACCTTGCCAAAAGGGAACATTTGATTTTACATTTCTACTAAAATAGTTGTAGAGCTGTTGTGAGGGCGCAATGGCCAAATGGTAAGGCGTCAAGTCTCGTAAACTGAAGATCACGACTTTGACTCTCGTCTCTGCCTGGAGAGATGTTATCACCTTTTTGACCGTTTAATGTTCCAAACGTTTTATTTGTTAATTTGTCGGTTCTAGTGCCCCTTTAATAAAGGGGGCACTTGATTTAAAAGTTTTACACAAAATAGTTGTAGAGCTGTTGAGTTGGGAGTGGCCTAGCCAGTCACGTGATGTTGACAAGACTCAATAAAACCCCAGCCAGTTGGGTTTAGGGGGATTCTTACAATGCTTTTTCATTTTTGCTACTCTTCATAAATTGCTTAGCTGCAATGAAGAGCTCGTTTACACAACAATTCCATTACCAAGTTACTGTGATTGTGGAAGGCAAGCCGGGGACCTGAACTTGTGGGACTGAGCCAATCTCAGCTGTGTTATGTTTCATTGCAGTAAATAGCAATGGTTTTATTCAGAACCCTATAGGAGTTGATAAAAAAGCACGCCCCCCTGCCTTAGTATTGGGAAATACTTAAAACAAATCCTCCTCTACTTACATGGCAGAGATGTTGTGACGATTAAATGATGGGTTTTTCCACCGACACCAAAGTCGCTCAATGTGTGACATGGCGTGTTTTAGTGATGCTCATCTTTTTGCACTCTATTTTTCAAAAGAACCAAAGATGACATAAGAAAAAGCTTTCTAACGCAGCGAGTGGTTAGGATCTGGAATGCATTGCCTTTTAGGGTGGTGGAGGCAGATCCAGTGTTACCTTTCAAAAGGGAATTGGATAAGTATCTGAAGGAAAACAGATCGCTGGACCATGGGGAAAGGGCGGGGGAGTGGGACTGGGAGCTGGCATAGGTTTGACGGGCCGAATGGCCGCCTTTCGTGCTGTAACCATTCTGTGATTCACAATTTCCAACGTGTTAGGTTATCGAATAAAGAATGTCCAAAAACTCAACACTTCATGGCTCACCACCAGTGTGTGGCTAATGTGAGCTGGACCCAGTGTCAAAGGTAGCAATTGATCATCATCATAGGCGGTCCCTCGAAGCGAGGATGACTTGCTTCCATGCCAAAAAAGGATAAGTTCACAGGTGTTTCAATGAAGGACCTAATATTCCAGATCCTGAACAACATCCTGAAGGGTGGAAGATGCCTGTGCGTGGATTTTTTTTTAAACGTGGGGTGACCGTTGCACACCAGCCAACACACGGGCCTGACAGAGCCAGGTCTTGGTCCAGTGGCAAAGGTTACCCAAGACGACTGGAGACCTGCTCTGCTGCACGGCAGCAAAGAGTGACGTCATCAAGGTCCAGGTCGGTGATTGGAGCATGGGCAGATACAGCAGGAGCGGCGAGGTCGGGGCGAAGGAGCGACGAGAGACTGTGGAGGAGCGTGATTGGGACCCAGGGGAGGCGTGAGTTCAGGGCCAGGGGCCCAGGGGCAGCACGGGCCAGCGATTGATGCCCCACTGTTCATAGAGGGTGCAGCAACTCTGTCAGAGCAGTGTGTCCACAGCCGTCACCGATACTGAGTCGCTCGGTATATTCGATTCACCTCTGGTCCCTTGTCGAGTTTTAAAGAGGTTTTGTTGCCCCATTGTGATGTCTGTTCGTAGAACAGGCTGGAGCTGATGGCTTCAAATCTCCAGCGTGACTGTATGTAACATGTTGGGAGCTGGTTTAAATTCAAACCACATCAGAGAGAGTAACTGCGCAGTGCAAGATCTACACGATGAGCTTCCTCTACTCATATCCATTTTAGTTTTATGACAAAAATTGAAATCAATGCCTGAATGATTAGTGATGTATTGATGATATTGTTGTCTCACCAGCACATCATTATGTGCTCCTCAGCTTACTAACCCGGTAAATTGTCCTCCACTAGAATTATCCTAGGGACAGAGCCATCTTACACAACCCTGGGACGTTGTGCTGCTGACTGCTGGGATAATGTCACACGTGTTCCCGCTCCTTATCTTTGTAACCTCCTCAATTGTTACAACCCGCCCAACTCTTTTATAGTGTCAGCCGTGGCTCAGTGGGCAGCACACTCGCCTCTGAGTCGGAAGGTTGTGGTTTCAAGTTCCACTCCAGGGACTTGAACCAGAGCACATAAATCTAGGCTGACACTCCAGTGCAGTGCTGAGGGAACACCGCACTGTCGGAGGTGCCGTCTTTTGGATGAGACGTTAAACTGAGGAATCGTCTGCTCTCTCAGGTGGATGTAAAAGATCCCACGGCACTATTTTGAAGAGCAGAGGAGCTATCCCCAGTGCTCTGGCCAATATTTATCCCTGAATCAACATCACTAAAACAGATTATCTGGTCATTATCACATTGCTGTTTGTGGGAGTTTTCTGTGCGCAAATTGGCTGCCGTATTTCCTACTTTTCAACAGTGACTACACTCCAAAAGTACTTCATTGGCTGTAAAGCACTTTGAGACGTCCAGTGGTCATGAAAGGCGCTATATAAATGCAAGTCTTTCTTTTTTTCTTTCTCTGTTCCACTGACTCTAGCCTTTTGTGCATTCCCCACCTTTGTCCTAACATAGGCTGATGTGCTTTCAGCCACCTCAGCCCCACACTCTCCTCACCTCTCCATCTCTCCCTCCTCCTTAAAACTCATCTGTTTGATCCAGTTTTTGTCCACTCCTCCTAATAGCACATTCTTTGGCTGGACGTCCGTTTTTTTCCCCCTTATGTCGCTGTGAAGTTCCTTGGGAGCTATCCCTATATTAAAAGTTCTATATAAATGCCAGTTGTTGATGTCCAACTTACAGACAGTTAGTTTACCAGCCTGGAGAACAAGTACCACTGCTTGAGAAATTGCTGTCCCAAATCTTTTCCTCTTCTTCTGAATTCCTTGGACCTTGTGGTGGCTTCTTGCTGAAAGGGTGAGAGAAAAAAAGCGCGTCTCTGCCAGTGACCCCCTGGGTCTCAGCCAGCAGAAGGTTCCCAGTGGATGCCTCGGACAAGATATCCCCAAACCCGGCTTTGAAGGGTCCCGAACCCACACACTCCCGGAGCTCAACTCTCCACGTCAAGCAAATAGCAGTGGGCCATATTCATAACATAGAAACATGGAAACTTACAGCGCAGAAGGAGGCCATTTCGGCCCATCGTGTCCACGCCGGCGGTCAAAGAGCCGCACGGCCCTCAGTCAGCAGCCCTGAAGGTTACATATAAACCTATGAACAATGAACA